>NC_039359.1:89710108-90021835 GCF_003573695.1 Papaver somniferum
GCACCACCAAGAGGACTGGAATAGCCAGTTCCTCAATTCCTCACATGTTCTGTTTTTGTTTCAATTTCAATTACTTTTTATGTTCATCATGTTTTTAATTACTGTCAACATGTTCTAGTTCTTCAGCTAAGGCTCAGATGAAGCCTAGTGCACTGTTAAATGATGAATTGCTAGGATAGTCGTCTTAATGCTTGTCTTGCTTGAGCAATGGGAAGAAGTCAGTGCTCTGATATGCCTGTGATTGACTGTGCTGTCAAAAGACAGTCAATACTAGGGGCATATCAATGAGCAAGCTGATTCTCCTCCCATTCTAATGTATGCTTAAGATCCTAATTTCAACCTAGAATTGCATTGCTTGATTAGGACACAAGGTGGATTCTAAGCCCTTAGCTTAACCCACAATTTGTTTTCACAGTCACTTGCAACTCTGAATCTGTTTTTCTTATTGCTTAGTTAATTTTCCTTGCTGCTTTGTTTAGTTTTTGTGCAATTTACAGCTTGCTGTGCACTGAAATCAGTGCACAAACTCCCCCCTTCCCTTGGCTTACAGCCTTGGTTCTTAACTGATCTGCCTTATTGCTTTGCCTTGCTCACTGCCTTGGCCTATCCCTCATTGTCACTGCCTTGCATATAGCTTAGCTAGGAAAACTTCATAACACCCCAAGTCCCTGTGGAATGACCCTGTTCTTGCACACAAGCTACAACTGACCATGTGCACTTGCAGGTATCACTGTAGGCATCCATTTATTCTTATTTTCTGTCACACTTTTGAATGCCTACCAAGTTTTTGGCGCCGCTGCCGGGGACTTGGCTGCCGTGTTTTTGAAGTTTTTCTTGCTGTTCTTTGCATACTCATACCTGTTGTGTAGTTCTGATAAGCATCTTAGTGTACTCATCTTGCATATTGCATCTGTAGCTGTAACTTAGTACCACCTGTAGTTCTGCACCATTGTAGTTCAGCATCATTCCTGTCACTTTGCTGATTTTTACTTCATTCCTGTACCTATTTGTTTCAGCTGTAAATTGTAGTTCTTTACTGCATCTTAGTTTGTTCACTGCATAGGCAGCTGTAGCTCATCTTGCATTCTCAGCTGCATTCTCATACCAGCTGCATTCTTTGCTTGCTTCTCATAATCAGCTGTGTAGCTTGCTGTAGATTACCTGCCATTTTGTAGTTGTTAACCTAGCATCACTGCATTTTCATTTTCACTGTCCCTGCATTCCATTTTCATCTGTAACTTCTATAACTACATGTTAGTTTTCCGTTTGTAGCTGCACCTACATCATTGTCCTGTCCATTCCTGGCTTGGGTTGTTGCTTTACCCATTTGTTTCAGAGATCTGAACTTCTTATCTGAGCTGCCAGGTGCCTGAGCTTGTGGTGTTGCTGATAAACAAGCCTGCAAACTGCCTGTTGCTGTTGTTGAGCTGTGCTGCTAGCCTGAACTGCTGTTGTGGAGCTGGTGCTGCACTATTGTTGCTAGAACTTGTGCTCCTGCTGGTGCTCCTGCTGGTGCCAGGCCAAGTCTGCTGCAACCCCTGCTGCCTGGTGCTAAATTGAGCCATCAAGCCCAACTGGGCCTGCTGAAGTTGCTGCCAAGCTTAACAAGTTGAGCCAAGCCCAACTGGGCCTGAACAAAGACAAAAGCTTAGGATGATCCAAAGCCCAACTGGGCTTTTGCAACCAAACTGAACAGCTGGGCTGTACTTCAAAGGTAAGCCTAAACCCATTAAGAGAACCCAACCTGTGGGCTTCCATTTTTAATCTGTGGGCTTGTAATAATTTTTTTTATTTTAATTTTATTTCTTTCTTTATTTGGGATTGTAATAATTTTAGTTTTATTTTTATTTTCTTTTTTTGTGGGTTTGTAATAATTAGTTTTATTTTTATTTTTTTATTTATTTGGGCTTGTAATTTAGTTGTTTGTTAGGCTTGTAGTTTCTTTTAAACTAAAATTTGGGCTTCAAAACCCAAAAAAAAAAAAAAAAAAAAAAAAGATTTTGCTCCTAATTTCGAAAACCAAATTTTTAATCCCATAAAAACCAAAGTTTTCAAAACCCATAAAAACCAAAATTTTCCCATAAAAAACCAAAATTTTGAAAACCCTTTAAAACAAAATAGTGGGCTTTGTGTCTTTTCAATATGGGCCAACCTAGTGCTCTCCATGAATACATGTATCCCACAATAAAAATTCCATTATCATGTATTGTCTTACCTCAAACCAATAACCCTTTTAAAGTAAATGCAAGCATGATACAAATACTTCCTTTATTTCGAGGGTTCGATTCTGAGAACCCCTATACTCATGTAAGAGAGTTTGAACAAATTTGTCGGACTATGCAACCTGATCATATGTCCGAAGACTCTTTGAAATTGCGTTTGTTTACATTTTCTCTAAAGGAAAGGGCCAAAACATGGTTTTACGGTTTGAGACCACAATCAATCAACACTTGGGACCAACTCACAGATCTATTTTTTAAAAAATTCTTTCCGCATCATAGGACCATCGCTATTCGTCAAAGTATCAATTGTTTTGTCCAATTGGATGAGGAAACTGTTTTTGACTATTTTGAACGTTTTAATGATTTGTTGAGCGAATGTCCACACCATGGATTTGAGAAGTGGAGACTTGTCGCTATCCTCTATGAGGGACTAGACTTTAAATCTCGAGCCATGGTTGAGTGTATGTGTAATGGTGAATTTCTTGATAAAACTGTGGATGATGCATGGAAATTTTTAGCTGAGATTGCGGAGAAAACCCGTCAATGGGAATCCATTAGGGAAACTGAGACACTATCACATGATATAGGTGGTAATGAATTGAACTTTGAAAATAGCATGTCTAGTCCTTCTCATGTGTATGATATTGAATATGAACCTAATCTAGAGGAACATGAGTTGACTAATGACACCACAACTGCTAATAGGGACAAGTATGCATATTACTATGATGATGATAATGATAATGTTATGTTAGAAGAACATGTCTATGCTGAAAATGTTGTGGAACCTTTGGTTTCAAATACAATAGGCTTTTCTGCCCCGACCTTCATGAATGATATTTCTTCTATATTCCATATGCATGTGATGTTGATACTGATTTGATATTGTGCAATTATCCTGTGAAGAGCATGACTTAGGTAAATCTTCTGTTGACACTAATGATCCTATGCATGAAAACATAGTTGATGTGTCTGATTCCATACTTAAGCCACAATATATTGCTTCTGTTGATGATAATTTGAATATATCGGATAACCACGATTCTGAATTAGGACTTGTGCAAATTTTTTGTGATGATGAGCATGCTACACATCTTGAGTGTGACTTAGATAATGCTGATGTGACTGATAATACTGATTCTTGATCTCATGCATGTGAGACACTTAGATGTCACTTTCTTGCCTAAGTCACAATCTGATACCCTTCCACCCAACCTAGAGTTGGTTTGTACCCATATTGTCAAACCAATTTTCTGAGAGTCCCTAATCTAGGTTTGGAACTGTGTGCTTCCCAAGTCCTTTGGACTATTTTGCATCTAAGTATAATATCTTTGAGGAACCACAGTTGGAATTAGCATGTGTACCCGTCCCTAGCAAAGTTCATTTCGAATTAGACCTTGTGCATGATGAACCCCAAAAACTGCGAGATTTTGTATCCAAAATTTTATCTGTTGAAAAATCCAGGTTTGGGGGTAGCTCATTTTGTTTCACAGCTTCACTTGCATGCCTATCATATTATTATTGTGTGAAGCTGTTGAAACCTCTACACTTTGTCTTTTGGGTTGATCCTCAACTCTTTAGATTGTTAGTGTATGGTGAATTTTTTGTATATAATCCAGTAGATAAAATTTTAAAACCCTTTTGTTCCTTTTGTATATATTTTGCTAATCCAATATGATCTCGGCTGAATATGTTGGATTTTTTCCTTGAATAACGGAGTCTAATCTTGCTTTCGCCGAAATCGGGTATTCTCTTTCCTTTTTCTCTACTCAACATGATCTTCATATGTTGTATTATAATTTTGTTCATATTTTGAAACATTGAGGACAATGTTTAGTTTAGGTTTGGGGGTGAAAAGTAGATACTTTGATAATATGCCATAATTGAAAACAAGAACTCCTCTTTTTGAAAAAATTAAAAATCCAAAAAAATTAAAAAAAAAAAAAAAAAAAAAAATCATAAAAATGGAGCTCATTTACCTTGAAATGTTGACTCTTGTGCAAATATGTAATTTTAGGAGTCTTAGTCTAGATATTTAGGCACCCTGATTCTAGCACAATTCACATAGTGATAAGAAACTTGCACGCGCACGATCTACCAATACATGTATAGCCTCGATCTTCAAGGTGTTTGATAGGAAGTTAGATTGCCAATCACTTTAGAATACTGAATGAGACTTGACTAGCTTGTTCTTTGGTTGGCTGGGATAGAAGTTGGAGGATACGTTAAGAAAAGCAACCATAGAATTTGACCGGATGCATTCGATAAGGGCCACCTCTTGCTAAGAGTCATGTAATTTTTTCTTTTTGTTCATGTATCAAAAGTGTCACTATGTTGTAAAGATCAAAGTTATTTCTTACAAAAAAAAAAAAAATCAAAAAAAAAAAAAAAAAAAAAAAAAAAATCAATTATTTATTCCATGTTTTGTCATGTTAAAGACAATATTCTCTCTTGTTCCAAAAATAAAAGAGAGTAATCAATGTAAATAAGAGTCATGTAAAGAGTCATCTTTTTGTTGTAAATAGTCTTGTAATAAGCAAGGAGGGTGCAGCCATCGATGTATAACGCGGGTAAACTGAAATATCACCAACTCATTGGGTGAACATTCACAATTCTCGTAAAGCCGGACAGCTAGCTTGGCTTAGAATTCGGTTCTTAGCCTAAAAACTATCTCTTGGTGATTAGTAGTCATAACTTCAGGTCATTCTAGAAACATGTGTAGATACACTTTACACTCTTATCACGTGTCTTTAGTTGTTATCAGTGCTAGGATTGTGCCTTTGATAGCTAGATTGACATCTCCATTTTGCTGTGAGCTTAAACTGACTTGCACATGTCACATTTGATGGAATCTGAGCTTATATTTTGACCTAGAACTTTGTAGGTACGTTCTAAGCAAACCTTCACGAGACTTCACTCGTCCACTAGGGACACTTAGTGGTTTAAAAGGCTTAGTGCATACGCTAAATGCATTCGAGAGACCAGCGACAGTGGTATAGGTAGGATTTCCTTAGTTTTGTTTTACTTGAGGACAAGTAAAATTCAGGTTTGGGGGTATTTGATGAGTGCTAAAAATTGCATATATTTATCCCTTTTTGTTGGCATTTAACTCATCTTTTGTGCATTAATTCTACATTTTATCCCATATTCTGTATTTTCTTTGTTTTCAAGAATAAATATTTTTATTAACTAATTTTGCATTTTTTGGTAATAAATAAAGTTTGGATGAATAGCGGAGCAGAAAAGAGCAGAAAAGTGGTGGAAGCCGATAGGAATCACGCAAGGAAGCCGCGAAGAATGTTGTGCACAAGACCAAAAGGCTAGAAGTGGGCTTGAAGAGGAAGAATTGTTCTTAAAGAAGATATGGGCTTGGCATACCCAAGGCCCAAAACCCTCACCCAAACCCATTTTCTATAACCAAAACCGCCTCCATTCTCAGCCGTCAGATTGGATCCAACTCATCATCCTACGGTCTCTCATTCATAGAGCATCAAAATCTGAAGTCTCTGCCAAACACCACAGCGCTTAAATTCCAAGCCTTCAGATTAGATTGTATTTGAATCCAACGGTCGCTCCTATGCATGTGCATCAAAATTAGATACTCCCGCTTTACACTACAGTACCTAACATCATCTAGCACCGTTGACTTTGTTGTATTTCACAATCCAACGGTCGAAGTGATTCATCTCTCATACCACCGTTAGATCTACCAACCATCTTCGTATCCAACGTCTTTCACACGCTGATCATCAGATTCTTCTGTTCCTCCTCACACCGAAAAGACCTAACCATATACCCTAAAATCTATCGACTTCTCTTTCATTTCCTTCTTCTTCTTCTCTTTCTCTCCACCTCCTCTCTGCAACACCCATTCCGCCACCATCACCTCCACCTGCTACTGCCACTGCCATCGCCACCACCCACACCAACTGCCACCAACTACCCCCCATATCTGCAAAAACCCATCCACCTAGCCTTTATTGTTTCATCAAACCCACACTCACGCCTCTGAACCCTAGGGTGTGGAGTTGATGAAGTAATTCATGCTAGACACAGCAGCAGGAGCGTGAGAAGAATCAGAGCAGAGAGATAAAGCATGGGTCGACGATGTGGTGAAGACCTGTCAACCAAATTAGGTAAAAAAATCAAACCCTAGGTCTGTAAAATTAGGGTTTTTAATTTAGGGTTCATAGGTCCCTTTTTGTATAAATTGAACACAAGGGTGTCGAATAGAAGGTACGCCTGGACTAGCCAGTGCACCACCAAGAGGACTGGAATAGCCAGTTCCTCAATTCCTCACATGTTCTGTTTTTGTTTCAATTTCAATTACTTTTTATGTTCATCATGTTTTTAATTACTGTCAACATGTTCTAGTTCTTCAGCTAAGGCTCAGATGAAGCCTAGTGCACTGTTAAATGATGAATTGCTAGGATAGTCGTCTTAATGCTTGTCTTGCTTGAGCAATGGGAAGAAGTCAGTGCTCTGATATGCCTGTGATTGACTGTGCTGTCAAAAGACAGTCAATACTAGGGGCATATCAATGAGCAAGCTGATTCTCCTCCCATTCTAATGTATGCTTAAGATCCTAATTTCAACCTAGAATTGCATTGCTTGATTAGGACACAAGGTGGATTCTAAGCCCTTAGCTTAACCCACAATTTGTTTTCACAGTCACTTGCAACTCCGAATCTGTTTTTCTTATTGCTTAGTTAAATTTTCCTTGCTGCTTTGTTTAGTTTTTGTGCAATTTACAGCTTGCTGTGCACTGAAATCAGTGCACAAACTCCCCCCTGCCCTTGGCTTACAGCCTTGGTTCTTAACTGATTTGCCTTATTGCTTTGCCTTGCTCACTGCCTTGGACTATCCCTTATTGTCACTGCCTTGCATATAGCTTAGCTAGGAAAACTTCATAACACCCCAAGTCCATGTGGAATGACCCTGTTCTTGCACACAAGCTACAACTGACCCTGTGCACTTGCAGGTATCACTGTAGGCATCCATTTATTCTTATTTTCTGTCACACTTTTGAATGCCTACCACTGTCACAGTTTGAGACAAAGTTGTATCTCCGCCAATCTTCGTATCAGGGCCATCTTCAGAAACGGCTTCCCCATATGATATCACGGATTAGATATTTTCCAAAGAGAAAGGAAGAGAGGAAAGAAGAAAAAACATGCGGGAGACTCACTGATTCGCTTTTCAGAGCGACTCGAGGAAGATTCATCACCGCTATCGGAAGAACTACTCTCGCCATCACTGGACTCTGAACTTTCATCCTTTTCGGGTTCCCCATCACCATGGATAAGCTCAGCACCGCCACCCTCTGTCTCGTGAAACGATGTTTTCTGACTACTTGCAAGTTTGGTAAAGGTGTTCATGCTGCTGAGACCTTGGGAAAGATACCAAGACGGATACTGAGAAAAGAAACAAGGATATACGCGATCCAACTAAAATCAAGAGGAAAAGCATACATACCCGCATATTAGACGAACTGAAAGTTGGTAGGGCTGTCGAATCTGACTGGGAACCGTCTTCACGGCTTTTAGACCTTCACTCCTTCACTTGGGGACTATCTGCATTCGGGCTAACGGATTTTCGCTTGGTCGAAGAAGGATCCCTCAGCAGTGGGTGCTCCGCTAAAACCGCATGAGAATGATTACCGCGACGGTTTTCTACCACACCATTCACGACTCCATGGATAGAGAGAAACTCACCCTGCCAAAATATGTTTTATTTGGAGGTATTTGATGGATTTTGTTCCGCGAGCGGAAAAGGGAGACCTTTACCCGACACAAGAACACTAGCATCGAGAATTGTTGGAAATGAGTCTTATGGAACAACCGGCTGACGAACGAGTGGGACCCCTTGGTAAAAATCCATACGCCAAGCCGCCTATCGATATTGTAAGAAACTGCTTTGCAAGATCCTCGAAAGAAAGACGGCACATGACCGGGCGTGCAGCTTCGCATGAATACCATCTCTCCAACACTCATATCCTCTTTATCAGAAGACAAAGACATGCTCGGAGTAGGATCAAAGGTATTTATCTGAGTTATGGACGCATGCACCGGAGCCCATGGACGAAAATTGACCGTGTGCGAGTCGTCAAGGAATCCAACCAGGTTCGAACCAATATTTGGGTGCCTATTCGACCAGCTCAATATCCTAGAACCACCCCAAGACTCGGGAAGTACGACCAACGGTTTTGGAGCATACCTTTCGAAGTTCTCCCACAGCCACGCTTGGAGAAAGGCGGCATGAATATAGGAATCCACTTTCATGTAGCCATTTGAAGCGCACATGTCCGCGACCAGATGATCCAAGTGTGTGTACAGAGAACCAAGAAACAAGACGCCAATAGGGAGAACGACACCTTTTTCCAATTTTATGGAAAACTTGATAAGTTCATGTCCTATCTCCTTCTTACCAGAGCTTTCATCGAAAATATCTCTGGATAACCAAAGAGCCAAGAACGCTGCGACATGAAGTGTACTATTTTTCTGATTTGGCTCCAACTCATCAGGAAACCATTGAGACACCCACCAGCCATAGAAGCACCTCGTCTCGTTTTATTTCCGAACGAATCCTTTTGATTTCGCAACCAGAGCGGCGCGCATTTCTTCTTCATCTGCAGGCAACTTGACATCGAGGTTTCCTATTACGGGAAGGTTCATCAAGGCGGCCACATTCTCTAAAGAGATAGTCATTTCATCCCACCTTCATATAGCCGTGTGAGTTTCCGGACACCATTTAGAAATAAAAGAAACCAAGCCTGGAATATCTTTCCTAATTTGAAGCACTGCGGAAGCCGCGACAACATCAATAATATGCGCCTTGGTCAAACTGGATTTTACACATTCCTGGCTCATCATGAATCGCATCCAATTCTCAAAGGGACGCAACGGACTCACACATATTTTAAATTCAATGGGAGAAGCATAATACTGTTTCCTCTGAAGATAAAACCTTATTACACCTCCAGGTCGAACTGATCGGGCCTCTCCTTCACTTTCCGGACCAGTCAGAAGAATCGACACATACTTAGGATGATTTTTCCTAATTTTGGCGGATGTTGTAAAGAACTCATCGTCTATGTTTGTCTTGGAATTTCCAACATCTTTCGGTACGGCACAACTTTTCTCAAATGACATCCTAATGAAAGTCTCTCACGCTACTTTCACCTTCGAAATAACTACAATGGAACAATACGAAGAGAAATTATTACGGAAAGTGCATGGAAATTATTTTATCAGACACAGGAGATCCATCCTGGACGCAAACCAATTTGTTGCAAAGTCATAATGAGCATGAGCAAAGAAATGGGGACTGACAGACCCTGCATGACCACCTCATGCCAAGGCCTTACCGTGCAGCAGGAAATTTGCGCCCGGACGAGGAGGCGCGCCCCACCATGGGAAAAATACACACGGACACACCAGGAAAAGGGAGGAAACCCTAGGAGCTAGGTTTTCACGGGAAGGGAATGACAGTTACTAGCTCATGCATGCCTACTTTGCACAGTAATTAGGGCGGCCAACATTACTACGGTATTCACGCCTAAATGTTACTACAAGTTCATGCAAAGCATATTTACGACTAGGATTCATACCAACACAAAAGAACAATATTTTTACAAGTTCATGAAAAGGTACGCTTATAGCTAGGGTTTGCACTAACACAAGAAAACAAGAAAAACAAGTTAAAGAGGAAGTGTTGGAAGACATACCTTGGATTCGCTCGTCCGCTTTACTGTTACCACACGGCCAGAATAAAAAAAAGATATAAAGGTGTGAAATAAAAGGAGAGGCTGACCCCCTTTTATAGGCGTGGTACTTGGTAGTTTGAATAAGGAAAGGACTTCCTATTTGAGTCAAGTAAGTAAAAGAGGCAACCGGGCCCGTGAAGACAAATCACCATGCCAAGCTGTCCGCGCATGCTTTGCCTCACCAAACCGCGCCATTTCCTTGGCCCCACCATGCCAAGCCGTCTGCACCATGTCTTGGCCCCACCATGCCAAGCCGTCCACATGCTTTGCCTCACCAAACCGCGCCTTGCCTTGGCCCCACCATGCCAAGCCGTCCGCGCTATTGCCTTGGCCCCACCATGCCAAGTCGTCCGAGCCATTACCTTGGCCCCGCCATGCCAAGCCGTCCGCGCCATGACTTGCCGCGCTAACACCAACAACTCGCCAAGCCAGCGTCATGATGTTCCCTAACCCAGCCAAGGTGATACATGGCTAGACTAAGCCGACGATCTTCATCTCACCACTTCACTGTCTACACCACAAATAGAATCTACGCAAGGACGCCAAACATGAGGATCATGAGCTCTCCTTACCTCTCGAAAAAGGTTAGTCGGACTTTCCTGACCATCTTTTCACGACCTGTCATTTCAATTTTTGTCCTCGCCTGTCACCATCTTATGCTTACCTCGCAACAATGCTTATGTTCCGAGCTAAGCAGGGGACTTAATATTGATGGTGGTTTTTAGCTTAGGGTCAAAATCGTAAAACTGTATATCTGACATGACGTCACTGTGACCATTAGCAAATTTATTGAATCAATCAGCATGTCTACGTAAGAATTACCGGGGTACCCTTTTTTTTACATGGGCCATGTTCCATGGAAGAACCCTTAACACTGACTGACAACATCTATGCCAAACCCTAATTCTCATGCTACCGCGCCAAGGCATTCCAACCATGTCAGACGCACCACTGTGCCAATGGCAGACCATGCCAGCCACGTCACCGCGCCAAGGAATGCCAACGATGCCAGCCACACCACTGTGCCAATGGCATACCATTCCAACCACATCTCCGCGCCAAGGCATGCCAACCATGCCAGCCGCATCACATGTGCCAATGGCATGCCAACCACCTTGCTGCGCCATACTATGCTTGCCTTCCCTATGCGGCTACCAAAGCGAAGCCGTGCGATGATCAACGGTCACTCTTCCATCTTATATGAAAATCTTAGTCGTCCAAGGTCTCCAAACAATGCATGGTAACCTTTGGCCCAAACTCTAGTTTTGTCCACGCCAAACCGCGCCAAGGCATGCCATGCAACATGTGCCAATGGCATGGAAACCACCTTGTCGCGCCATACCATGCTGGCCTTCCTTATGCGGCTACCAAAATGAAGGCGTGCGATGATCAACGGCCACCCTTCCATCTTAGATGAAAATATCAATCGTCCAAGGTCACCAACCAACGTATGGTAACCTTTGTCCCAACGCCAAAACCCTAGTTTGGCCGCACCTAAACCACGCCAAGGCATGCCGACCATGCCACATGTGCCAATGGCATGCCGCGCCATCCACCTTGCCGCACCTAAGCTATGCCATGCCTGCATTCCCTTCACGGCTGCCAAAAAAAGGCGTGCGACAATCCACGGCCACCCTTCCATCTTAGATGCAAATCTCAACCATCCAAGGTCACCAACCAACACATGGTAACCTTTGGCCCAACGCCAAAACTTTAGTTTTGGTCACGCAAAAACCGCGCCAAGGCATGCCAGCCATGCCACATGTGCCAATGGCATGCCAGCCACCTTGCCACGCCATACCATGCCGGCCTTCCCTATGCGGTTACCAAAACAAAGGCTTGTGACGATCAACGGCCATCCTTCCATCTAATATGCAAATCTTAGCCGTCCAAGGTCGCCAACCAACGCATGGTAAACTTTGGCCCAACGCCAAAACCTTTGTTTTGGCTACGCCCAAACCGCGTCAATGCATGCCATCCATGCCACATGTGCCAATGGCATGCTGATTTATGATTTTTCGTGGGTTGTAGTAATGAGGTTCAAACTCTCGGACTTGTGAAGGATAATTTTTTAGACTTAATAGAAAATAAATATATACAAAAAATATTAACAATATGGGCAAGAGTACTGGGACTAAAGATTCGGCCGTTTTTTTTTTCATTTTCAAATGGTTCAAAAATTAATTCTAGCAATTATAGTTCAAAAACAAAACAAATATTAACTCTAGTTTATTTCCAAGATAGATTTTATAAAATATTACTTGTATTTCTTAAGCATGGCATATCAAAAATCCCTAGGACTAAGCATACTCCATCAAATGAAATCACAAGTAATTAATTTAAAATCTTAATTCAATTAAAATTAGTGCAAAAAGTAAATAAAAGAATTAATGAAATTACCACATGGATGAAATTCGACCTCCTCCGTTGTCCCAGTGTTGGGGTTTAACTCATCATGTACAAAACACGCTCAAAATAAATTTTTATAGCTCAAATGGTGTTTACAATGGACAGAAAAGGAGAAAATGGTGTAAAACTGTAATCTGCGACGCACAAAAAGCGTCACAGAATGAACGATAAAATACAAGTGCTGCTGATGTTTAGACTGCACTGCGACCCACGGATGTGCGTCTTAGACACTGTTGATAAACCACTATCCTTGCGAGTCTGTTCTTCGTGTTCTTCATCAGCAGCAGCAGCAGAAACAGAGTTTTATCAACTCTTGATTTCTGCTTCTCTGGACCTTCTCTCGACACCCATTCTCTGTGATACCAAAAATCTATTTATACTCCTCAGCCTCATTTAATCACGCCATAACTCAAGATAATTCTCTCTTTACTCGGCTTAAAGAGAAAATATTTTTTGAATATTTTCTTCCTTTAATTAGCTCTCCACGCGCTGAAATGATGTATAAACACTCCAAACATGATCTTACACGCTGTAGAATTGATTCAACACTCTCCAAACACATGAGTACACGTCTAAATTTGATGTGATCGTGTGATATTCATTTCTTGAACGTGCTTCCTGATTTCTTGATTGCGATGATTCCAGCCAATTATGATCGATCCTAACACCCAAAATGTCTTCCTCTATCCATATCACAAATACCCATTGAAAATAAGAGGTTTAATCGAACTCTAACCCCTCCAAAAATCGATCGACCCAACTGCCACTGAGAAGAAATATTTTCCCGCCTTTTTCCAAAATTTGAATTATGAGAAGAAAAGTGTCCTCCCCCTAATCCTGTACGGGTGTCCCTTTAGCAATTGGGGTGGAAATAGTAATTTTTCTGGGTTCCTCCGGTACATTTCTGGGACGCTTCCGGTGCATTTATGAGGTGCCTCCGGTACATTATCCTGGGGTGTAAAACATTACTTTTCGAGCTCATTTCGCCGCAAAGGCTTATTTCTCTAAAAACATCTACAAAAACACAAAATAACACAATAAGTATTTAATCGAGTCTAACAATACAGAATATTGAGAACAAAATAGACACAGAAATGCGTCTATCACATGTCAACCACCTTGCCGCGCCATACCATGCCGTCCTTCCCTATGCGGCTACCAAAACAAAGGCTTGTGAAGACCAACGACCACTTTTCCATCTAAGATGCAGATCCTAGCCTTCCAAGGTTACCAGCTAACGCATGGCAACCTTTGGCCCGACGCCAAGCCCTAGTTTGGTCGCGCCCAAACAAAGCCAAAACCCTAACTTTTGGCCGCGCCTAAACTAGGTCATATTAAAGCCGTATCGCCCATGTTTTCATGCCACTCGCTACCAAACGAAGGGTTGCAATAATCAACGAATACCCTTCTCTCAAGATGCAAAATCTCGACCGTCGAAGGTCACCACCGAGCCGGAAAGTCTCCCAAGCTCAACTTTCCGAACAACAACATGTTACATGTTTTCCACGAAAACACTCAAGACATCAACACATGTCACAAACTGGGGGATGCTCATTAGGTATTGGTTTGGCGGTTTACAGTGTGCGGCGTACACTATGTCCGTTATAAGACAGTGTCATAAGGATGAGGCGGTTACTAAATACATGGAGTAATGGTGAAACGCTTTCTTTTATGGAACATCAATTCCAGGCGTTACCGGTTACCATCTCCTCCCATTTACTCATCTGTTTTCCATTTCTTACGATACCAGAGTACGTTTCACTTCGACTTGTATAAATAAGTCTTACCTATTTCCACCGAACAACAAGAGGTTTAATCGAAATACCCATTGAAAATAAGAGGTTTAATCGAACTCTAACCCCTCCAAAAATCGATCGACCCAACTGCCACTGAGAAGAAATATTTTCCCGCCTTTTTCCAAAATTTGAATTATGAGAAGAAAAGTGTCCTCCCCCTAATCCTGTACGGGTGTCCCTTTAGCAATTGGGGTGGAAATAGTAATTTTGGGGTGGAAATAGTAATTTTCTGGGTTCCTCCGGTACATTTCTGGGACGCTTCCGGTGCATTTCTGAGGTGCCTCCGGTACATTATCCTGGGGTGTAAAACACTACTTTTCGAGCTCATTTCGCCGCAAAGGCTTATTTCTCTAAAAACATCTACAAAAACACAAAATAACACAATAAGTACTTAATCGAGTCTAACAATACAGAATATTGAGAATGAAATAGACACATAAATGTGTCTATCAACACCCCCAAACTTATTATTTGCTAGTCCTCGAGCAAAACTAATATGGAAAATAAAATCCTAACTCACCAGGTGTCCCTAGTGACCGAGTTAATCTCGGGAGGGTTTACCAGAGGTGTACCCACAAAACCAATACTCCAGACCCTAGCTATCTACGCAGAACCTTGGAAGGCACTAAAGAATCTCCTTGGTTGGCATACAATCATTGACTATAGGAGGAAGTACCCTGATGCGAAATTCCAATTGTTGTACACGAGTTTGCACTCAAGCATACTAAAATTCATATAAAGTGACAGAGCTCTACTCAGATAGTTGCACTATGGACATCATATTCGGAGTCAAACTAATCATATGGATAGAAAAAGGAGATGGAAATAGAAAAATGTAGATGGTTTTGATGTTAACCAAATGATCGATGTTTCACATATCTGTCTGAAGGCCACTGCCAGAATGAACCTATCCTAATGGACTGAGATACCGGTCTGACTAATATCAACACAACTGGCATATACAAGGGAACCAGTGGTCAATAACTTAAATCTAGATCAACAAACTGGCAAATACAAGGGAACCAGCAGTTGACTACAGAACAATAACATTTTTTTTTAACTTAACGGCATGAATAGATCTTTTTGATCCAAGCGCATGCTTCTTGTCAGCAGATTACACGATAGTTCCCACGGGTCCTGCATTCCACGCTTGCTTAGGCGACGGAAACAGGGAGAACACACGCATATTGCTATCCAAGTGTTAATACTTATTCCGATTGGTCTAACTGGTCCGGTCTTTTTTTTTTTTAGTAACTCAGTCACTCTAATTCACCTAGCAGTGGTAACAACTTGAATCGTGTGCCCCACCTAATCACTTAGAGAAACATAGTTTAAAAAGAAAAAATAAAATAAAAAAAAGAAATGAAAAGGACTCAACGAGATATGGTGCAACTATCATGTTATTCTAACACCTGAGCTCTGTGCTTTTATGAATAGACTCTTTCATGTTTCCATCTAATCAGATTGGTTCCTCAACTCCTATAACCAAGATGTTCCCATCCACTTAGATTGGTTAGTGCAAACCTTAATAGGCATAAATTTCTAGGCTCTGGAGTTTATAATTGCAACTAAAAAGTTTCTCCCATACCCCCAAACTTAAATCTAACATTGTCCTCAATGTTCTAAAGATGAAACTAAAAGCATGAACAAGGAGAAACTGTTACATTTGAAGCGAAAGAGTTAAGAAGATATTACCGTGTTGCATGAGCATGGGATACCTCCCAAGAAGTGCTAAGTTTAAAGTCTTCAGCCAGACTTAGGAAAGGATTAGTCAACTCGAACCATAAAGTAACAGTCGAAATAACTGTGGGTCTTCAAAACAAATAGAGCTGACCAAGGAAACTGCAATGAACCAAGAAAGTGAAAAACTAGCATGCCCTTACTAGTTTCCTGAAAATTTATATCTAATTGTTCAGGTTCAGGTTCTATGAAAGGGTCTAAATAGAAAATTTTCATTGGCTGCGTTTCTTCATAGGTGGGATCCGAATCATTAGGTCCTAGAGTCTGGAAAAACTCAAATATGACTTAGAATCACGAATAATAACCTAAATAACTGAGGATCCTCTAAGTCAATAAGATTTGACTTACAAATTGACCACATGAGAGTAGTGGTCATTCTTAAGCAAATGTGTCGATTCTAATTCCTAAAGCATTAGGTTTAGTCTCAAACTTAATATTCGACACATTGGAATATACGTTCCCACATTGGAAGAAAACTTTTGGTGGGAAAACAAAGTCAATCTGGATCATAGCCTGGGAACCAATCAACCAGAGGATGGGTTTCTAACGACTGACTTCTCTGGACATCATTAGGTTCGGGAAAACAGTATGAAGATAATCTTGTAATATGGTGAGGCAAAATGTCAAGTCCTACACGAGGGACTTTCTAAGAGTTAAAGCACATGGAGAATGATAATCACCCCCAAACTTAGAGTTTTTGTGTCTCTAGAAGACTAGTCACAACTTCCCTAATTTCTAGGTCATCAGATTCCTGGAAATGGTCAATTGATTCTTCTAAGTCAGGTTCATCCTCACTCATCTCTACGAGTTCATCTTCTTCGTCTAAGACTATTGTTTCTAAATCGCTAGACTCTAAAACATTATTCTCAGAATAAACTCGTTCCTCTAAATCATTATCGGCTTTGTAAACAGGAAATACTACATCGTCTAAAACGAGGGTATCTCTAGTCAAATCCTCGTCCTTTTGAATAGGTGAATAATTATTAAAATTATTTGGATTTGAACTAGAAATAATATTATCATTGTAAAGCTCAATTGGAGTAACCATTTCCTGATCACTATTCCTACATAAGTATGATTCTCCATCAACACTATCCTCATCATAATAACATGAAAAAGATCGAACCTCATCAAAACAAGTAGTGCTACCAATTCTAACCTTGTCATCTTGATTATGAAAATAACTATCCTCATTTTTAAGGGTATTATTGGAAACACTATATTGGAAAGTAAGATTATTTCGAGCAAGTCTTTCGTTCGTCTCAGCCATCAGCTTGAGGGATTCCTCTATAGAAAGTTCACTCATTATTGTAGTTCTTTCGTCTATAATTACACTATTCATCTCAGCTAACTTACGCGTCGACTCAGCTAACTCCCTGAGGGACTCTTCTAAAGGAGGAATAGGAACAGAGGGATCATAAAAAGGACTACTTTTCAATAGTTTGATTGTATCCTCTAGAGACGAAGAACTAGTACTATAATCTTCTTGCTCGTAAGACTGATGCGTGTGTGGATAGTAATTGGGCTCACCAGGGTATGACCCATATCCTTCCAAAGGATGGCGTTCCCAACCATTATTCCCAATATGGTCAAAAAAGGATGATGTCCATATTCAAATTCAGGTCGATACTCATTGTATTGGCTTCTATCATACCAGTTCGACATTCTTAATTGCAAGGGAATTCTGCACAATCACAAACAAGGCTGACTCGACCAAATCAAACCTATAGAATCTAGCAAACAAAAAGAATGATGGCTCCACTTAGATTGTTTTCTATACCAGCTTCTATTCCTTCGAAAAGGAATTCGTTACAATTTGAGCACACCCCTCTGGAATCAATCCGAGCTAATGTAAGTTGAATCGAGGCGAGGGAAGCTCAGTGTAGATTTGATACCCAAGGCCTCACCACTATCACAAGGCGGCGAAATCACGCATTCAACTCACAGAAACCATCATGAATTTCGAAGTATGCTAAAAGAGTAACCAATATTTTACGAACGACTTTCCTACTAAGCTTGTTACCCTATAGGTCTCGTTCTAGTCAAAATTTTAAGCTTAGGTTCGCGTTTGGTTTCGTTTTCCTAAAGCGGGCAAGAAGGGAGCGTTGATGAAATCCGAACCCTTATCTTGTATTGGCCAGGCCTTGCCCTTTACTAGGAATTTAAAAACAGTCCAAATTCGTCCTCAATCAATGAATCACCTTAAGGAATACAGAAACTCGCTTACAGGAGATTCGCGAGTGTTTCGATGGACTTACCTCCCGTACAAGACGGGGGATGAACCGTTGAAGTCGACTCGGGCCACGACTCCTATGTCATGTGCGAACCCGAGGGGCCGAGACGATATAGTAATCGTCGTCCTTCCCTGCACACAGTTTATATAAAAAAAAAAATTATATATAACCCTTCCGTAGGGTTTAAAATCAAAATAAATTGTCCAAAGTCCAGTCCAATGAAAAGAAATACAAAAAATAATAATAATAATTACAAAAAAAAATGGAAATCTCTTTAAAAAAAATTAAAAAAATAATTCTCTCTCTCTCTTTTTTTTCTCTCTTTTTTCTTTATTTTTTTGCTTTGTCTTTTTTCCTTCTCTTTTAGCTTTAAGCTTTGATTCCAAGGTCTTTAGTATCCAACTTCAAACCTGTAATACAAAGACACAACCAAAGAGACGTAAAAAGAACAAATGGAATAATAAAAAATAATAAAAACCTAAAAATTCTACCTAAGCACAAATCCGCGACGGCGGCGCCAAAATGATTTATGATTTTTCGTGGATTGTAGTAATGAGGTTCAAACTCTCAGACTTGTGAAGGATAATTTTTTAGACTTAATAGAAAATAAATATATACAAAAAATATTAACAATATGGGCAAGAGTACTGGGACTAAAGATTCGGCCGTTTTTTTTTCATTTTCAAATGGTTCAGAAATTGATTCTAGCAATTATAGTTCAAAAACAAAACAAATATTAACTCTAGTTTATTGCCAAGATAGATTTTATAAAATATCACTTGTATTTCTTAAGCATGGCATATCAAAAATCCCTAGGACTAAGCATACTCCATCAAATAAAATCACAAATAATTAATTTAAAATCTTAATTCAATTAAAATTAGTGCAAAAAGTAAATAAAAGAATTAATGAAATTACCATATGGATGAAATTCGACCTCCTCCGTCGTCCCAGTGTTGGGGTTTAACTCATCATGTAGAAAACACGCTCAAAATATATTTTTATAGCTCAAATGGTGTTTACAATGGACAGAAAAGGAGAAAATGGTGTAAAACTGTAATCTGCGACGCACAAAAAGCGTCACAGAATGAACGATAAAATACAAGTGCTGCTGATGTTTAGACTGCACTGCGACCCACGGATGTGCGTCTTAGACACTGTTGATAAACCACTGTCCTTGTGAGTCTGTTCTTCGTGTTCTTGGTGTTCTTCATCAGCAGCAGCAGCAGAAACAGAGTTTCATCAACTCTTGATTTCTGCTTTTCTGGACCTTCTCTCGACCCCAAACTCTCGACACCCATTCTCTGTGATACCAGAAATCTATTTATACTCCTCAGCCTCATTTAATCACGCCATAACTCAAGATAATTCTCTCTTTACTCGGCTTAAAGAGAAAATATTTTTTGGATATTTTCTTCCTTTAATTAGCTCTCCACGCGCTGAAATGATGTATAAACACTCCAAACATGATCTTACACGCTGTAGAATTGATTGGACACTCTCCAAACACATGAGTACACGTCTAAATTTGATGTGATCGTGTGATATTCATTTCTTGAACGTGCTTCCTGATTTCTTGATTGCGATGATTCCAGGCAATTATGATCGATCCTAACACCCAAAATGTCTTCCTCTATCCATATCACAAATACCCATTGAAAATAAGAGGTTTAATCGAACTCTAACCCCTCCAAAAATCGATCGACCCAACTGCCACTGAGAAGAAATATTTTCCCGCCTTTTTCCAAAATTTGAATTATGAGAAGAAAAGTGTCCTCCCCCTAATCCTGTACGGGTGTCCCTTTAGCAATTGGGGTGGAAATAGTAATTTTTATGGGTTCCTCCGGTACATTTCTGGGACGCTTCCGGTGCATTTCTGAGGTGCCTCCGGTACATTATCCTGGGGTGTAAAACATTACTTTTCGAGCTCATTTCGCCGCAAAGGCTTATTTCTCTAAAAACATCTACAAAAAACACAAAATAACACAATAAGTATTTAATCGAGTCTAACAATACAGAATATTGAGAACAAAATAGACACATAAATGCGTCTATCACATGCCAACCACCTTGCCGCGCCATACCATGCCGGCCTTCCCCATGCGGCTACCAAAACAAAGGCTTGTGAAGACCAACGACCACTTTTCCATCTAAGATGCAGATCCTAGCCGTCCAAGGTTACCAGCTAACGCATGGCAACCTTTGGCCCGACGCCAAGCCCTAGTTTGGTCTCGCCCAAACAAAGCCAAAACCCTAACTTTTGGCCGCGCCTAAACTAGGTCATATTAAAGCCGTATCGCCCATGTTTTCATGCCACTCGCTACCAAACGAAGGGTTGCAATAATCAACGAATACCCTTCTCTCAAGATGCAAAATCTCGACCGTCGAAGGTCACCACCGAGCCGGCAAGTCTCCCAAGCTCAACTTTCCGAACAACAACATGTTACATGTTTTCCACGAAAACACTCAAGACATCAACACATGTCACAAACTGGGGGATGCTCATTAGGTATTGGTTTGGCGGTTTACAGTGTGCGGCGTACACTATGTCCGTTATAAGACAGTGTCATAAGGATGAGGCGGTTAGTAAATACATTGAGTAATGGTGAAACGCTTTCTTTTATGGAACATCAATTCCAGGCGTTACCGGTTACCATATCCTCCCATTTACTCATCTGTTTTCCATTTCCTACGAGACCAGAGTACGTTTCACTTCGACTTGTATAAATAGGTCTTACCTATTTCCACCGAACAACAAGTTCAGGTCAGGAGGATACAACACTCAAAAAATATTTGCTAGCTTTCTATCTGTTAGCTTCCCACTTTCTGATACAAGTCGAAAAACAACTACTCTTCCAGAATCAACTATTCTGGTCTCAACACTCTCTTCGCTTCCCTCCCCAAAACCAACCCTTCTCCTTCACTTTATGACCAAAGCAAGTCTGGAACGACCATTTCTTGGTTTAGGCCGAACTTGTACAGATTGATCTAAGTCTATATAGCAAAATGACTTTTGTCTCAAGATAGGAGATAAATAGACTTTTGAGTGATAGATAAGTTCAAGTCTCCACATACCTTTTAGTCGATGAAGATCCACCATTTCCTTGAGTAGTCCTTAGTCTTGTATGATTATTGCCATGGAGTTCTTTAGCTCAACGACACTTTCTATCCTAGTCCGAGACCTTAGCTATAGTAAACTAGAAATCAAGACTTATAGTTTTGATCACTAACATTGACAAACATGCTTGAGATAGCAACGCATGCGAGTTCGACCGAGTAATAACTTTTGTAGCTCATATCCACATGCCTAATCTTCAACATTACTCGAAATCTTCATCACTTCTAAGTACTCCAATGATCCCAAAGGTTGTAAGTTTAGCATCATCGTTGTTGAAAATCCGTAGCTATAACAACGAGAAAACAAGAGTTCTCAATCATTGTTATACAGTGTCATAGTATCATTACACAGCGTCAAAGTTCAATTGTATCACAACTTTAACAACAATACCATGATGATATGTCACTCCCCCTTAGTCAATACTCCATCTCACATGGAAACCACTCCCCCTTACATAATGATCCGAAAACCATATGTATTTGTAGTGTGAACTACATATTAATTCTCCTCCTTTTTGTCAATAAAATTGGCAAAGGTACAAGGACAGGATCCTAATGAAATTTCCGAAAGAGACATTTCATGACCAAAAGAAAGCATGTATCATCTTATTTAGATGCAATCATAAAGCCGAAGCTAAATGCATTCATCAAGGAGTCTATAAAGATACAATATAACCCCTATAATATTCCACAGCCGCACTCCCCACAAAGATTTGGCAATTAAGCACAAGTTCAATTAAGAACTCCCCCCTATAAAATGTCATTCCAGAAAGAACAACAAGAGCGACCTTCATTTCAAAAAAAAAAGAATGATTTATTTGGACATAAAAAATTACATACAAGTATGAATTTGAATCCAAAATATTCAATTAAATTAACCATAAGAGAACCCATGATTAATTTAATCAAACATGCTCAACATAAATAAACTCATGGAGACTTAAAAACATTCAATTAGATTAATCACAAGAAGACCCATAATTAATATAATTGAAATACACAACTAAACTAATCACAAAAGTAATCAATTTAATTGGTCATGCTCGACACAAAGTATCTCATGGAACAAAAACTATGTCAAAACAATGACTCAGTCGATAGAGATCAACATAAGACACCTTATGGAACAACACAGTATGTACACAAAAAAATGTGGATCGACCTTATACCGTGGAATAAACAAGGACTCATTCTATTTTCCATCACCATTTTCACAATGACATTCAATAGACATAATCCTTGAAGACAATAGATTTTAACCTATCTTCCATCAAAAATTGACATAATAGGCTTAACTTTTGTATTTGTCAAACTTCAATTCATTCTTTCATCAATACATGCATATCAACTCATGAACGACTTTACTTTTGACAAAGTATGTGACAATCAAGTTTACGGATGTAAACACACATATCCCATAACAATATTGCAATATATAAAACCATAAAGATTAATACTGCAAAAAATCATCTTCCAAACAATTTTAGAATTTAAACAAATAAACCTAAAAACATGAAGATGAAAACGTTGGACATAACTATTTGTAATCACAATAATGGCTATTCCAAACTCTAGTTATTCTTCTAAATAAAACAAGAAAAATAGAAGATTTACTAGGCACTGTAGATCTTTCTCAGAGCATCTACCGAGAATTCATTCTCATTGTTGAAAAACCCATTGATTATGGGATCGTTCAATTCCTCTAAATCTTCAGAAATATCAGTCAACTCACTAAGATCTCTTTTTAGCTCACACAAGGTGTTCTTGGTTAGAGACAACATTTGTTCATAGTGAGTTATCTTCTCCAAAGAGGAAACGATTTGATATTTTAAATCATTTCTCTTGTTGATGAAATCTTTCACCATGCCTCTAAAATCAATATCATAATGACAAACAGACAAGAGACAGTCAGAGGAAGAACCTTCTCCATTGATTGTTGACCTCGCTTTCTTTAATATTGAAGAAGAGATTCCTTCACAAAGATAAACATTAACTGCTTCAACTGCATCTCTTTTTGTGATTCCTCTAGTTACAGGAGCCATGAGTATGTATCTTTTGAACAGGAATGAGAAAGAGAACATACAAGAATAAAAACGGATTTATGAACCCACAAACCCTAGAGACATAGAATAAGTATTTCAGGATTTGTTATCCGCCTTCCATCTTTTTAGGAGAATATTTTCTTAACAAACATAAGAAAAAGACTTACAAAAATGACTTGGGCCATTTTTAGTGCAAACCTCATTTTTCCCAAGCTAAACAATGAGGATGCGAACGTCTCTGAAACTAGACAGTGACGTTATGAGCCAAACGCTCCCTTTGTTTATCACATGGTGATTTACCAAGGTTTGTTGTATAAACAGACATCCTACCTCTTCTGATTCTGGAAGCATTGGTTTTATGAGACCCATATTGATTTTCCAGATTCATCTTTTGCATGTTTCTTTGCAGTGTGGAATTTTTTTTTGTTGTTCCTCTTGAATCTCCAACACGTGCTTTGAACATGATTTGCATTTCCACAAAACGAACAAATAAAGGATCCTCTGTCTTGTTGAAGTGCCTTCTGTTTACCACAACTGCCAACCTTTATTTTTCCAAGACAAGTAGAAATAACGGGGTTGAAAATGTCTGTAGTCTTGCTTTTAAATCCTAAACCATTTGTATTTCCAAAGGATTTCGGACCAAATAACATTGCTGAGATTTTGTCAGAGCTTCCTGATAATCTTTGTAGATCATGCTTGAGAGTATTAGTATCTTTTTCCTTCAGAGCAATGGTTCTGGTGAGTTTATCATTAAAACAGTCTATCTCAAGATCTTTCACCTGGATTAATGATTCTAGTCTCTTTAATGAAGCTTTCAATTGAAGATTTTCTTGAAGAACATCTTTATTCAAGAATTCAAAAATCTCTGTGTTAGGCTCAACCTCTGAATCAGATTTTGAGTATATCGATGTTTCTGCTGCATGAGCTGAGGGTTCATCACATCCATTAGACGTATTCAAAACGTTGACACATAAGGAATTTTTTTTCTTAAAATCATTAGCAGCAAAAGATGACAGTGGATGTTTATCACATCTAATGCTCCTTTTTATAAATTCATTGATCCTTTCTGTTATTAATGGTTTATAAAACCAATCGCCATTTGAGCAATACTAATCTTCCCAAGACAAGTTAGAGCTTTCATTTGTGTCGGAAACAACATTGAATGCAAAGGTTTTAGAAATTTGATCAAGAACTTTTACCTTTCCAAGAGGAGCATTTTTGGAGAAGGAGTTGAGGTTATTTCCTCCATCGATGACACCTTCTTAGAAACGTATCTATTTTCTTCAAATACAGTTTCTAAGATATCCCAGGCGTCTTTAGACTTAGTGCAAGTAGACACATGGTACTGAAAGTCTGGGGCAATGGCCTGTCTGATAACATTTAATCCGTCAGAGTTTTGCATCGCTACTAGGGATTCTTCAGGACTGTAACTACCAACATCCTTAGGTAGAGATACATCGCCTTCTGTATCAACCGGAGGATCGTAGCCATTCACAACATGTACCCAGGTTCTAAAATCACGTACTTGAAGGAAAACACACATAACAATTTTCCACCATGGGTAGTTTGAGCCATCGAAGGCTGGTGGTACGTTTATAGAGATAGCACCTCTGTCCATAGAGTCAGATCGCTACAAACACAGACTTGTAAGGTCTTAAACGTGTTTTCCTTCTCTGATACCAATTCAAAAAGCAGGGGTCTAACAACCACACCCAATCTTTCGCTAAGCAATCTGTATGGACAAACTCCAATATACTTTCTAGAGAATCAACTAGATAGTCAAACTCAATCTAGATAAAAAGTATATCAAAGAGTTTATATCTCAATCTCTCGATTTGATATATACTCAAGCAAATAGAAATCTGCGAGTCTTTATCAAATACTAGAGAGATAACTTGGATGGTACCAAAGACCAATATCCAAGTGTCAATCAATTTAAATCAACAACCAAAAGGTCGGATATTCTAATTGATTGAAAAAAGCACAATCTGTGACATTTTAATTATATAACAAAATATAATGCGGAAAAGAAATAACACAAACACCAGTATTTTGTTAACGAGGAAACCGCAAATGCAGAAAAACCTCGGTACCTAGTCCAAATTAAACACACACTGTATTAAGACGCTACAGACACTAGCCTACCCCAAACTAACTTCGGTATGGACTGTAGTTGAACCCCAACCAATCTCACATTGATCCAAGGTACAGTTATGCTCCTACATCTCTAATCCCAGCAGGATACTATGTACTTGATTCCCTTAGCTGATCTCACCCACAACTAAGAGTTCCTACGACCCAAAGTCGAAGACTTCAATAAAGAAATCTATATCATACAGAAAAGTCTATAGTGATATATAAATCCGTCTCCCACGAATATACCTATGAGTTTTGTTCCGTCTTTTGATAAATCAAGGTGAACATGAACCAATTGATAAACCAGACTTATATTCCCGAAGAACAACCTAGTATTATCAATCACCTCACAATAGTATTAATCGACGCAACGAAAAAATATATTGTGGAATCACAAACTATGAGACGAAGATGTTTGTGATTACTTTTTATCTTGCCTATCGGATATAGAAATCTCAAGCCAATTATTACAATTGTACTCGTACGATAGAAACAACAAGATCAGTTCACACAACTATGATAAAATAGTATCGGTCTGGCTTCACTATCCCCATGAAGTCTTTAAGTCGTTAACCTGGTTTAGAATAAGAAACCAAAGGTTAAAGGAGAATCGACTCTAGCTTAGCACAACTAGTATCACACAGAATGTGTAGGGATTAGGTTTCCCAGTTGCTAGAGCCTTATATAGTCTTTCAAATCAGGGTTTTCAATCAATGTTATCTTGGTAACAAAGCATTCAATATTCACCGTTAGATGAAAACCTTATTAGATTCAAGTCTCAAGATAGGAGATAAATAGACTTTTGAGTGATAGATAAGTTCAAGTCTCCACATACCTTTTAGTGAAGATCCACCAGTTCCTTGATTAGTCATTTGTCTTGTATGATGATTGCCATGGAGTTCTTGAGCTCAACTACATTTTCTATCCTAGTCCAAGACCTTAGCTATAGTAGACTAGAAATCAAGACTTATAGTTTTGATCACTAACATTGACAAACATGCTTGAGATAGCAATGCATGCGAGTTCGACCGAGCAATGCTCTAACATATTGGATGCTTTGTTACCAAGGTAACTTAGATTGCAAACCCATATTTGGAGACTATATAAAGGAGAACTCTAGCAACTGGGAAACCTAATCTACACACCTCCTGTTTGATACTAGTTGTATAATCTAGAGTCGATTCTCCTTTAACCTTAGGTTTCTACAAAAACCTTGTAGGTTAACGACTTGAAGACTTCATTGGCATTGTGAAGCCAAACCCCAACTATTTTTTCTGTAGTTGCGTGATATTATCTTGCTATTTCTATTGTATTTGAGTACAATCGTAAGATTGGCTTGAGATTAATTTCTCCGATATGCAAGATAGAAAAGTAGTCACAAACACCTTCGTATCATCGTTTGTGATTCCACAATATCTTGTTTCGCTAGTCGATTAAGATAATTATGAGGTGATTGATTTTTCTAGGTTGTTCTTCGGGAATATAAGTCCAGTATATCAATTGGTTCCTGTTCACCTTAATTTATCAAAAGACGGAAAAAAACTCGTAGGTATTTCTGTGGGAGACAGATTTATCTATTCCTATTGATTTTTCTGTGTGAGACAGATTTTTTTATTAAAGTCTTCGACTTTGGGTCGTAGCAACTCTTAGTTGTGGGTGACATCAGCTAAGGGAATCAAGTGTGTAGTATCCTGCTGGGATCAATGTCGTAAGGAGCGCAACTATACCTTGGATCAATGTGAGATTGATTGGGGTTCAACTCCAGACCGAAGTTAGTTTGTAGTTGGATAGTATATGTAGCGGCTTAATACAGTATGGTGTTCAAATATGGACTAGGTCCCGGGGTTTTTCTGCATTTGCGTTTTTCCTCGTAAACAAAATTCTGGTGTTTGTGTTATTTCTTTTCCGCATTATGTTTTGTTATATAATTGAAATATCACAGGTTGTGCGTTGAATCGATCAATTTCTAAATCCAACCTTTGGTTGTTGATTGGAATTGATTGATCCTTGAACATTGGTCTTTGGTACCATTCAAGTTTATCTCTCTTATATTCAATCGGGCTCGCAAATTATTATTTTGTTGATTGCGGATTGAATTGAGAGATTGAGATATAACTCTTTTATATACTTTTCTTAATATTGAGTATGACTGTCTAGTTGATTCTCTAGAAAAAATATATTGGAGTTAGTCCATACAGATTGCTAAGCGAAATATTGGGTAAGTTTGTTGTACCCCGACTTTTTCAATTGGTATCAGAGCAGGAAAACACGTTTAAAGATCTCATAAATCTATGTTTATAGCGATCTAACTATATGGACAGTAAAGTCTCTATAAACGCTTCACCAGGATTAAATTCTGATCGTAGAGAAAGTTCTGAAAAACTTGTTATTCTCCAGAAAAAGTTGGATGAACAAATCCAGATCAACTCTGATCTTGTTGCAGAAATTGCAATGTATAAGGATTTGAAATTTGTTAAAATTCCTTCAATGGATCTGAGTAACTATGTTTATTCTTCTCTGAAAAATGGTCGTAAGTCATATGATAAACGAGGTTTAGGCTTTGTGAAACCTGATAGGACTCAGAACTACTCAAACGAGATTAAAGATGTTGTTCCATGTATGTTTTGTGACTCTAATAATCACTTTCAACATACATGTATTTCCTTCCGGAAAAGTTTAAAAGTTGCAAGTAATCTTCATAAGAAAGCTGAACAACTGTTTGCTTCTCTGAAAGGATGTACAAAACTAACAAGAAATCTTAAACATGATAGTATTGTTAGTATGGGAGATTTTTATTTAAAATCAACATCGCCCTTTCAATGGTTTCTTGACAGTGGATGTAGCCGACATATGAATGGTGATCTCTCGTGGTTTGTAACTTCAAGCGACTATGAAGGAGGTCCGGTAACATTTGGAGATGGGAGTAACTGCTACATAAGAAAAAAAAGGACGATCAAACTTCCCCGCGTTCTTGAAATCCATGATTTAGTATACGTTAAAGGTATGACTGCAAACCTTCTTTCTATTAGTCAAATATGTGAAAAAGTCCATAGAGTTGTCTTCAATGCGAATGGATGTGACATTGTAGACAAAGCTGGAAAAGTAATTTTTCAGGGAACTCGTGGTAAAACCAACTCTTATCTTCTGGATACTCAGTTCAGTAACTGTTGCAATTTGACTAAGGTAGAATCTACACATCTTTGTCATGAGCGTTTTGGTCACATCAATTATCATCTTTTAACGAAGATCATTAATAAAGAACTTGTTAGAGGCGTTACCAAAATCAATGCAAATATTGATGGTGTATGTGGTGCCTGTCAAAAGGGTAAACAAACGAAAGTTCACCATAAATCATCTCGAGATATTCTCACTAAACCTCCACTTGATTTAATTCATATGGATCTCTTCGGACCTATTCAACAACCCATGGTTTCAGGTAAGAAGTACGCCTTTAGTTATGGTAGATGATTACACCAGATTCACCTAGGTAGCATTTCTATCTAATAAGAATGAAACCCTTGAAGAATTCAAGATTATTGTTAATAGAATCCAGAACGAACAAGGTCGCAAACTAAAGAAAATTATAAGCGACCGCGGAACTGAATTCAAGGACACCAAAGAATTTTGTGACGAACTGGGGATTATTCAACAATACTCACCACCCATTACTCCTCAAGATAATGGAGTTGCAGAAAGAAAGAATATGAACACTCAGGAAATGTCCAGGGTAATGATCCATAACAAAAAATTACCTTTAAGGCTTTGGGGAGAAGCTGTCTTCGCAGCATGTTATTTGATCAACCGTGTCTACCTACGGTCTAAACCCCTAAACACTCCTTATGAGTTGTGGTACGGTAGAAAACCCAACTTACGTTATCTCAGACTGTTCGGAAGTAAATGATGCATTCTAAAAGATCGAGAACAGAGAGGGAAATTTGATACTAAAAGTGATGAAGGTATCTTTCTTGGCTATGCCTCTGATAGTCGTGGTTTTCGAGTGTTTAACCTCAGAACCCAAGTTATGATGGAGTCTTCTAATGTTATCATTGATGATATTAGTAATTTTCATCATGATAATCCTCCTGCTGAATTGCCTCCAACTGAGACAATTGAGAATGTCAAAGAAATCCCAGAATCAGTTGAAGTCATCCCAACTGTTACTGATCCCAATATTTTTAGTAACGAGGAGAAGAGCACTGATCAGGCCGCTCATTTTGAACAAAAACGTGTCCCTCCTAGACACCTCTGGGTTCAAAAGAATCATGATCCCAACAGTATTATTTGAGGTAGAGATTCTACTGCTAAGACAAGAGGACAACTTCAAAATATTTGTACTTTTGGTTGTTATCTTTCACAAGTAGAACCGAGAAATTGAAGAAACTCTTAGCGATCCCTTTTGGGTGAATGCAATGCATGAAAAGTTAAATCAATTTCAAAGACAAGATGTATGGGAACTAGTATCTTGTCCCTCCAATATCAATATTGTTGGTACCAAATGGATATCCAAGAATAAGTCTAATGAATTTAGCACAATTGTCAGAAATAAAGTCAGACTTGTCTCTCAAGGATATTCAAAGATTGAGGGTATCGACTTTGACGAAACCTTTTTTCCTGGGGCACGCCTTGAGTCCATTCGGTTGTTATTATCTCATGCGTGTTTTCTTAAGGTAAAGCTGTTTCAAATGGACATAAAATCCGCCTTCCTAAACGAAAATTTAAAGGAAGAAGTCTATGTCGCTCAACCTAAGGGTTTTGAAAACCCTGATTTCCCATATCATGTCCTTAAGCTTAAAAGGGAATTATATGGATTAAAACAAGAACCTCGTGCCTGGTTCGAAAAACTAACTACTTCTCTTCTTAGGAAAGGTTTTTCGAGAGACGGAGCTGATAAAACCTTGTTTACCAAATGGAGTGGGAAAGATGTTGTCATTGCTCAAGTCTATGTAGATGATATCATCTATGGTTCAACTTCTGAAAACTTGCAAAATATTTTCAAGTCTCTCTTGACAAAGAATTTGAAATGAGCAATGTTGGTGAATTAAAGTTCTTTTTAGGATTATAAATTCGGAAACATAAGGATGGAATTTACTTATCTCAAGAAAAATATGCTAAGGATCTTGTCTCAAGGTTCGGTCCGGATAAGTCAACTCCAAAACTGACACCTATGCCCACCACTGGTAAACTACATAGAGATGAGAAAGGAGTAAATGTGGATCAAAAACTATATCGATCTATTATTGGTAGACTTTTTTATCTTACAGCTACTAGACCTGATATTGCATTTAGTGTGGGTTGTTGTGCTAGATTTCAGGCTAATTCAAAGGAATCTCATCGTGCAGCTGCAAAAAGGATCATACGATATGTTAATCACACGGTCGGGTATGGTCTATCTTACACTTTTGATACTAACACTGATCTTTCTGCCTATTCAGATGATGATTGGGAAGGATGTGTGGAACACAGGAAAAGTACATCAGGGGGTTTCTACTATGTAGGACTGAATCTTGTGGCCTGGCATAGCAAGAAACAAAATTCACAATCCCTGTCCACATGTGAGGCAGAATATATTGCTGCCGGCTCATGTTGTACTCAACTTCTCTGGATGACACAAATGCTTGCTGATTATGGAATAATAAAGATCTTTTGTGATAACTCTAGCGCGATTCGAATCATATAGAATCCCGTTTAGCACTCAAGAAGTTAGCATATTGATATAAGGTACCATTTTATTCGAGACCTATATGAAAATGGTATGATAAATATGGAATTTGTGCCTTCGGAAAAACAGTTGGCTGATATTCTTACCAAACCATTAGATACTGCTACATTTCAACACTTACGGCAGTCTGTTGGTATTGTTTTGGTTCATTAGTCATTCTAAAACTCTTTCCCCTGTGCTTATCTCAATCTATTGGGCAATTGAGTTTGGAATTCCAGTAAGTGTTGCTTTAATTCTACATTTGTTTCAGTAGTTGATTTTTTGTCAGGTTTCTTAGTGTAATGTCCAAAGAAATCCTTCTTTTCTTGTGAAAGTAAGGTCGCTCTTGTTGTTCTTTCGGGAATGACATTTTATGGGGAAGATTTCTTAATTGAACTTTTGCTTAATTGCCAAATCTTTGTGGGGAGTGCGGCTGTGGAATATTATAAGGGTTATCTTGTATCTTTATAAACTCCTTGATGAATGCATTTAGTTTTTACTATATGATTGCATCTAAAAAGTTGATATGTAATTTCTTTGGTCATGAAGTGTCTCTATGGAAATTTCATTAGGATCCCACTAGTTTTCGTACCTTTGCCAATTTTATTGACAAAAAGGGGGAGCATTAATGTGTAGTTCACACTAAAAATACCTATGGTTTTCGGATTATTATGTAAGGGGGAGTGGTTTTCATGTGAGATGAAGTATTGACTAAGGGGGAGTGATATATATCATCATAGTATTGTTGTCAAAGTTGTGATACAATTGAACTTTGATGTTGTGTAATAATACTATGACACTGTATAACAAAGATTGAGATCTATTGTTTTCTCATTGTTATGGCTACGTATCTTCAACAACGATGATGCTGAATTGAATACCTTTGGAATCATTGGAGTACTTGGAAGTGACGAAGATTTCGAGTAATGTTGAAGAACCAATGAGATCAAGCATGTGGATGAGAAGATGCAAAGTTTATTTATTTTGTATTCCATATGTATTGATAATTTTTCACTAAAATTGACAAAGGGGGAGATTGTTAGAGCACTGCTCGGTCCAAATCGCAAGCGTTGCTATCTCAAGCTTGTTTTTCAAGTTTAGTTTCCAAAACTATAAGTCTTGATTTTTAGTCTACTTATAGCTAAGTCTCGGAGTAGGATAGTAAGTGTAGTTGAGCTCTAGAATGGATGACGTTCATCATGCAAAGACGAAGAACTACTCAAGGAACTAGTGGAATTTCATCGATAAAAAGTTATGTGGAGACTTGAACTTATCTATCACTCAAAAGTCTACCTATTATATCTCCTATCTTGAGATAAAAGTCGTATTGCCATACTGTAGACGGTGATAAACGATTTTCTGGTTTTTACGAGATTGAGGAGATGACGGTGCGGAGGAAACTTCTCGAACCGAGCAAATGCTTAAACTCACACAGATGCACTGCAAGAAGGAAGTGCTTTAAGTTCCAGAGATCAATCTGTATGACTCCGGCCTAAACCAAGACAATGGACGTTCCAGAGTCAATTCGGTAACAAGAGATGATGGGTCGATCTGTAAGAGGGAAGATGAGAAATGTGTGGGATCAATGGTGATCAAAGGTTGTATGTGTATTGTGTATTATGAGTGAAGAAAATAAGATAAGCTCTGATTGATTGAATTTGTTAATTTCGTCTTGTCTGATTGACCAGAGATTGTCCTCCTTTTAATCATGATTCAGAGACTTATTTATATTTCCAGAATTGTAAACACCTTGATCCCATGAAGTGTGACAGTTGCTGGAGTCAAAGAGTGGGGAAGTGGGAAATCGTGTCAAAACCAGTTGCTCATCGTGTGGAGACTTAGTTAATTTTCCACCCACTACTTTGCTAACTCTTCCAACTGATTGCACGACTTGCTCAAATTGTCATCGTGTGTATGAACACACGTGCCGTAGACCGCCAGACCAAAACCCTAGTTAATATCCCCCCATATGACATGATTGACATCTCGTGATTGTGGAGTCAGTTGCTGACTTTATGGGACGATGAGTCCTTGTATTTTTGAGTCGTGATTTGCAAATGTTCTGAGACTCATGAATTGAACATGTCTGCTAAGACAAAGGTATAATTATGTTGATTTGTTAAGGTGAGAAAATATTGCTCGTAGGAGAAAATGTTGCTCGTTTGATAAACTGTTGAATATTGATAGTCAATATTCATGGATTGAGCAAGTATTGCTCATCTGAGCAAATATTGCTCATTTGATGAATTGTAGAATATTGATAGTCGAACCAATATTCATGGACTGAGCAAATGTTGCTCATTTGATGAATTATTGAATATTGAAAGTTGAACCAATATTCATGGACTGAGAAAATGTTGCTCATTTGATGAATTATTAAAAATTGATAGTTGAACCAATATTCATGGACTGAGCAAATGTTGCTCATTTGATGAATTATTGATTATTGGTAGTTAAACCAATATTCATGGTTTGAGTAAATATTGCTCATTTGATGAATTATTGAATATTGATAGTTAAACCAATATTCGTGGTCTGAGCAAATATTTCTCATCTAAGCAAATGTTGCTCATTTGATGAATTATTGAATATTTATAGTTGAGCCAATATTTGTGGTCTGAGCAAATATTTATCATCTGAGCAAATGTTTCTCATTTGATGAATTATTGGTAGCAAGACCAAATAAAATATTAATTTAAGATACTGACAACTAGGCCGAGCATAATGATAAAAGTGTTGATCACGGGATCAACATAAAATTATTGGTGTTTGAATCTGCTCAGGATTATGTTTCTGCAGAGCTCTGGATTCGAAACCCTAATTTTTGATTAATTGATGATTTATTGAAAATCAACCACAGAGTGAAGGAGGGGCATGTTAGAGGATTGCTGGGTTGAACCCACCAAGCGTTGGTATGTCAAGTTTGGTTGTCATATTTTAGTGAATCAAAACTCGTGTTTAGAGTCGCTTGATTATGTACTAGAGTCAACTTCGTATAGGTTAGCTTGAAAGTATTAGGATATGAGACATTACAAGTATTGCGAAGTCTTGAAGATGTGAAGAAGCAAGGAGCTACAACGACAACAATCATCCTTCCACTTGAGGTTAGTGATATTTGACTTGAACTGTTTCATTCCCTAACGTATCTTTCAAGTCGTGCATATTGAAAACATAACTGTGAAGCATATGTGAACTCTAGATAGACATAGTATTAAGGAATATAATACGAGGTTTATTGCTTAACTATTAAACTTTGTAGATAAGATATCGCCATAATCATTTGAATGTTATTGTGACTATGTATGGGTATGAGGTGAACAATGTTTACATGTGTTCTAAGAAAGTAAGTTCATAAACTTTTTTGTGAACCGAAAAGGAAATTGCCAAGTGTTATTGGTTTTCTTATTCATTGCATATCTTATGAACAACCAATATGTGTGATAGAGTATAATCGATCACAACTTGTTGTGTTCTTGGTAGAACTATTCACAAAGGCCTGACTTATGTATTGGTATAACTTTTATTAGTAAAACCGATCTTAAGTAATCACCTGTGGTATGATCAGGTTTGTATGTCTGACAACTTTTGGGAGAGGGGAACTGATCCTTTAAGGGGTGAAGTACATCAAAGGGAACCGATCCTTGTATGGAGTGCAGTACATTAAAGGGAACCGATCCTTGTATGGGGTGCAGCAAGGTTTATAGCAGAAAGGGAACCGACCCTTTGGACATGTGCAACACGTTTTTAGGAAAAAGGGAACCGATCCTATGGACATGTGCAATACATATAAGTTAGATACCATATATATGTGGGGAACCGATCCTAGTACCTAGTCAACCGGATTTTTGGAAAGCTAATGTGACTATGCACAGTACTCACATGGAGGTAGTACCGAAACTTGTTTTGGTAGAACCGTAAACCCATGATTGTGATTGAATGTTGGTTTGATCAATCACATAGTTCTTGAAAGTCAGATGAACCAATTCTAAACTTGTTTGGAAGTGTGAAATGGAATACAAAGTAAAGATGTCGACAAACTTTGAAAACGTGTTGTGAATGTTTATTTCTTTAATTGATCAAAGATATTCCTTAACGGCTAAGGGAAGAGAATCCCAGGATCGAAACATAAGTAAGTTAAGAATCTTTTAATTAAGGTTATTAATTTCATTTTTTAGGGAAATTACAGAATTAGTAATGTGCATTTACTAATTAGATTTTCCGAGAGATTTCGATAGTTTTTTGGACAGAGCATTTCCAAGAATTATGGAAATCGAATTTGTGCTTTAATGAATATCTTTAGAATATTTTTGGTTTTGGAAATTCCTTGGTGTCCAAACTTAATTGTCTATAAATACTTGAAGTTTGTCTTTCTAGCAAACTAATCCTTCGTAAAAACAGATTTACTCTTTTGTTGTTGTTACTGGTGTAGCCGCCTATTCGGAGAGGAGAGTAACCTAATTAGGCGAAATATCTTACGGCCGCTCATTTTAAAGTCTTCTTTGGGATTGAGAAGCTCTAGCGCGACCCGTTGGTGGGAAACTAGATAGTTACGGCTTATCTTTTGTTTTAGATTGATTTGATTGACTAACGGTGGTTGAAATTTGATTGCACCTAGTTTGTTTATTCTTGAGAATCTTCTCTTCTGATATAAGATTCACTTAAACTAGTTCAGAGTTTCGACAGGGATCTTTAGACTATTGTTAGTTATAAATACGATCTTGTGATAATCCATTGTTAATAGACTTCGTTCTGTGCGTGATTGATCACAATATATTCAAGTGATTGTGTGCGGGTTTTTATTGAAGATTTAAGAAGATTTGAAGACAAAGAAGATATTGAAGATCTGACTTGGGTTTTATAATCTTTGGTGTGCACAATACTTATTGCGATAAAAGAGGATCCAATTAATAATCGGTTTATCCTTCTGGTAGATTGGATTGATTAATTAAGTAGATCGGCATCAACACGATTCTTCAGATTAAAGGTGTTGTTGGCTTAACCTTAATCGATTACCTTTGGGCGATTGAACATAAGATAGATCTAAGGACCTAACGAAGGAGTTTATGTTGAGATAAACGGAAGAGCCTTTGTCCGACTCATATCACTTGGTTGAATAGAGTTGATACCAAACAGATTTGATGTTCCTTTACTGTTTGGAATACGAACCAAAGGAATTGTTCCAAGTACGTGACTTATTTATAAGTTGGAGGCGTGGGAATACAGAAGGAACTAGGTGAACTATAGGTTTAGTTACTTGGTCCCAACTATACGAAGTTAGTGTAATTTTGTGTAGCGGCTTAATTCTGAGAGTATTCAATTCTGTACTTGGTCCCAGGGTTTTTCTGCATTTGCGGTTTCCTCGTTAACAAAATCTTTCTCTGTCATTTACTTTTATTTTCCGCATTATAATTGTTTTATTATAATTAAAGTAAATTACACAAACGTTAATTCCTATTTACTTGATAAGCAATCATATTGTGTTTGGTTAAGTCCGAACCTTTGTATCAAGTAAACATACTTCGTTGTTGTATTGTCTCGATCTCGTATCCATATACGATCACACGAAGTGTGAATCGATTAGTTGTATTGTGTCGACTCAGTCCCTAGACAATCACTTTTGTAGAAAGGACTTATAGGTAGGAAATGTTTTATCTTGAGGTATATTTGGGTACCCTCGCCTTTTGAATTGGTATTAGAGCAGGCAAACACGAAAAGATCTAACAATCTGTATTTGATGCGATCCAACCTATAAGAATTGAATCTAATGAATGATTCAGTTAATGTAAAGCAAGACATCAAGAGTTCTGAATTAACACTTGATGATGGCATCTACGAATCAATATCTGAAGATATCATCACTAGAGTCTCTACTATACAAGTTAATTTTTTATAATAATGTAGAAACCGATGACGACTGGAAAATAAGTCTACAAGAATGGCTAGATGAAATTTTCGATGATGATGACTCAGATTTTGAATAAGAAGTAGAAGAGGATATCTCATAATACTCTAAACTGCTGGAACCTTTGAAAAATGAAAAGCTGAGAACTTCAGATTTTCTTGGTTTTACGACTCCTCTTTGTCGCAAGAACAAGAAATTTAAGAAGGTTTTTCAAGGTTATTATATTGGTTTCCAAAACCGTGAATATCTTCTTAAAGATCGTACAAAATATCTAAATTCTAAGAAATTAGAATGTGAAAATCTTCGAAGAGAACTGTTTTTGGCGGAAAAGAAACGTGTTGAATCGGAAGCTATGTTTAATTCTCGACAAGTACAGGGTCTTGAAGAAAAAGCCAGTGCTAGTCTCTCTCAAACAAAATTGTTAGACAAAGAGCATGAAGTTGCTCTTGAAAAAATTCACTTGTTGGAAGAGAAACTTGTTGAATCTGATGCAAGGATTAACTCTCAACAAAAGAGTTTTGAAGAGAAAGAAGGTGTATATCTCTCACGAGAAAAACGCCTTGAGGCTGATCTAGCCGGTGCTTTTGATAAAGTCAAGACATTGGAAGAAGAAAATTTGGAACTGAAAAAATCCAATGAAAGCTCAAACAAGTTAACCTCAATATTAGAAGCAAGTAGAAATCATCGTGATACACGAGGATTGGGCTATAAGGGAATATATGCTTCAAATATTAGCAAAGAGGTGAAATTTGTTAAAGCTACAAATTCTTCTCAATCAGAGGGTTCCACTGATGACAAAGATGCTCATATTCCTTGTAAAGAAGAGAAGTCTTTCAAGGAGGCAACAACGTTGAACAAGGATAAGAATAAGAAGAAAAAAATTTATCAAGCTCCAATATCCACAAAAAGGTAGCATTAAAACTCATACTTCGTATATTCATACTAATCATTTTTATTATTGTGGTAATATAGGACACTTGCAATGGGGATGCAAAGTTCGTAAGATGCAAGATGCACTTTCTTTTGTATCAAATGAATTGGCTAAGTTTTCTCCTCATAAGAACTCAGATCGTTATTGTCCTAAGTTTAGGAAAATGAATTATTATGATGATAGTTCAAATTTTGCATATCACTCGACAAGGTCATCTCATAAAATACCCAATTATAGAAAGAGAGATGACGTTTCAAATGCAAAGACAATATCTGATATTCCAAATTGGAGAAAGGATGTTTCGCAAAAGGACAATCGTCTTAATGGTATTATGAAGGAGAAATCTTCTCCTACGAAACCCAACTCTAAATGGGTACCTAAGTCTTCCATAGCCAAGAAGGGACCAAAAGTTAGTCACAAGAATGACTCTCAGCTGTTAATTGTTGGTGAAAATAATTACAAGAGTCTTCTTGAAAGACTAAAGAAAGACATTGTGTATGAAATCTCTTGTAGTAAAGATTTTTATAATGACACTCTTCATCACAAGTCAAAGAATAAAAACAAGAGATGGAACAAGACAAAACAAACCAAGCAAGAGGTCAAGAATGATGATTCGGTCTTAGTCACTCGTGACGAACAAGACAAGGATCAAATCAACACAACCTAGTTGTGTTGGAATGTGCATGCTCACCTTGGTGATCAATCTTTTGAAAGTTGAGGAAGCACATGAAAATCTGAGCACATGATCTCTCGGTTATTATATGACTAATTAACATCTTTAGGAGATTTCTTTTCTTCTATACTCATACTCTCTCTATCTCTATTTGAGGTTTTGATAGAAACGGCAATTGTGAGTTTATTATGTTGATATATACTGATCATATATGTGTAGCTTTTTTTTTACGGTTAAAACGAGCCAAAAATCACTGAATTCGGACATCGTATGCAAAAGTTATGTCGAAAACAGTTTAGTATTGTGATCTGTCACAAGTAACTCATGGGAACCGATCCTAGTACCCTGTTATGGTGAGGGAACCGATCCTAGTACCATGTCATGGTAATGGAACCTATCATAGTGAGAGGTCCCCTTACGAAGAAGTGTAAAAACTGTTTTGCACATAACTTCTTCGTCCGAACTCGGAATGACCTCATTCTTTTTGCGTTGTTTTCGCAATTCGATTCCCTACAATAAAGAGGTAATTTCAATACTTGATTCTTTATTGAATATCTATGGTTTACTGAAAAGTGATTTATGAGATGTATTTTTTTGGTTTTACTACCTTAATATTCGATCTCATATATTGTGAACCCTTATGGTTTGGGTGACTTTTTGATTTAGCGGGATTAAGTTCTAGACCTAGTAGGTAGGCTTTATAAAAGGATCATGAGGGGTTCTGTTAGAAACAATATGTGAAAAAGTCACAATATGTTGAATCGGTTTTGGTTTAGCATAAAAGCATATGTGTTTCTACGGTTTTCAACTTTTGCTTGCAATTATTAAAACCGGTTTTCAACCTTTCTTTGGTAAAGGTTGAGGTGTGTTGTTATTCTTTTGTTTATGCATAAGGATGACAACGTGGTGACATTTCGATATCAATTCTCCCTGGAAGAAGATGTTATCATATTGGAGAAGTGAATGCGAAATTTGAGGTAACAATCTTATTAGTTAATTGTTTTCCTGTTTAAGAAAAGGCTGAGTTTATATTATATATATATTTTTTGCTTATGCTTTTGCTTAACAAAATTTTGGTTCTATTGATATTTATTCCATAATGTGTGTGTGGATGTGTGTTTCAATTGGTTCTGGTTAAGAAAAACTATTGTTATCTTACTTTATTGTGTGGTATCAATTGTTTAGGCTTACAAAATTTCGGTACAATTGATGTGTGTGTGATTCAATTGGTTCCGGTTACGAAAAACCATTGTTATCTTGCTTTTGTATGGTATCAATTGTTTAGGCTACAAAATTGCGGTGCAATTGCGGTGCTTTTAATGTCAATGTTGTTTCAATTGCTTCCGGTTGAGGTGAATAATTATGCAAGTTGATTTATTTTGGTTTGTATGGCTTAAAGAAATAATTTGTGTACGGGATGAGTTGTTTAGTCCAATTCGATTCCGGATAAGAAACTAAGTTAATTCTAATCTTAGTTTGTCTTATCAAAGTGAGGTTTCGGTTATTCAAGTCTAATCGAATGCCTAAACAAGGATTGCTAGTTAACTAACCTAGTACTTGTCTTGTTTAAAATTGAAAGGTCTAAGTTTATGGATAATAAGAACCTTTTGATAAATATGGAGTTTATCTTTATTTTGGTCTTATCGAATTAAGCGGTTGATTTTGAACAATCGGTTTAGCAAAGGGACTAATGTGATCAGTTGTTTTTGGTTTTCTAAACTAAATTGGAAAAATTGTTTCGGAAAATTGTTTCCTTGGTAACATATCAAAATAAGACTACTTGTAGTTTCGGTTTTGGTATTGGTTATCAGAACGTGATGTGTGGAACTCTCGTGCCTAACTCTACAGGTTTGCAAGTCTATTAGATTTGTAAGATTCTTTTCGTGTTTTCCTTTATTTTTTCGTTTCTTTGTCATTTTTGTGACAAAAAGAGGGAGAAATATATGGAGTAAACAGGTGATGCTGGCATTGATTTTATATTGATTAGTATCGTTAGGGAAAAGAACATTGGTGCTTAAATGTTTTATCTAACGAAAAAGTGAAAGCACAGACTAAGGAGGAGTAACATGTCATATAAATTGGTATAACAAAGACATGCGGATTAAATATCTACCTATCTTCCTTAGGGGGGGGGGGTATTAGCTTTATTATTATAATGTCAACAACGACATTTTCAAGGATTGAATGTAAGCAGTTTTACTGTGCTGTTGAATCAGGAATCAAGCGGATTGTAATGAATTATCGTAAGAGTTTTGTCATTAAAATTGACAAAAGAGGAGATTGCTATAGCATTGCTCGGTTGAAGCCACCAACCGTTGATATGTCAAGTGTGGTTGTCATATTTTAGTGAATCAAAACTCATGTTAAGAGTCGCTTGATTATGTACTAGAGTCAACTTCGTATAGGTTAGCTTGAAAGTATTAGGACATGAGACATTACAAGTATTGCGAAGTCTTGTAGATGTGAAGAAGCAAGGAGATACAGCGACAACAGTCATCCTTCCACTTGAGGTTAATGATATTTGACTTGAATTATTTCATTCCCTAACTTATCTTTCAAGTCGTGCATATTGAAAACATAACTGCGAAGCATATGTGAACTCTATATAGACATAGTATTAAGGAATACAATACAAGGTTTATTGCTTAACCATTAAACTTTGTAAATAAGACATCGTCATAATCATTTGAATGATATTATGATTATGTATGGGTATAAGGTGAGGATTTCATCCTAGGGAACAATGTTTACATGTGTTCTAAGGAAGTAAGTTCATAAACTTGTTTTTGAACCGAAAAGGAAATTGCCAGGTGTTATTGGTTTTGTTATTCATTGAATATCTTATGAACAACCAACATGTGTGATAGAGTATAACCGATCACAACTTGTTGTGTTCTTGGTAGAACTATTCACAAAGGCCTGATTTATGTATTCGTATAACTTTTATTAGTAAAACCGATCTTAAGTAATCACCTGTGGTATGATCGGGTTTGTATGTCTGACAACTTTTGGGAGAGGGGAACTGATCCTTGTAAGGGTTGGAGTACATCAAAGGGAACCGATCCTTGTATGAGGTGAAGCAAGGTTTATAACAGAAAGAGGAACCGATCATATGGACATGTGCAAGACGTTTTTAGGCAAAAGGGAACCGATCCTATGGACATGTGCAACACATATAAGTTAGATACCATATATATGTGGGGAACCGATCCTAGTACCTAGTCAACCGAATTTTTGGAAAGCTATGTGACTATGCACAGTACTCACATGGAGCTAGAACCGAAACTTGTTTTGGTAGAACCGTAAACCCATGATTGTGATTGAATGTTGGTTTGATCAATCACATAGTTCTTGAAAGTCATATGAACCAATTCTAAACTTGTTTGGAAGTGTGGCAAATCGGTTTCAAGGTTGTAAGTGTGAAAAAGAACTTACAAAGTAAAGATGTCGACAAACTTTGAACACGTGCTGTGAATGTTTATTTCTTTAATTGTTCAAAGATATTCCTTAACGGCTAAGGGAAGAGAATCCCAGGATCGAAACATAAGTAAGTTAGAATATTTTAATTAAGGTTATTAATTTCATTTTTTAGGGAAATTACAGAATTAGTAATGTGCATTTACTAATTAGATTTTCCGAGAGATTTCGATAGTTATTTTTGGACAGGGCATTTCCACGAATTATGGAAATCGAATTTGTGATTTAATGAATATCTTTAGAATATTTTTGGTTTTGGAAATTCCTTGGTGTCCAAACTTCATTGTCTATAAATACTTGAAGTTTGCCTTTCTAGCAAACTAATCCTTCGTAACAACAGATTTACTCTTTTGTTGTTGTTACTGGTGTAGCCATCTATTCGGAGAGGAGAGTAACCTAATTAGGAGAATTCTCTTACGGCCGCTCAGTTTAAAGTCTTCTTTGGGATTGATAAGCTCTAGCGCGACCCGTTGGTGGGAAACTAGATAATTGCGGCTTATCTTTTGTTTTCGATTGATTTGATTGACAAACGGTGGTTGAAATCTAATTGCACCTAGTTTGTTTATTCTTGAGAATCTTCTCTTTGGATATAAGATTCACTCAAACTAGTTCAGAGTTTCGACAGGGATCTTTAGACTGTTGTTAGTTCTAAAGAAGATCTTGTGATAATCTATTGTTAACAGACTCCGTTCTGTGCGTGATTGATCACAAGAGATTCAAGTGATTGCGTGCAGGTTTTTATTGAAGATTTAAGAAGATTTGAAGACAAAAAAGATATTGAAGATCTGACTTGGGTTTTATAATCTTTGGTGTGCATAATACTTGTTTCGGTAAAAGAGGATCCAATTAATAATCAGTTTATCCTTGCGGTAGATTGGATTGATTAATTGAGTAGATCGGCATCAATACGGTTTTTCGTATTAAAGGTGTTGTTGGCTTAATCTTAATCGATTACCTTTGGGTGATTGAACATAAGATAGATTTAAGGACCTAACGAAGGAGTTTATGTTGAGATATACGCAGGAGCCTTTTTCCGACTCACATCACTTGGTTGAATAGAGTTGATACCAAACGGATTTGTGGTTCCTTTACTGTTTGGAATACGAACCAAAGGAATTGTTCCAAGTACGTGACTTATTTATAAGTTGGAGACGTGGGAATACAGAAGGAACTAGGTGAACTATAGGTTTAGATACTTGGTCTCAACTATACGAAGTTATTGTAATTTTGTGTAGCGGATTAATCCTGAGAGTATTCAATTCTGGACTAGGTCCCGGGGTTTTTCTGCATTTGCGGTTTCCTTGTTAACAAAATCTTGCTGTGTCATTTACTTTTATTTTTCGCATTATAATTGTTTTATTATAATTAAAGTAAATTACACAAACCTTAATTCCTATTTACTTGATAAGAAATCCTATTATGTTTGGTTAAGTCCGAACCTTTGTATCAAGTAAACATACTTCGTTGTTGTATTGTCTCGATCTCGTATCCATAGACGATCACCCGAAGTGTGAACCGATTAGTTGTATTGTCTCGACTCAGTCCATAGACAATCACTTTCGGAGAAAGGAATTATAGGTAGGAAATGTTTTAGCTTGAGGTATATTTGGGTGCCCTCGCCTTTTTGAACCGAAAAGGAAATTGCCAAGTGTTATTGGTTTTCTTATTCATTGCATATCTTATGAACAACCAATATGTGTGATAGAGTATAATCGATCACAACTTGTTGTGTTTTTGGTAGAACTATTCACAAAGGCCTGACTTATGTATTGGTATAACTTTTATTAGTAAAACCGATCTTAAGTAATCACCTGTGGTATGATCAGGTTTGTATGTCTGACAACTTTTGGGAGAGGGGAACTGATCATTGTAAGGGGTGAAGTACATCAAAGGGAACCGATCCTTGTATGGGGTGCAGTACATTAAAGGGAACCGATCCTTGTATGGGGTGCAGCAAGGTTTATAGCAGAAAGGGGAACCGACCCTTTGGACATGTGCAACACGTTTTTAGGAAAAAGGGAACCGATCCTATGGACATGTGCAATACATATAAGTTAGATACCATATATATGTGGGGAACCGATCCTAGTACCTATTCAACCGGATTTTTGGAAAGCTAGTGTGACTATGCACAGTACTCACATGGAGGTAGTACCGAAACTTGTTTTGGTAGAACCGTAAACCCATGATTGTGATTGAATGTTGGTTTGATCAATCACATAGTTCTTGAAAGTCAGATGAACCAATTCTAAACTTGTTTGGAAGTGTGAAACGGAATACAAAGTAAAGATGTCGACAAACTTTGAACACGTGCTGTGAATGTTTATTTCTTTAATTGTTCAAAGATATTCCTTAACGGCTAAGGGAAGAGAATCCCAGAATCGAAACATAAGTAAGTTAAGAATCTTTTAATTAAGGTTATTAATTTCATTTTTTAGGGAAATTACAGAATTAGTAATGTGCATTTACTAATTAGATTTTCCGAGAGATTTCGATAGTTATTTTTGGACAGGGCATTTCCAAGAATTATGGAAATCGAATTTGTGCTTTAATGAATATCTTTAGAATATTTTTGGTTTTGGAAATTCCTTGGTGTCCAAACTTCATTGTCTATAAATACTTGAAGTTTGTCTTTCTAGCAAACTAATCCTTCGTAAAAACAGATTTACTCTTTTGTTGTTGTTACTGGTGTAGCCGCCTATTCGGAGAGGAGAGTAACCTAATTAGGCGAAATATCTTACGGCCGCTCAGTTTAAAGTCTTCTTTGGGATTGAGAAGCTCTAGCGCGACCCGTTGGTGGGAAACTAGATAGTTACGGCTTATCTTTTGTTTTCGATTGATTTGCTTGACTAACGGTGGTTGAAATTTGATTGCACCTAGTTTGTTTATTCTTGAGAATCTTCTCTTCTGATATAAGATTCACTTAAACTAGTTCAGAGTTTCGACAGGGATCTTTAGACTGTTGTTAGTTATAAATACGATCTTGTGATAATCCATTGTTAATAGACTCCGTTCTGTGCGTGATTGATCACAAGAGATTCAAGTGATTGTGTGCGGGTTTTTATTGATGATTTAAGAAGATTTGAAGACAAAAAAGATATTGAAGATCTGACTTGGGTTTTATAATCTTTGGTGTGCACAATACTTGTTGTGATAAAAGAGGATCCAATTAATAATCGGTTTATCCTTCTGGTAGATTGGATTGATTAATTGAGTAGATCGGCATCAACACGGTTCTTCATATTAAAGGTGTTGTTGGCTTAACCTTAATCGATTACCTTTGGGCGATTGAACATAAGATAGATCTAAGGACCTAACGAAGGAGTTTATGTTGAGATAAACGGAAGAGCCTTTGTCCGATTCATATCACTTGGTTGAATAGAGTTGATACCAAACAGATTTGATGTTCCTTTACTGTTTGGAATACGAACCAAAGGAATTGTTCCAAGTACGTGACTTATTTATAAGTTTGAGACGTGGGAATACAGAAGGAACTAGGTGAACTATAGGTTTAGTTACTTGGTCTCAACTATACGAAGTTAGTGTAATTTTGTGTAGCGGCTTAATCCTGAGAGTATTCAATTCTGTACTTGGTCCCGGGGTTTTTCTGCATTTGCGGTTTCCTCGTTAACAAAATCTTGCTCTGTCATTTACTTTTATTTTCCGCATTATAATTGTTTTATTATAATTAAAGTAAATTACACAAACGTTAGTTCCTATTTACTTGATAAGCAATCATATTGTGTTTGGTTAAGTCCGAACCTTTGTATCAAGTAAACATACTTCGTTGTTGTATTGTCTCGATCTCGTATCCATATACGATCACACGAAGTGTGAATCGATTAGTTGTATTGTGTCGACTCAGTCCATAGACAATCACTTTCGGAGAAAGGACTTATAGGTAGGAAATTTTTTAGCTTGAGGTATATTTGGGTACCCTCGCCTTTTCAGGACCGGCTACATGGGATGACGAGTCGACCATGTAACGCCCAGATGCTCAAATGAGCAAAATACCAAAGTCTATTGAAGACCAGTTGGTGAAAGGATGATTAAATGCTGGTTTAATCATTTATTAAAATAATGCTCGTGTGAGCGTTAGGTAGTAAAACCTGATTATGGAGAGATGAGGGACCGACTCTTGGTGGTAGTGGGACCAACTGATGGTCGTTTGAGAAAATTCCCAGTTGTTTGAGAATAGCTTGGAACCAATATGAGCAATTGAGCAAATTAGGTCAAAATTATTAAAACATGTGGGACCGGCTATTTGCAATCCCTAGGGCCGGCCTTGGTCGGTCAAGGAGACATGCCCGCGTCACCATAATGTCCGCATCTCAGTCCTGAGAGTTTCGATATTTTCTAGTGTGTGTTTGAGCAACATTTTGAGAAAATATGAAGAAATCAGGGATTTTTGCTGAAATCAGGGATTTTTGCTGAAATCAGGAAAACTTCATGAGATGAAGGAATAAATAATAAAATAATGAAGGAATCATGAAGTGTGGGACCGGCTATGTCCATGGCATGGCCGGCCGGCCAAAGAGCCCGATCTCAAGGCACTTTTCCTAATTTATAATGTTTTTCATGATTTTAGGGAAATATCATAAAATCAAGGAGTTTGTTGAAACCAAGGAATTTGTTGAAATCAAGGAGTTTCCATGAGATGAGGGAAACATAAAAAAATAAAAAATAAAATAAGGAGCGTGTAGGACCGGCTAGGGCATGACCGGCCGGCTAGGGCCCGGTCCCACGAGTTTCCCTAATTTTATATTATTTTTCATGACTTGAGGGAAATTTCATGAATTCAAGGGGTTTTTTCATGAAACGAAGGATATTTGCTCAAATGAAGAGATTTTCATGAGATTAAGGAAAATAATAAAATATGATAAAATATAAAATTGGGCGTGGGACTAGCCACGACACGACCGGCCGGCCGGTGGGCCCAGTCCCCTAGCGCCTTGATTAATATTTTATTATTTACTATTTTCTTCCTATTTTGCATAGGTTCATCGTTCCTTCGTATTTTGGAATGATCGTTCGTCCATTCAGGTGCTCGTTAGTGCATTATTGCTGAGTACACTTGCAGCATTTTGGTCGGGGCTCACTCTATAGCTGCTCAGATGCTCGTACATTGAATACTTATTACTAACCCATGGAATTCTGCTGGGAAGAACCACGAATTTAAGTAACAAAATACTATAAATGATGTGGAATATTTTCCAGGGATTCAGTTAATGAATCTAATAATTTAGGAATAATTAATTGATAACTCTATACTAGTACGATTGTCTAGGAGCATTAATTATTCAGGTGATATGAGCTTGTTGAAGCGTCATATATATATAATCAGAGAAAATATTGTTACATCTTGAAGACATTATTGCTCTATACTAGCAGGCATGCTGTTTAGGATCTTTCCAACCTTGTGATTCTATATAAAAATGATTACTAAAATTGCTCAGTATTCATGAAATGTGTCGTTGTCTCAGCTGAGAGACTACACATCTACATATACTCCGAGGGACAGTATTCTCAGTCAGAGATTCTTGTGGCATGAGATTTCATGCTTCGACGAGAGACATGAGCCTCAATACTCATCTGATTGCTGGATCAGGAGCATTACGATTATGGTTTTACGATTTTAACACTTGTTGAAAATCCACCATCTACATATAAGGACTTCGATTATACACATTTGCTATTTCGAGCCGAGTTTATCTCGCTTATCTATTTCTCAAAATATGTGTTGGTAAGCTTTCGCTTTTTACAAGTTCATCTTTACTCGTGACGAAAGTCATGTTGATCATTTCAATAACTTGAAAATCGCTTTGATGAAAAATAGTTTGTAAATAACAACTACATAACATCCTCTAAGAAAGTTTCAATGATTAAAATGAGAGTTTAAAATACATAACCATGATTGGATATAAATATTTTATGTGAACTCATACTTGTGTAAGTCCAAAATCCTTGAACCAAAGTATGCGTACTTTACTGGTTTAGGATGTCCGGAGCTAAGTCCGCGTACCTGTACGCGTACTGTCGGAAGTTCACATCCCGTGAATTTCTGCTGGAGTTTGTGAACCAAAAACAAGCTCAATCCGGGTACTTAAGTATGTGTACCAGTAAGTGTTAGAGCATTGCTCGGTCGAACTCGCATGCGTTGTTATCTCAAGCATGTTTGTCAATGTTAGTGATCAAAACTATAAGTCTTGATTTCTAGTCTATTATAGCTAAGGTCTCGGACTAGGATAGGAAGTGTAGTTGAGTTCAAGAACTCCATGGAAATCATCATACAAGACGAAGGACTACTCAAGGAACTGGTGGATCTTCATCGAATAAAAGGTATCTGGAGACTTGAACTTATCTATCATTCAAAAGTCTATTATCTCTTATTTTGATACAAAAGTCATTTTGCTATATAGACTTTGATTATACACATTTGGTATTTCGAGCCGAGTTTATCTCGCCTATCTATTTCTCGAAATATGTGTTGGTAAGCTTTCGCTTTAGCCAAGTTCATCTTTACCTAGTGAAGAAAGTCATGTTATGTTTCAATCACTTTGAAAATTGCTCTGACGAAAAATGGTTTGTGAATAACAACTATATAACGTCCTCTGAGAATGTTTCAATGATTGAAATGACAGTTTAGATTATATAACCATTTGAGGATATAAGCATTGTTGTGGAAACACATATATGCATAAGTCCTTATTCCTTGAACCGAAGTTTGCGAACTTTGTTGATCAAGTGAATCGGAGTAGTGCGTGAGCTAAGTCCGCGAACTGGCGAAGTTCTCAAACCCTAGAATTTCTGCTGGAGTTTGTGAACCCCATCCGGGAACTTCAGTCCGCGAACTTGAGTAGGTTATATCTAAAAACAATATTTGTGAAGTTATTCATATTAACTAAGGAATGCAATTGCAAACCGTGGATATATAGATCATGAACCGATTCAAGTAAATCAAATCGTTTTTGCTTCAATTGTGTCGTGTGTAGTACATAATATTTCCTTGCAATTGAACAACTCTCTAACTAGTTCATTTGAGTTATTTGAACTAGTTATGGTGAAGAAGAATATGGTTGATATAAAAGTGATCACATGGCTAACCATTTGGTTAACTATTATTAAACCAACTAATGTACAAGTTAGGGTACGGTTGCACAAGCCTAGAAACGTGCATTTCATTTGTGTATAACAAGCTATGTTTTCGATCTAACGGTTGATAAATAGTAGCTTGAATCTAATAAGGTTTTCATCTAACGGTGAATATTGAATGCTTTGTTACCAAGCTAACATTGATTACAAACCCTGATTTGAAAGACTATATAAGGCTCTAGCAACTGGGAAACCTAATCCCCACACATTCTGTGTGATACTAGTTGTGCCAAGCTAGAGTCGATTCTCCTTTAACCTTTGGTTTCTTCTTCTAAACCAGGTTAAAGACTTAAAGACTTCATGGGGATAGTGAAGCCAGACCGATACTATTTTATTATAGTTGTGTGAACTGATCTTGTTGTTTCTATCGTACAAGTACAATTGTAATAATTGTCTTGAGATTTCTATCTTCGATAGGCAAGATAAAAAGTAATCACAAACATCTTCGTCTCATTGTTTGTGATTCCACAATAGCTTTTTTCGTTGCGTCGATTAATACTATTGTGAGGTGATTGATAATACTAGGTTGTTCTTAGGGAATATAAGTACGGTTTATCAATCGGTTCCTGTTCACCTTGATTTATCAAAAGACGGAACAAAACTCATAGGTATATTCGTGGGAGACGGATTTATCTATTACTATAGACTTTTCTGTGTGATACAGATTTGTTTATGAAGTCTTCGACTTTGGGTCGTAGGAACTCTTAGTTGTGGGTGAGATCAGCTAAGGGAATCAAGTACGTAGTATCCTGCTGGGATCAGATACGTAGGAGCATAATTGTACCTTGGATTAGTGTGAGATTGGTTGGGGTTCAACTACAGTCCATACCGAAGTTAATTTGGAGTAGGCTAGTGTCTGTAGCGGCTTAACACAGTCTGTGTTCAATCTGGACTAGGTCCCGGGGGTTTTCTGCATTTGCGGTTTCCTCGTTAACAAAAATCTGGTGTCTGTGTTATTTCTTTTCCGCATTATATTTTGTTATATAATTAAAATATCACAGGTCGTGCGTTTTTCAATCAATTAGAATATCCGACCTTTTGGTTGTTGATTTAAATTGACTGACACTTGGATATTGGTCTTTGGTACCATCCAAGTTATCTTTCTAGTATTTGATAAAGACTCGCAGATTTCTATTTTCTTGAGTATATATCAAATCGAGAGATTGAGATATAAACTCTTTGATATACTTTTTATCTAGATTGAGTCTGACTGTCTAGTTGATTCTCTAGAAAGTATATTGGAGTTTGTCCATACAGATTGCTTAGCGAAATATTGGGTGTGGTTGTTAGACCCCCCGCCTTTTGAATTGATATCAGAACAGGCAAACACGTTTAAGACCTTACAAGTCTGTGTTTGTAACGATCTGAATCTATGGACAGAGGTGTTATCTCTATAAACGTACCACCAGCCTTCTATGGCTCAAACTACCCATGGTGGAAAATTGTTATGTGTGTTTTCCTTCAAGCACGTGATTTTAGAACATGGGTACATGTTGTTAATGGCTATGATCCTCCGGTTAATACAGAAGGCGATGTATCTCTACCTAAGGATGCTGGTAGTTACAGTCCTGAAGAATCCCTTACAGCGATTCAAAACTCTGACGGATTAAATGCTATCAGACAGGCCATTTTCCCAGACTTTCAGCACTATGTGTCTACTTGCACTAAGTCTAAAGATGCCTGGGATATCTTAGAAACTTTATTTCAAGACAATAGATACGTTTCTAAGAAGGACGTCATCGATGGAGAAAATAACCTCAACTCCTTCTCCAATAATGCTCCTCTTGGGAAGGTAAAAGTTCTTGATAAATCTCTAAAACCTTTGCATTCAATGTTGTTTCCGACACAAGTGAAAGCTCTAACTTGTCTTGGGAAGATGAGTGTTGCTCAAATGAAGATTGGTTTGATAAACCATTAATAACAGAAAGGATCAATGGATTTATAAAAAGGAGCATTAGATGTGATAAACATCCACTATCATCTTTTGATGCTAATGATTCTAAGAAAGAAAATTCCTTATGTGTCAACATTTTGAATAGTCTGATGGATGTGATGAACCCTCAGCTCATGCAGCAGAAACATCCATATACTCAAAATCTGATTCAGAAGTTGAGCCTAACACAGAGATTTTTGAATTCTTGAATAAAGAGGTTCTTCAAGAAAATCTTCAATTGAAAGCTTCATTGAAGAGACTAGAATCATTAATCCAAGTGAAAGATCTTGAGATAGACTGTCTTAATGATAAACTCACCAGAACCATTGCTCTGGAGGAAAAAGAGACTAATACTCTCAAGGATGATCTACAAAGATTATCATGAAGCTCTGACAAAATCTCAGCAATGTTACTTGGTCCGAAATTCTTTGGAAATACAAATGGTTTAGGATTTAAAAGCAAGACTGCAGACATTTTCAACCCCGTTATTTCTACTTGTCTTAGAAAAATAAAGGTTGGAAGTTGTGGTAAACAGAAGGCACTTCAACAAGAAAGAGGATCCTTTATTTGTTCGTTTTGTGGAAATGCAAATCATGTTTAAAGCACGTGTTGTAGATTCAAGAGGAACAACAAAAAAAAATTCCACACTGCAAAGAAACATGCAAAAGATGAATCTGGAAAATCAATATGGGTCTCATAAAACCAATGCTTCCAGAATCAGGAGAGGTAGGATGTTTGTTTATACAACAAACCTTGGTAAATCACCATGTGATAAACAAAGGGAGCGTTTGATAAATAAAGTTTCAAAGTTGTTCGCATCCTCATTGTTTAGCTTGGGAAAAATGAGGTTTGCACTAAAAATGGCCCAAGTCATTTTTGTAAGTCTTTTTCTTATGTTTGTTAAGAAAATATTCTCCTAAAAAGATGGAAGGCGGATAACAAATCCTGAAATACTTATTCTATGTCTCTAGGGTTTGTGGGTTCATAAATCCGTTTTTATTCTTGTGTGTTCTCTTTCTCATTCCTGTTCAAAAGATACATACTCATGGCTCCTGTAACCAGAGGAATCACAAAAAGAGATGCAGTTGAAGCAGTTAATGTGTATCTTTGTGAAAGAATCTCTTCCTCAAGAGTAAAGAAAGCGAAGTCAACAATCAATGGAGAAGATTCTTCCTCTGACTGTTTCTTGTATGTTTGTCATTATGATATTGATTTTAGAGGCATGGTGAAAGATTTCATCAACAAGAGAAATGATTTAAAATCTCAAATCGTTTCCTCTTTGGAGAAGATAACTCACTATGAACAAATGTTGTCTCTAACCAAGAACACCTTGTGTGAGCTAAAAAGAGAACTTAGTGAGTTGACTGATATTTCTGAAGATTTAGAGGAATTGAACGATCCCATAATCAATGGGTTTTTCAACAATGAGAAGGAATTATCGGTAGATGCTCTGAGAAAGATCTACAGTGGCTAGTAAATCTTCTATTTTTCTTGTTTTATTTAGAAGAATAACTAGAGTTTGGAATAGCCATTATTGTGATTACAAATAGTTATGTCCAACGTTTTCATCTTCATGTTTTTAGGTTTATTTGTTTAAATTCTAAAATTGTTTGGAAGATGATTTTTTGCAGTATTAATCTTTATGGTTTTATATATTGCAATATTGTTATGGGATATGTGTGTTTACATCCGTGAACTTGATTGTCCCATACTTTGTCAAAAGTAAAGTCGTTCATAAGTTGATATGCATGTATTGATGAAAGAATGAATTGACTTCTGACAAATATAAAAGTTAAGCCTATTATGTCAATTTTTGATGGAAGATAGGTTAAATCTTTTGTGTTCAAGGATTATGTCTATTGAATGTCATTATGAAAATGGTGATGGAAAATAGAATGAGTACTTGCTTATTCCACGGTATAAGGTCGATCTCCGATCCACATTTTTTGTGTACATACTGTGTTGTTCCATAAGGTGTCTTATGTTGAGATCTATCGACTGAGTCATTGTTTTGACATAGTTGTTGTTCCATGAGATACTTTGTGTCGAGCATGACCAGTTAAATTGATTACTTTTGTGATTAGTTTAGTTGTGTATTTCGATTAGATTAATTATGGGTCTTCTTGTGATTAATCTAATTGAATGTTTTTAAGTCTCCATGAGTTTATTTATGTTGAGCATGTTTGATTAAATTAATCATGGGTTCTCTTATGGTTAATTTAATTGAATATTTTGGATTCAAATTCATACTTGTATGTGATTTGTTATGTCCAAAGAAATCTTTATTTTCTTTTGAAATTAAGGTCGCTCTTGTTGTTCTTTCGGGAATGACATTATATGGGGGAGAGTTCTTAACTGAACTTGTGCTTAATTGTCAAATCTTTATGGGGAGTGCGGTTGTGGAATATTACTGGGGTTATCTTGTATCTTTATAGACTCCTTGATGAATGCATTTAGCTTAGGATTTATGATTGCATCTAAATAAGATGATATATGTTTTCTTTTGGTCATGAAATGTCTCTTTCGGAAATTTCATTAGGATCCCGTTCTTGTACCTTTGCCAATTTTATTGACAAAAAGGGGGAGAATTAATATGTAGTTCACACTACAAATACATATGGTTTTCGGATCATTATGTAAGGGAGAGTGGTTTCCATGTGAGATGGAGTATTGACTAAGGGGGAGTGACATATCACCATAGTATTGTTGTTAAAGTTGTGATACAATTGAACTTTGACGCTGTGTAATGATACTATGACACTGTATAACAATGATTGAGAACTCTTGTTTTCTCGTTGTTATAGCTACGGATTTTCAACAACGATGATCCTAAACTTACAACCTTTTGGATCATTAGAGTACTTGGATGTGACGAAGATTTCGAGTAACGTTGAAGATTATGCATGTGGAATAGGAGATACAAAATTTATTTATATATTTTTTGTATTCCATATGTATTGCTAGTTTTGTCACTAAAATTGACAAAGGGGGAGATTGTTAGAGCATTGCTCGGTCGAACTCGCATGCGTTTCTATCTCAAGCATGTTTGTCAATGTTAGTGATCAAAACTATAAGTCTTGATTTCTAGTCTACTATAGATAAGGTCTCGGACTAGGATAGAAAGTTAGTTGAGCTCAAGAACTCCATGGCAATCATCATATAATACGAAGGACTACTCAAGGAACTGGTGGATCTTCATCGAATAAAAGGTATCTGGAGACTTGAGATATTAACTCTTTGATATACTTTTATCTATATTGAGTCTGACTGTGTAGTTGATTCTCTAGAAAGTATATTGGAGTTTGTCCATACAGATTGCTAAGAGAAATATTGGGTGTGGTTGTTAGACCCCCGCTTTTTCACAGAGCTTTAGAATGACAAGAACTACGATGATCAATATAAGATTCCGGATAACAAATATATATTAGGTAAAAAATAGTATGGCCTGGCTTGATCACAAATCCCAAGAGGAGTCTTCAAAGTCGTAATCTGTGTTAGAGCACCGCTCGGTCGAACTCGCAAGCGTTGGTAACTATAAGTTTTGATTTCTAATATACTTATAGTGATGTCTCGGACTATGATAGATTGTTTAATTGAGCATTATACTTCACGGCTTTCATCAATTGAAGACGAAGAACTACTGAGGAGAGCTTGTGGAACCTCATCAACAAAAGATATGTGGAGACTAAAATCCATCTATCACTCGGAAAGTCTATATCTACTCTATCTCTTATATTGAGACAAAAGTCGTATTACTATATAGTATTCGATTATGCACATTTGAGATTTCGAGCTGAGTTTAACTCGCTTACATATTTCTCGAAATATGTGTTGGTAAGGTTTTGCTTCAACCAAGTTCATCTTATATTCTTGACGAAAGTCAAAAGATGATCATGTGAACATTTTCGAGTAACATCTTACATGGTTTGTGAGATACAATCATTTGGTGTAGACTTGGAATGTTTCGTTATGATTATTTCAATAATTTGAAAATTGCTTTGATGCTAATAATGTGTGAAAACGGCTATTGTCATCCTGTAAGAAAGTTTCAATGATTGAAGTAAAGTTTAGAACACTTAACCAACATTGGATTATAAATATGTTATGCACTCTTGCATATATGTAATTTATGTCCTGGAATCATAGTATGCATACCCGTATGCGTACCTGTTGGTTTGAGAAGTCCGGGAACCTAAGTAGACGTACCCGTACGCGTACTGGCGTAAGGTTCAGGTCCGGGAATTTTGCTGAGTTTGGAGGTATGTGTACCCGTTCGCATACTGGCGAAAACCAAATTTGATCGGGCTAATTAAGTATGCGTACCCGTTTGCATATTTGAGTGGTGAAAATTCTAAAATCGGTTATGACATGAACTAATCAATACTTCGGGAAATGGTAATGCTGATGTGTCAGAAGGATATTCAATTTTAAGTTTGGTGCAAGTATAGAGTGCCACGTCAGCAAGTCAGTTTTATTGAACAGAAAAGATGCGTCTGTTCATTAGAAGACGCAAGTCCCCGCGTTTTCTCCCGAAAAAAAGCTTTTCATCGGACAGAAGATATTCTGTGTGGATGCATCTTTTGGTCGATATCTGTTACCCTAACAGAATATATGAAAAGATTCGAGCGAATAGCAGACACGACTCTTCGGTGGATAACTTTATGTCGCAAATTAGATTTTGCCTTCTTGCTCTATCGGCATGACTCTTCGGTGCCCTACCTTTATATGTACAGAGCAATCCGATAAAATTAATGCAATAAACTCCTCTTCTTATCCTGAAGGCGCCGGTGTTTTTGGTTGATGCATTTGCATAAAACCTCGCCAACATTTACATCATTTTATAGATCATCGTACTCATCATCTTGCCCCGCAAACTATTTAATCGTAAAGGTAAAAATTTAACTATCTCTGTTACTATAGTTTTTCGCATGGCGGTTTAAGATTACTGCGATAATTATCTCCATGTTATATCGGTTATTTGGTGTTATTTAGTTAATCTTGCGGGATTAAAATGATTACATAAACATTCAGTGGGGAGATACTGCCGATCGTCTTTCAAGAAAATGATTATAGGGTAAGTGATTACATAACATCCTCAAATTTGGTCAGACATTCCTTGAGCGATACTGTGATAGTTTTCATGATCTTTTAAGAACATTTTGGAAGGAAAAAAAAGAGCACAACTTCATGTTACAATCTTTTTTCAGGGTAGATAGATAAGATTGTAAACCGGATAAAATCACACAATGATAACACTTTAATGTCTAATAACTAAGTGTGTTGTAGAGTTATGAGGATATGGGCATTCCTGCAATCCTCTGACTCCGAGAGTTTTAATCCATCCATGTTGCAGTCTATTATTACACAGGTAACCATCTTATTCCCGATTCTCTTCTTCTTACTATCTAGGGTGTAACTGAGGGGGAATGCCAAAAGATTGACCATTTCAACAACCTTATGCTTCACTTGGTAACATGTCTTTCCTAAGCAACATGAAGGAAGAACTGTTGGTTATTGTTGAGGCGAAGAAGGGAAAATAACAACACCAATAGGTTTAGAAAGCAATCTGGGTTGTTAATTTATGATATATATATTACTTTCTTATATTTTTTTGATGTCATCTTCTCGTGTACGATACCTTTGTTTTTTTGATGGTAGTCCTAGATTAGATTCTAAAACTTATTGATGACATTGATGATATGTTACTCAAGTTGAGAGCAATAGTGAGATTAATTAGGGTACCTAAATATAATAAGGACCTACTGTAATAGTGTCGATGTTTGATCCCCTCTTTGTTTTCGCAGCGTCGAACTTAAAGGAAATAACTTCATCGGTTGTGACATGGTGAGACAATCGTGGTGGCACCAGATTTAGTCTGACAAATGCTGGAAAACTAGAACACCATGTGGCAAAAAAAAATCAAAGAGACGTATCGCTTCAAAATGCCAACTTTAAACCCTTTTGTGGTTTTATGATTTTGGATGAATAGTCGTCATTTGGAAGCACCGTATTGGAAGTAAAACCTTTCTCAAATATAAACTTTGTACACTATGAATATAGATATCGTGTCACAGTGGTTTGATACAAGGTTTTAGCAAGAAAGTATATAAGATAAGGAAAAATGTGATTATGTATCAAACAGTTTCAAGGTATGGTTTTTATAGCGTTCTAATTTTCGTTTCATGTGTTAGTTATATTTTATTCTTTCTCATTAACAATGAATCTGAATATCTGATCACGATTTAAAATTATTGACAAGAAGCTACTAATAAGTGTAAGCTAGAGAGGCCAAGAGAAGGCGATGTTTGGGAATCATATTAATAAACTAGGCCGTGCAATTGCGCGGGTTTACTGAATTTGTACATTTATATAATAAGGAATGCACTATTTGCAAACCGTGGCTATAATGTTCATGAATTGATTCGAGTGGATCAAACCGATTTTGCTTCAATTGTGTTCTTGTATACTTTTATGAGAATATAGAAATTGAACAACTCTATAACAAGTTTCATTTGAGTCATTTGAATTAGTTGTGGTTAAGATGAATAAGGTTGATATGAGAGTGTTCATATAGCTAACCTCGGTTAACTACTGTTGAGCCAAAATGGTGTACGCGTTTAGGTACGGCTACCAAACCTAAATAAAGGTACATTTCATTTGTGTATAACAAGATAAGTTTTAACCAACGATTGAAAGTTATTAGCTTGAATCTAATCAGGTTTTCATCTAACGGTGAATATTGAATACTTTGTTACCAATGAAATCTTGCCTATTGGAGATATTTATCTTGCCTATCAGGGTTTACAATCTAAGTTACCTTGGTAACAAAGCATTCAATATTCACCGTTAGATGAAAAACCTGATTCAACCAAGCTAATATCTTTCAACCGTTAGATCGAACTTAGCTTGTTACACACAAATTAAATGTACCCTCGTTTAGGTTTATGTAACCGTACCTAAATGTGTACACCATGTTGGCTCAACAATAGTTAACCGAAGTTAGCCATATGGACACTCTCATATCAACCTTGTTCATCTTAACTATAACTAGTTCAAATGACTCAAATGAAACTAGTTAAAGAGTTGTTCAATATCTATATTCTCATAGAAGTATACAAGAACACAATTGAAGCAGAAACGGTTTGATTCACTCGAATCAATTCATGAACATTATAGCCATGGTTTGCAAAGATTGCATTCCGTATTAGATAAATGTTTATATTCATGTACATAACCGATTTTAGAACTTTAACCTTCAAGTATGCAAACGGGTACGCATACTTGAAATACCCGGACCAAAATTGGGTTTCGCTAGTACGCAAACGGGTACGTGAACTTCCAATTCCAGCAGAAATATTCGGACATGAACCTTACGCCAGTACGCGGACGGGTGTACATACTTAGGTTCCCGGATTTCTCAAGCCAACAGGTACGCGTAAGGGTACACATACTATGGTTCCCGGACATGGATTGCATATGTGCAAGAGTACACAACATCTCATATCCAATAATGGTTAAGTGTTCTAAACTTTTATTTCAATCATTGAAATTTTCTTAGAGGATGACAATTACCATTTTCACACACTATTAGCATCAAAGCAATTTTCAAGATATTGAAATAATCATGACGGAACATTCCAAGTCTACACCAAATGATTGTATCACACAAACCATGTAAGATGTTACTCGTCAATTTTCACGTGATCATCTTTTGACATCAAGAATATAAGATGAACTTGGTCGAAGCGAAACCTTATCAACACATATTTCGAGAAATATGTAAGCGAGTTAAACTCAGCTCGAAATCTCAAACGTGTATAATAGAAAAGTATATCGTAGAAATAGACTTTCCAAGTGATAGACGAGTTTTAGTCTCCACATACCTGTTGTTGATGAAGTTCCACAAGCTCTCCTTAGTAGTTCTTCGTCTTCAAATGATGAACGCCGTGAAATCTAAGGCTCAACTATACAAACAATGTCATAGTCCCAGACATCTATAAGTAGACTAGAAATCAAGACTTATAGTTTTGATCACTAACATTGACAAACAAGCGTCCCAAAAGACCCGTGCTCAAGCCTTGTGCAAAACAGATAAAGCTCCACATTATCATTGGTTTTCCAACATGCCAACATGGCCAATTTGGCTTAGGCTTGCTTTCCGACATGCCAATCAAATTGGTTTAGGCCGCCTTGCTGAGATAACACAACATTGTGTACACAGAGAGGGGATCCAACGACAGAAAGATCATCCTCTCTACATTGGGATAAGGGTGGACAAAAATGAACCCCACCCCTCCCTCACAAGATACATACACATCATTGTGTATCTATCTTTTTCGTTTACTAGGTGGCTTCACTATCATGAAAATCTAGATAGCTAAGATAAATTAGACAATGCATCATCTCTCACTGACTCCTCTCCTTTGATACATGAAGAGAGAGACTGGTGATGTCAGTGACGAAACTTCCCTTCTCCTTTTCAGTGGTAACTGGGTACGGCACGACAGAGGCAGACATCATGCGAGAAATGCAGATGCTTTTGCTCCATCATTTAATATTTTATATGAATTCCTCCAATAATATTGAATATTGAATATACCGATAATTACAAAAAACAAAAATGTATTTAGTTTATTTATGTTTGCTATAGTCTTTGACCGCATTAATTAGTATTAGAGCCTAGATTTATACTAGCAATTTGCATTAGTACTCTTTCCCACATGTAAAGGAGGAAAAAAAACAAGAATTTAAATACAAACCCCAAACACCAAAAACAACAATATTTCTTCCTCCTCCTCCTCCAGACCTCCTCCTCCTCTTCTTCTTCCCCATCTTCATTACCCATTTTCTTTCTGTAATCTTCATTACCCATGTCTGGTTCAATCTTAATGAGTTCTCATGGTGTGGCTTTTGCAACTGCCATGGCAGTTTCCGGTACAGTGATCATCCTCGCTATTTGTCGATCACCCAAACTTACTCTTTCAGTCTCCGAATTTCCCAACAAGTCTGATGACCCACAGAATCTACGATCTTGTATATCTTCTGGTACGTTAATTAAACATCCATTTAGCTTAATACCAATTGTAAGTTCACTGCAAATATATTTTAGTCATTTTGGCTTGCAATAATTTGTGTAATGTTTTCTTTACAGAAGAAAAGAAGAAAAGAGAGAAAAAGATGAAGAAAAGGGTTCATTTTGCTGAAGATGTAGTAGATCCAATTGGAAACAGTAAAGACTTGAGAAGAGTCCATAAGAGGTCTTCATCATCATCATCATTTAAGAAAAATGATCAAGATTGTGGTCGATCTCAACAAGAAAAAGTTCGAGGAATTCCTCCAAATCGTCTGGCTTTGTATAATGGAATTATGCGAGATCGTGAGCAACGGATGACTAGCTCATATTGATCAACACTGCGAATCAGTAGTCTCAATTGTCTCTGTGTACTACTAATTTACTTTCTGAAGCTCTCATTTCTTTAATTTAGATTTAATTAGTTTGTAAATTACTATTAGTTTGTGGTGTAAATTACGGTGTGATTAGATGGATTGATTATGATCAACTAATTTTAACTTGCTTTTAGAGTCCATTTCACTACCTATATTTCGATATTTACATGTTTTGTCCTGACAGCAAGGGGACAGATGAAATTCATTGAATTAGACAACTCAAAAACTGAGTTTCTGTTAACAGTTAATTGGTTGAGAAAATTGAATCTTTAGTCATTGGTTGAATCTTTAGTCACCACCAACTGTTTGACTCCGAAGATTTACGAAGAGGTAGATCTCCTAGTGGTTCATTCTGCGACGTAACGGTAAAGTTATTAGATGTTATTACGAATGACCTGAGCTCAAAATTTCTTAACACTAATTTGTTTACCTGGCAATTATTTATAGGAGTCCAAAACTTCTTGGCATCAATTTTTTTTTGCTTGTTTTTTTTTCTTTTAGTTATTATGTTTTATTGTTAAATTCTCCTATCAATTAGAAATTGTACCACCATGATCACATTACTAACATGCCCCCATTAGAGCAATTTTTATGGTTCATTTTGCTCCCACTATGGAATGAACAAACATTAAAAATGGATGTTCAAATCAATATATTTGTTGATTTGATCATCGAGATGGACCAGCCAGTGCGCGCCTGTGTTAAAGACGGGCGAACTTGCTAGGAACGCTGGCGTCTGAAGAGAAAACGCCAACGCTTGTACTTCCAACACACGACTTTACTTCAAGCGCCAGCGTGCATCTTAAAAACGCCAGCGTCTGACCCAAAGGCGCCAACGACTCAATCTGAACGGCTGAAAAATCTTGTGATCCAACGGCTGCATTTTTTGAATTCTATAAATACTCCTCATGTCAACACTAAATTCACACATTCTAAACATTCTTCACTCTCAATTCTTGATTGAACATGTCTCGGCCCCTGTTAGTTCGGCGAGATCCGTATACTAAAGAAGAAGATGAATCTATTTGCAGAAATTATGTTTTTTTTATTTACTCCGCTTGCTTCGGCAACCTATCTATGGGTGAATTTCTGGGAAGTTATTCACGATGGGTTCTGCAGTGACACTCGTAATCCGAGTCGTCGTGCTACATGCGACATAGAAAATCGTTTTGGTACAATTAAGAAAGAAGTAAGTGAGTTTGTAGCTTTAACCATACAAGCAAATCGATATCGACTGAGAGGTGAAACTGATGTTGAGATGGTAACAAGATCTTTGGCTGAATGGCGAAGATGGAAAATGTGGTTTTTCCTTTCGAAAAATGTTTTGAAATCCTTAAGGTGTTGAACAGTTTCAACCCCTTCTTTGTAGTTGTTGTTCAACCCCAGTACCCATAAGATAAACATTGTTTCGAGTTCAGGATAGTCATCTACATGTTCTGCGTTTTTGGGTTTGGTTAGGAAAGACTTCATTGCTGCACATCTAATCCCACCTCCTTTCAAATCTTTATAATTTTGACGTATTTCTGATTCCACAAACGAGGGAAAAAGCATCTCCCATTTACTATTTGACATCCATTCGTCTTGGTTGAATTGAATGGTGACGGGTCTCCCATTCCACTTGGGATCCCAACAATGAAATACAAATCAAGGGGAGTAATTCCTATTGCAAGTATAATATCAACTATAATTAATTCTTTTGATTGTTTAATAATTATTTAAAAAATTTAATATAAGTTAAGTTAAAAAAACTTACCAATTTCGAAATCCATAAAATGGAATGTGTGCGTCGTCATCCACCACCTTTATACCACTGTTTTCGAAATTTTGTTGTTATGTTTTCTAGGCTTTATTCTATAAAGAGCACGCCAAGGATATCTGTCAACTCTTTCTCGGACTGCAGGCGGTAGACCAACATTTAATTCTGAAAATCCACCTCTCATGTTATAATAATCCTCAAACCGATCATGATACCCCGACACATGACCTGGGACTAATGATGGAGCAGCAACGATATTTGGCGAAGTAAATTCTGCTTCTTGATTTTGAGAAAAACCTACACCTGTGTTAGGCAGTGCTGCCGATTCATTTTTTCGATCTCTTTTCTTCTTTATACAATTCGCCATTCTTCTCACTAAGTTGTTCATATTGTATTAGAAAGTTTTGATTTAGAAGAGTTTTAGAAGAAGAAAATGGCAGTGGTGTGACTGAAAATGAAACCATTAGAACGAATTTATAACGTTGAAATTCGACCGTTGGAAATATAGGCGTTAGAGTCCAATGCCCGTGTTGCGTCTTCCAACGCCAACGGTTGTGTCGTCAACGCATGCGTTGTTTCTTCCAACACCAGTGTCTGTCTTTTGATCGAGCAACGCCCTACACTTTACTATAGTGAAAAACCCAGTTTGGCAATCCACGTGGCTCAACAAATGTTTGAGTTTGGCCATTGCCATAGGAATTGCCCTTAGTTATTATGGATTAGATGTTATGAGATCAGAAGAAAACAATCTCTGACATATAGTTCTCCTTATCGTTATGAAACCTAGCTAAGATTCCTCAGACAACCATAACTAATTTTAAGTCGCTTCTCAAACTATTAAAAACATGACAGTTTTTTGGAATTGGAATAAAACATGACAGGAGAACTGGTTGTTAGTTGTCTAATAGTATAATCGTCAACAACCATCAGTTTTTTATAACGGTCACTGAAAAAATACAATGACAGTCACACCAACCCAAAAACAAAGGTCCAAGCAATCCTTCACCAGGGCTAATGTCTGAAAATGTCCCAAGTAACAGTGTGATAAGAAATGATAAAACAACGGAACATGTTGGTTTGTTAAGTAATGAACAAATTGGAGCAACATGATGACATTTAATTCCACGATACTCACCCTATTTGCAAATCAATTTGTCGCATCAAAACAAAACATGACATGTGCAAGATCTGGTTTATTTGTTCATTCAGAGTGTCATCACTCCTTTGTTTATGTTTGCCTTCTTAGGTAAACCACCACCTACCTCCCTTAATCGGCTAAAATATAATAATATTAGCTATCTGAGGACCTCAGCATGCTTTTGGTCCATGGCTGATGACTCCATTGAAGGGCCAATCACAAAAAAGAAGAAGACGGAATTGCTGATAACAATGTAAATCCTGGATGACTTTCAATTATCAGTGGAGACTGGAAAGTAGGAGACTTTATATTTATTAGAGAAAAATATTACAGAATATTCTTAGAGGACAATAACAACGACTCTGGAATATTCTTGTATGGAAGACCTTGACAAATACCAAGTACATGTAGTATAGATGATCACACAAATACAATGCAATCTACAAGCCATTTTAAGAAAAGAAAAAAAAAATGTTTAGATCCTGAATACGTAATCCAATTTCAATTTTCGTAAATACGCAAAAACAAAAATAAAAATGTCACTCCCTCCGTCCCACCATTAAATGACCTATTTACTTTTAGATTTTGTCTCACCATTAAGTGACCTATATCACTAAACAAGATATATTTCTAAAATTATTCTTTTATTTGATTATAAGAAATATAAGAAATATGCATAATTTGATAGACATGTTTATATTCGTTATATAGGTGATTTAAAATGATTTTCAATGGTATGAAGTTTGCGAACATCCGTGGTGTAATTTGAGAGATAAATCATTTCAAAATTTCACTAGTTATTATCTATAAGGATATAATTGTAAAAAATGTTTAAATATACTCTTTTTTCTTACTTGCCTTAAAAATTGTGCAAACTTAAACTAAGTCACTTAATAGTGGGACGGAAGGAGTATTAAAAAATGAATATACAGCTGAACAGATAAGCAAAAAATGCAAATCCTACAATCAGTTAGGAGAGCAGAATGTGCACCACAGTAAAAGCGAGGAGAAAAATGTGAATGATTGTTTACCCCAAATCAAAAGCTTTTAACCTTTTTCTGATTTAGCTTTACGCCTAATTCTCCAATCGGAGACTTGATTGAAGGCCAAACCTACCTTTTCTCTTTGTATATGATATGATTAGAATTTAACAAATCACGATTCATGCTGCTCATGAAAGTTCAAAAAAGAGACGAGTTTTTTATTGTTTTTCACTATCATTTCTTGTTTTACTTTTAGAGAGCAGGAATGTGCACCTTTTCACTATCATTTCTTATTTTACTTTTAGAGAGCAGGAATGTGCACCCCGGTTTATGAGGGGTGCACAGATTTGGACTCGAACTATTAGCATATTCAATCGCCAATTATTTAAAGATCTTCAACGCTAAATGATACTACCTTCGTTTCAGGAAAAATGATATTTCTACTTTTCAAATAGGCCACAATGAAAGAATAACAAAGTGTCACTTTTTCTGAAATGGGGGAGTATTAAATCAACCCCTACCATCCCATCAATAAGAGGAAATGGCGAACTGATAGCGCAACCGTGTCTGGGAACCAAGTTTTCACAAAAAAAACAGCACTGTTTTGTTAAAAAGGATCGGGAGTTTCAAGGATGATGTCAGTACTATGCACACTTGCAAAAATAGATAATACAATCCACATTATTAATTGCAAGAGACATACTGTATTAAAGTTAGTCATAAGTTATAACATGATAATACTGAAGTTTGGCAAGTTTCAATAAATGAATAAGAAAGAAAAATTGTGGACCGAGTTAGAGATAAGGCTTTCTCTAATCTTTGCAACTTGCCCGTATATAGATGATGCACACACTGAAGTTCTCCCTTGAGAGTGCAAACTTAGAGGTATACATAGACTATGGTAAACAAGAAGTCATTTTCAAGATGCATTAGTATACAAGCAGACTCATCTCCCATATCCAGGATTACTTGCAGACGTAAAATGCTATCCCTATTGGATGTTTCCTGAACTAAGAACAACACATCACTTTCAAGCCAAACTAAACTTTTTCAACCACTTGGATTCTTATTTTTCGCAATGTTATGGAGATATACACAGCGAAAAATATATGATAAACTAAGGAAGAAAGCAAGGAAAAGAATTAAGAGGAAGTTTCTGGGTAACCTACATGATATAACCCACTAAAATTAATCAGATTTATCACAGGATGTTAAACCTATCAATTCAATAGGCTACTTTGGATTTCCGTACTAAACTATGTTGATCGAGAGATTCCAAATTTTGTGACCGCCCAGTTCCTAGATGATACAAAATATCATATGCAAGGTTGGAATTGACCTGCTCTAACCTGCTAAAACGGAGCCTAGTAGTTACTATCAAACTCGAACATTTGTCTAGGAAGAGGGCCTTGTATTATGACTGTGCGTTCATGTCAAACAGACAGTAGGATATGTTTTTGAAGAGAGTGCTCAGCCTAGAAAAATAAAGATAGAGAACAATTACTGGTCTTCAATAAGGCAAGGAATGGCATAACAATGAAAGTTCTTTTTTATAGCTAAGGAACAGCTATTACCCTTTCAGTAACTCTACTGCAAACCGAACTCTTGACTTGACAATATTCAGCCGAATAAATTAAACAGCTCCATAAGACTACAAAACCAAAATGAGCTACTATCAAAATATATCCCTGAAAAAATGTATGACAAAAGGTGATTTGTGGAAAAATCAGGCATTCTAGTTTATCAGCATTCTTCCCGGAAACCAACTCCTATTGCATCAGCTGCGTGCAGGTGACAACATGCCATACTATTGAGTAATTCGCCATCAATTATTCGACAGAGATATGATGATTCCAAAGTGATAGGAGTTAAGTTTTAGTTGCTGAGTGATTCACACTTGTGTGGTTACAGGTTAGGCTGAAAAACCAACAATGTGTTGGAGGTGCTTATTTTAGAGTTGTCAGCTGAAAAACTGGTTGAGTGGGTCAGAACATCAAAACAAACAGTTCTATCTAATAATGGCTTGTTCTATCTATAAAGTTGGTGTTTTATGTTTCAAGTTTATAGAAAGTAACCCACTGCCAAGTGTCAAGTCCTATTCAATGCACTGGTTCATTTTTTCTTCTGGAACAACATAACGTGTAAACAACAGCAAGTCAATAAGAACAACTGAAAGGACAAACAAATTACAACACACAAGCATGCCAAAGATACTGCTAAGTCAGTCTGATGTTACTTGCATTACAACATCAATTAACCAAGTATTTTACAACAAGGGATTCCCTACAAAACCAAGTAGTAATAGTAAGGAAATTCTACCTAAAATTGTCTTTTTCTATCCAAAAAGTTAGTGTTTTATGTTTCAACTTTCTAGAAAAGTGACCAACTGCCAAGTGTCCAGTCCTATTCAGTGCATTAGTTCGTTTTTTCTTCTGGCACAACGTGTAAACGACAGCAAGTCAATAAGAAAAACTGAAAGGACAAACAAATTACAACTCACAAGCATGCCAAAGATATTGCTTAGTCTGACTCTGATGTTACTTGAATTACGACATCCATAAACCAAGTATTTTACATCAAGGGATTCCCTACAAAACAAAGGAGTAACTGTAAGGAAATTGTAGACCATATTAAGAAAATAAGTAAACTCGGGCAATCGGTAACTTGATTTGACACCAGAACAAGAGAATTTGAGCCTTAAAAGTTAAAACCTATCTTGCTACCTAAAGGAACCATATCACACAAGTAAAATGTATTTACTTCTTATTTCTCCCAGCTTATATCATTTAGAAACTAACAAAATGAAGCCTTAAAGAAAAAAAAAAGGGTTCTTTTGTTTTTTTAATCAAAATAAGTAGAGAAAGAAAAAGAAGGGATTTTACACCACCACCCCCAAACCAAGTCCTTTATTTAGGTAAGCTAACTTTCCATAGGGAAGAAATAATTTTCCACTGGTCATGACGACACATTCAACTGACAACTTGAGAATGGCAAAATGAGACATGCTATCAACAAGAATACGATTTCATACATGCAGTAGGGATCACCTGTCCACCAATCCGTAGCTTTCTTCTTTGTTTTATTCACTAGGAAATAGAAGATTTGAACCGAAAGCAAATTAAGAATGCTTGAGGGGCATAATTTCTAATATTTTCTGTTTGAGGAAAATGAAGACTCCAAACAAAAATCCATCACAATATATACAAATTTGTAGGCTTAAATAATATGGAGTAGTTGTATAGACTGGAAGGCATGTAGAAAACATACAAACTAAAAGGTTCACTACAGATGTGTCTTTTTGTCCTTGTAAGAAAACGCATAGACAAATCCTTGAAGACAAAGAAGTAATGATGTTGTACGAAAGAAAATCTGCTCCCCCTATCCGCTCTAGAACACATGATATAGATACCAATGTGTCTTTCACCAAATCCTAAACACCTAAACCATAGGGACTGACCATAAGTACAATGAGAATTATGATATCTAAAGCATCCGCATAAATTTGAAATTAACGAAAGGGAACGTAAATGTAGATTCCAGAAATTGCAACTCAAAATTCACTGACCATTAGTATCTTGCTCATTCTTCTGTCTCCATACAGCATCCACTTCATCAGTTCTAAATCTTTGAGTGAACGTAGAATTCTCTAGTGGGGTTACAGTGCCATGTGCATATGCGAGGAGTCCAGTATATGCAATCATAGCCCCATTGTCAACACAATACCTATCATCTGTTGCGAACAACCTTCCACCCCTTTCAGAGCACATTATTTTCATCATCTCTTGCAACCGCACATTGCACCCGACACCGCCAACAATAAGAACATCTTTTTTGTCACAATGTGCCATAGCACGTTCTGTGATCTCCACAAGCATCGCAAACACCGTTTCCTGTCACAAAATATTATTGTTTCTATCACACAGGGTGTAACCGTGTAATAACATGTACTCTACAATGTTGAATAACAAATTAACAGTAAGAAATGTAGATTTGCTTGCAGTATATGCTACATGACATAAAACATCTGTCATGAGTAGGACGAGGAAATTGTTGTTTTCTTTTTACAACTAACCTGCAATGAATAACACAAATCTGCAGGTGTGCATTCATTATTTTTTAACTTCTCCAGAGCAGTAGCCTCAATATAGCTTAAAAGTCCACTGAAGGAAACATCCATTCCCTTGACAGCATATGGTATGTCTATAAACTGCACTCCTTTCTTTGCAAGCTGGAAAAGACGATAAAGCACAATGACTCAATGAGACATTACAACGACGAATTTCTTTAATATGAAGGCCACAGCAGAAGCCTGACATGGGATTTGATGGTGTAGTGTAAATATAGGGTCTAAAGTATAGTTATGACAAAAAGTATATTGCCTTTTAAGAAAACAATAAATATAATGGTGCAGCGAAGTAAAATGAACCATAGTTTGCGATTACCAAACAACTCCCAATTTCACTGTTACCATCCAAAGTTTTCAAGAAACCGTCTAAAAGCTTGCTATAAGTCAAACAAAACAGTCCATTGTAGTTCTCCAGACCCCAATTAGGGATATATTCATTGTACAAACACTTCATTCGCAACGGTTCTAAAAAATATTCTTTGCACATGATTCAAACTCCTCAAATACTTAAATTGCTATTGAAGATTTCTTTAGTAGCAAGGGCACAGCAGGAGCCTGACATGGGATTTGACGTTATAGCCTAAATACAAAGTCTAAAGTATGGTTACCACAAAATTTACTACTGCCTTTTATGAAAACCAATATAAACTGTACATTCAAAAACTTCTTAGAAAGTTGTATCAATTTCAACATTCTCATCCAAAGTTTTCAAGAAACAGTTAAAATGCTTGCCATAACTATAACTCAAACAAGAAAGCTACTCCTAATTATGGATAAATTCATTGTATAATCACTGCACTTATAATTCAAACTCTACAAACACTTAAAAAAGGTTTGTATTCGCAAAATAAAATACCTGTTCAATATTGTAACCAGGACTAGGATCATTAGATAATGTCAAGACCCTGGCAAATCGATCCAAACAATTCCCAACAGCGATATCAATCGTCTCACCGAAAATCCGATATTTCCCTTCACTATAAGCAATAACTTGAGTATTACCACCACTAACATACAAAACAACAGGATCAACAGCACCAGTAACAATTCTACCCATTTCAATATGAGCCACACAATGATTAACAGCAACAATGGGTTTCTTCCATAACAAAGAAAGCATACGAACAACAATTGCTGAAACTTGAAGCGGAGCACCCATACCAGGACCTTTAGTATAACATAGACAATCAATTGAATCAATTGAAGTTATATTTGCAGATTTCAGCGCTTCTTTTATGAGTGGGATTATGTGTTGAAGATGATGTTGAGCTGTTTCTCTTGGTAGAAAACCTTGACCTGGTGGTGTTATATATGTGTGACGAGGGTTTGATAAAATAGTTCCATCTAGTGTTACAATTCCTACTCCGATTTTGTTCGCAGAGCCTTCGAATCCTAAAGCAATCATTCTGGAAAAAATTGAAGAAGATGAAGTTGGAGAAGAAAATTAGGGTTTTTGTTTGGATATCAAGGAGCTTCAAGCTTTCAAAGGGTTTTAGAACAGGGCAGCCTTTCCTTTTTGAGTTTTGGGCTTAATACGAGTCGAAGAAAAACATGTCGGATACTGATAGGGGAACTTAGGGGGAGACCCAAAAAAAAATAATATTCTCATTTTCAGACCCACAATTAATTTTGTATACGGTGACACCCATAATTATATGAAATTATTATACGAATCAATACATAACTGGTTATGCATATTATCTTTTCAGTCATAACTCGTTATGCATACTATCTTTTTTAGGGGTATAATTGGCAGCGCAACTTGGACATAACATATCTAAAAATCCGCGCCTTAGAATTTTACAAATTTTATATCGTTGGAAATCTTTTTAAAAGAGTTACGCAACGAGTACAAACAAGAATATCAAATTTTTGTTTTTAACGAAAAAATCGGAGGTGATCCTCATTCTAGGGAATTTTTTTGAAAACTTGATACTTAACCATTATGCAGTCACCAAAAACAATGTATAACACATTCTGCAGACGCATAACGAATTATGCAACCATTTTTTCGACTGCATAGCAAGTTATGTATCTGCATAACAAAGTTATGCATCTATAACAAGTTATGTAACCATTGTTTTGGTTGATTTTAGCCGTACATATAAAAAATTGATGCATAATGCAGTATGCATCCATATTTACGGATGCATATCAGGTTATGCATCTATTTACTCGATGCATAAAGGATTGTGCAACAATTTTCTCGATGCATAATCCATTATGCAGCCATGTTTTCGTATGCATAACAGGTTATGCATCCATTTTCATGACTGCATAACATGTTATGCATCCATTTTCATGACTGCATAACATGTTATGCATATATTATTGTAGGTGCATGACAAACTATGCAGTTCTTTTTTTTGTTGGTTTCTATACCAACAAAAAGGTTGTTGCATAACGTGTTATGCAACTATTTTCTGGACTGCATAACAAGTTATGTAGCAATTTTTGTAGATGCATAACAGGTTATTCATCTGTTCACTGTACCAAAACCTATTATGGTGCATTATCATCTCTCCATCCAACCACAACACCTTATCATCTACCCTTGTCTTACTAAGAAGCAAGCTCTGCTCCTCCATTATCGAGCATCACTACATATCTGTTCCACACCAAACTCATCTCTCGGCGAGAACCAAGTCTTCCTTATCTTCCCATTATATTTGATGAAATGCCCCATGTAGAGCATTTCATCATACACCATGTATGCAATAACAAAAGCAAATTAAAAGAGAAAGGTGTATTATTCTCATCGTTGTGATGTCCCTGTCCGATATGACAGTTCGATCCGAGTTAATGCTCCTTGTTCGTCCGATGTTGGTGTTCCGAACTGAGGGGTACTTCCAGTGCGAGATGGTCGCTACGATATGGGTTGTGCGTCCGATATCGCTTGTAGTCCAAGCTCTGGATGTCTTGTAGTCCGAGCTCTGATTCTTCCTGATGGAGTTTCATCCATTATTCGTTTTTCTGTAATGACAGGTCAATTAGGTTAACAATCACAATACGATTTGGCTTCGTTTAGTAATTGATAGACGCATTTACGTGTCTAATATATCCCAATTGTATATTGTGTTAGTACCCATTTCTGTACTTATTATGGCTTTTTATGTCCCTGTAGGTATTTCTAGAGAAATAAGCTTTTGCGGCGAAATTGGCTAAAAAAGTGGTTTTTGCGCTCGTGGGAGAAAATTACTATACGGACTCTCACTTTGGATAAGGGGTGACCCATTTCCAGGCAGCTGCTAAAGGGACACCAGAACTGGATAGGGGGAGGTCTTCTTCAAATTTCAAATAATGGTTTTTGGCGGGAAAATGCATGCAGCGAGGAGCAGATTTGGAGATCGAATTTCTACGTGATTTTAGGAGATTCAATGGCCTAAATCGGTTTCTATGGACTGTAGAAGATCACTCAAGCCCAGTACAATCAATTGGATCCGGCCAATTGGGCTGGAATGGCCGAGAGAGGGTTTCAAAGTCTCAACAGAGAGACGTGTTCTGTTTCGAGTTTAGAAGATTTTTGAGAGATTTCTGGAGGACTTTGACGCTGGATTAACATGTACATGGTCTTATTCAAGTCTAGGGAAGAGTTTGGTAGTTATTTTATAGCTAACAGCACGTGAAAAAAGCTCAACAGAAGCGATTATTCTCTCAACAGCGCAGAGAAGAAAAAGAAAAGAAAAAGTCGGAATTTATACGAGATATTTGGGGTCTGTGGGATATATAAGAATGGTTTCAAGTCATAAAATGGGTGAGAAAAGTTTAGAGAGAAAGAGGAGAGAGTTCAGAGCCGAAACAAGGAAGATACCATTGATTGTTGCTGCTGCTGCTGCGAGGAGGAAGAACGTGAAGAACAGACTCTCCAAGGCCGTCGTTTATCAACAGTGACATCGATTGTCACTTGTGGGTCGTAGTTCTTCAACGACAACATCACTTCAGCTTTGTCGTTGATTCTGGACGCCTTCTGTGGGTCGCAAAATTCTGTTTTACATCATTTGCTTGTCTTTCTCTTCATTGTAAAACACTTTTGAGCATCAATGAAATATTTTGAGAGGTTTTCCAACATGATGAGCAGCTAAATTCTTGGTGATTGAGGCAATGGAGGATCTATTCACTCATGTTTGATTGGTAAATTCTTTTTATAAATTCTTAATTATTTATTTTATTTAATTCACTTGGATCAATAAAAAAAGAGATAAAAATGGTTTTCTTAATTAGTTGTGAATCAGTTTGATGTTTTATGCTTAGAATTAATTCTTTGATAAATCATGCTTAAGGATTACAATTTAATATTTGGACACCTTATAGATTAAGAAGTGATTTAATGGAAAAAGAGCTAGATAATAATTATGAAATATTTTTGTAACCAATCAACTTGAAGTAATAGTGAATCCGGAGCCTTAGTCCATTTTAAATCTTGACATCACTCTTTGAAAATTAATTTGCTTTATTTTTATTAAAAAAAAAAAAGTTACCTTCACAAGTTCGAAAAGAACCCCTTTTACCACTACAACTACAATCACTATTTGAAATACATCAGTAATCACCATGTAAAATAGTAAGAAGAGAGAGCGATGAAGAAAGCCCTAAATCAGGCTAAAGTATTGATGGCAGTCTGCCATCGTGAACTGCTCCTATGTGAGCTCGTCCATCCTCCTTTGAGGTTCTATTCATCTTTCTACTGGAGCTTTTGCTCAGTGACTGAACGTCTTTTTCTCCTCCATTTGGTTGGTTGTCTGTCCGATGGGATCTAGTTGGTTACGAGGTGTGGGGATGTTGATGATGGCCTGTAATCCTGAGCTTCTGTTGCTGCTCCAATGTGACTTCGTTCATCACCAATTTTCTGTAATAGCGACTCAATCAAGTGAGAAATCACAGTAAACTTGTTCTGCAATTGTTGTGACAGATAGAAGAGATTGAATACAAGAATCCCTAAATCAGGCAAAGCTGTTAATGGCAGCCGAGTTTATGCTCTGGTTGGCTCGTCTCTTATCGTGATGTGGGTTGAGATTTGTCATTGTCTGGCCGAGTCTGCTGCTTCGATTTGGATCGAGATGACTATTATCGTTGTCCATCTGAGATTGGTTCTCTTGACTGAACTATACGAGATAGTTGATCCGATTGGATGGGTGGTTCTATACGAGATGATCTCGAGATGATGTTTGCATCTTCGATTTGATGTTTGCATCTTCGATTTGATGTTTGCATAAATCTGTTCTTCATCCCCGTCTTGTCTCGGCTAATAATCATATCTGAATCTTCTCCAAGTTCTGAACATCAGAAGCTATAATTCCTCTTCATCTTATTCTTGACTGCAACATATTCGAAATTCCCATCGATCTCAACTCGACTGAAAATCTTTTCTCGTCTGTGTTCTTCTCACAGAAGATGATGAAGAAGAGAAAAGAACGAAACAAAATTTTATAAATTATGGGTTCTAGAATAATTTTTCCCTAAAAAATGGGTGCGCGTCTGAGAATTTCAGAGCGTGGGTTTAACAGTGGGAAGAATCTCTAAAATGGGTTTGTCTGTAGTTTTCACATACAGATAACCTACAGTTGGTGGATACAGTACTAACTGTCGGTTCTATATAGCCGACGGTTTAATCCGAAAACGAGAAGTATCCAAATTTTCACTAATCGGATATGGTCCGGTTTTGTCTATTTGGGTTCTGAAAATGTGAGACGAACAAATAAAAATACAGGGTTCGTTGCCATTTCTAAAGAACGTCGCGGAGAAAAACTGAGAGGAGTATCACACTTTGAGAGACGAATACTCAGCAGGTATAGTTTTCTGTAACCTATGATTATCGTGTGTTCACTATCTTTGCGGATTAGGTTATGAACAGATTGTTTGCGATGATTTTTAGGGTTTTAATTCAGATTTATTGCTTATGTTTATACTAAGAATTTAGGGTTATGTTGTAGTTCATTGGAAAGTATGATTTAGGTATAAATAAAATAGGAATTCAGTATAAATGACGTGAGTATATCTAAACCTGTTAAAATCTTAGGAAAATCAATAAGCTGCAATAGTGTAATCCTTTCAGAAAAATTGGAGTAAATGATTTTGCTGGGCTGGGCAAGGTGTTGATGTAAATAATGAACCTATGTGGATGGAGTATGTATTACAAAGATCAGTGTAAATATGCTGTTTCTGATTGTTCTTCTACAATTTTGAAAGGACTGAAAAGAATGATAGGAAGAGCTAATTTAGTTTGTTATGTATAAAGGAAATCAAACAGGGAGTGGTTTCGGAATTAGGACTCTAGAATGCTAGAGTAATGAAGAATTTTAGAAACCATGAAGAAAGACATAGAAGTATTACGGAATTATCGCGAGTCAATGATTATAAGACAAATTGCGTTGTTTTTATATGAGGAACTAATTAGTTAAATCGTGCATATAAAGTGTTTATTTTCTTCTTTATGTGCGCTGATAGTTTATCTTATTTGATGTTTAATGTTTATATAGACATGAAGGTCAGATCATCAGTAAAGAAGATGTGTGAGTTTTGTAGAACGGTGAAGCGTAGGGGTAAAGTCTTTGTCTTATGCACAGCCAATCCCAAGCACAAGCAACGTCAAGGCTTGTCAACTTTTGCATATGATGGTGCATTGCCTCCAATGTATGTGTTTCTTTGTACTCGTGTTGTTTGAGTCTTGCTTTCAGCTATAACTTAGTCCCACTTTCTCAGTAGTGTCATGCTTAATAATATCGCAGTAGTTAAATATGCATCCATAAACTTGAGTTCAGAACTTCGAATCAGCACCTGAATGTATATTACTGTAACATAGCCAATCACTGTGAATGATAGTTTTATATTCATTGTTAACATCTCAGTTGAATTGTCGTTTTTAAATCGTTAGTTAGCAAATTCAGTGAAATGATTTCAAATGGCAATTTAATCTTACATGTGAATAATGTATATAAATCCATCAGCACCTGAATGTATATAGGTATAGCATAGTCAATCATTATAGAAGGTCAACCATTTCAAAGTTCGCTTCTGATTTTATAGAGTAAAAACGCCACGTAAATCTGCACGTACTTTAATGTCTGTTATTAATTTCTATATATGAACATGAGTGAGATAAGCAACCATTTATTACATGAAAACAAGCAAGAAAAGAAAACAACTTTTACTTTGCATCGGGTCGCATTTTAGGGTCCCCAAAGTTCCTCAGGGCACCCAATTTGAGCACCTTGGAGCGAATAACCGCTCTCACCTTTCCCTAAGAAGTTATAGTGATGCAAGGGTGCTTGGGAAATAGGCGAGTGCCTCACTTGCCTTTGATAACATAGGTCTTCCCTATGCCTAGCAATGGTATCCGAAAAATTATTAATAAAACCAAGCTAGTAGCGGTAATAAGCCTTGTTATCAAGCCTCATGTGCATATGTTACATGGCTGATCTTTTGATAAATGAGTTTGCATTTTTTTTTAAGTTAGTGATGCAGATAGTCTACTTATATACTGCACTATAAAGTGTTTGATTCAAGTATAGGCACTACTTATCGGGTGTTAAAAAAATTCAGATCCTCAGAGGTGGCCACTACCAAGCAAGGAACATCATTGATCTATAATTGGCGAGATGGTCTTGCATCTCTTTTTCGCAAAAACCAAGAACCAACCATTCGTGGTGGTAGGGGTGGCCTGGCATCTCTTCTATACAAGCAGACCAAGTAGAAGTACAGAGAAACCGGAAAAACTGAAGTTACATGTCTTAAAATTTGAGCTACAGACAAAATGCATATCTCTATAAATATTAGTCTTTATGCTGTTACAGTTTTATGGTGAGTGGCAGCTCCTTTGAAGATTTTGATTTCTTGAGGAGATGGTCTTGATTCCTGTTCTTTCTGTTAACATTTTTGTTTTAAATGATATTTAGTAGAATTGTCCTGCAATCTAATTTATTCTGAATAGTGGGTATGTAGGAGAAAGTCCCTTGTTAGTTAAGGAGCTTATTTATTCTGAATGCTAGTTTATCATTCAAAATCTCTACTGCTTATGCTTATGAAAATGAAACAATAACTGGTCTGAATTATTCTTCCAACAGTTCAAATCCTCAATGTTTTGAATCTGAAGGAACAATGACGACGAGTTGTAGCGTAACCCTTCTTCCAAAACTTCATCAAAGTTGTAGCATAACCCTTTCTCTTATAGCTCTCATCTGATCATGGTGCTCAGTCATATTGCGTTTGAGGTGGAAAGATACTCAAAAGATTACCCTGGCCATCCCAGTTGCCCTTCTTGCCTATTAGATAGAGAACAAACTTAGTAACTATATGTCTATGATCCAGAATGTGTCTCCAGCACCAAGACGCCCCCTAGGGCTTTCATATTCCAGAAGTCTTGAGAGTTTATCGCATTGACTTGAATCCACCTAACCTAGATGATATTCTTATTGCTATCTATGTCTCATATATATGGAGGACAAAACAAGAAGTCCGGAGAAAAAACATGTTGCTCGGGACTGGTTTAATATAAAGGACCCTGCCAACAAAAGCAAGAATCCTAGCATTCCACGACTTGATCTTGGTCTTAACCTTGTGGATTAAAGAAATCCAATCTTGATAGGAAAGTCTTGTCGAAAGCATATGGAGACCCGGATATCTCATTGGGAGCGAGCCTATTTCAAACCTAAGGATAGCCTTGATACTATTAGAAGTAACATCTTCAACATATGAGAGGAAGATGTTACTTTTCCTGTTGTTCACCACAAGGCCAGTTCTGTTGGAGAAGGTTATAAGAGCAGTGGTTAAGGTATTAACTGACCTATGTTCGAGCAGTGTCGTGGGATTGGGGTGATAAAAAAACTAGCAGAAGATCAAAAAAGTTGTGGAGTTTATTGCCATTTGCTATCTGGTGGAATGTCTGGAAAGAGAAGAACAATAGATGCTTTAACAACAAATCAAGAAGTTTTAAGCAGTTGATCATCACAGTGATGTGTTCTTTATTCAATTGGTCGTTGCATACTAATTTGTTCAAGGACATTTCCCTATCTACAATCATTAGTAATTGGGAAGTGGTTATTCAAAGTTTGTTTTATTTTTTCTTTTCTTGTAATCTCTTTGTCACTATTTTAGTGACTTTGTGATCTTTTAATGAATTTTCCGTTTCTGTCAAAAAAAAAAAAAAAGAAAAAAAAAGGGTATCAACTGACCTAATATCTCCTTTCATAAAGACAAGAAGATGTAAAGAGAAATGCCATGTCTCTACCTGCTTAAAAATAGTTAAAGACCTCAATGGAAAGAAGAAAAAAAGATATGGAGATAAAGGACATCCATACCATATGCCTCTCTTAAAATGAATGCATCCGTAAGCACTTCCATTTACCATGATAAAACACTTGGGCGCGGTTATACACATCCTTATCCACAAAAAGAACTTAGTAGGAAGTTTGATTTATTTATTTTTTACTACGAATATATCCGACATCTTTATTCTCTTTGCGACAATTTCTGAGAAGCTCATGCACAAGCATAACATTGTTATAAGTGCTTCTTACTGTGATGAAAGCAGATTCCTCGTCATATTCTTGAGCCTTACAGTAAGGATCTTAGTGATGCATAACATTATAACATGCAATTGGCCTGAAATCATTCAAGGTGTAGGGATCATGGGACAAGAGAAATAAAGATAACATTTACCTCCCCAGATGTTTGCACTTTGAGAACATATCTTGACTGCCTTAGTAAAATCATCACCATTGATCCACAAGCCTTGAAGAAATAAGAAGAGAACCAATCTGGCCATGGGATTTGTTAGCATCAATAGTCGAAAGAGCATAAATAATCTCATCCTCAGTGATACAGCCTTCCAAAATCCTACATTCCTTCTCAGTAACTTTATTAGCTAGCTTAATTTGGTCCCGCACATTCCCATCAAATGAAGTGTCATTAGTATTATTAGAGCATTGAATCCATAAATTTTGTTATCTCAAGCTTGATGTCAATGTTAGATGAACAAAATATTATCTTGCTTTCTAGTCTACTAAGTCAAGTCTCGGACTAGGTATAAAATTCGGTAGTTGAGTATCAGACATCACCCTCGAAGACGTAAGATCAACAAATACATATGGAGAACTTCATCAACAAGGTAAGTGAATACTAAACCATTTTATTTTACCCATTATCTTATCATTTTATCTCTATGAAACTACATCTATGATTTCTAGTAGATTTATTGCAAAGAAGAAATTTCGTGTTAAGCTTTTCTAGTTAAACATATCGAAATATGATTCAAGCATTGGATGTTCAAAGGTCCTTAACAGTATTAATTCAAAACAATTTATTGTTCAAGAATTATTATGTGGATCATTTGAAAAATGCCCAAGCAATTATTTTATCATTTGGGAATGTTTCAAACATCACAAACATGAAATTCAGAAGTTCTGTAATTTCGACTCAGGGTAGGTTGGCGAAACAGTTCGCAAATAATCGATATTTGAGTTTCTAGAATACAGGAAGGTTGGCGAACCAGTTCGCAAACCTTAGATTTAGAACGGGACAATTTACAAACTGTGGTGATATGAATTTTTAAGTACTGGTGAAAATATCATAACGGTTAGTTAACCCAGTTCATAAAGCGTGTCCATCTGAGTTCTCGAGCCGAGTAGGGTTGGCGAACCCGGTTCACGAACCGTTGTATTCTGACTCATGAACTATGTCATACAGTTCATATAACGTTTCACCAATGGTCCCATTAAAACTTTAGCTGATGCTGAAAGATTTAAATATGTTTAGCATTGCTATGACTCTCATAAACACCTCTAAGAAATCATTGATCACTAAAACACTTGTGTATGTGCATCATGATTAAATTCTTTGATGTTTCAATGAACATCAAATTGCTTACTAGTACATAAGGAATATTTTCCAAAGAACTATCATTATACATGGGTCACGTCACCAGACCACTATATATATTCTTCTATGTGATTTCAAGAATAATTCTCACATGCTTACTTGAAACCCTAATTACAGTTTCATCTAAACAAAGAAAATGTTTACTTGAATCACACGTTATCTTAGCTTGAATTTTAAGCAACACACAATCTTGAACATCTATACATAGATATGATCTTTCAACTAGGAAAATTAATTCCCGATACTTTGTGTCCTAGTTGATAGCTAGACTCGTCCTCTATTGACCTAAGTTTCCTCTGAGAAACATAATTAGGTCTACGACTTCGTTTGGGGATTCGTGAAGCCAGGTCCAACTATCTTTACCTTGATAGTTCGCGTATCATGATCTTGTTGTTTTGTTATCGAAGTTTTCGTAATCTCTTTCAAGTAAAAAATAAATAGTAATCGCAAAATTCTCTTCGTCTCAGGCTTTGTGATTCCTCAAGATAGATATCTGAAAAACTTCTCTTTATTGATTAGTTCAAGATTGTTCTTGAGAGGTGGTTAAAAATCCAGGCTTCTCAGCAAATTTAGTGTACGTGTTCCGGATTGTGAGGTTTGCTAGCATTATCTATTGCAAACAGATTTCCAAGCCTTGATATTTGATCTAAAGGGAAATCAAATAGGCTTATCTTTTAGAGGCAGATTGATATGAAATGTCTTCACTTAGGTTAAAGCAACTCTTATGCTTTAAAGAACGTCTGCTAAGGGAATCAATTGTGTTGATCCTTGCGAAGTTCAAGAGACGTAAGGAGAGCGATTGTAACCGAATCTCTTGGAGGGTGGATTCGATATCAACTATATTCGAGTCCGAAGTAATATAGTAGGCTAGTGTTTTTATCGGTTTAATACAGTTTGATGTTCAAATTTGGACGAGGTCCCGGGTTTTTCATCTATTGCGGTTTTCTCGTTAACAAAACTTCTGGTATCTTGTGTTTTTACCTTTCTGTATTACATTGTTTATCTTTATAAAGAATTATATAGCGGCTTAATTCTGAGAGTATTCAAAATTGGACTAGGTCCCGGGGTTTTCCTACATTTGTGATTTCCTCGTTAACAAAACGTTTTTATGTCAGTTACTTTACTTCCGCATTATAATTGCTCCATTACAATAAAGTAAATAACAATTTTACTTTAAATCCTAATCACTTGACATTGATCATATAGTCAATCGGTCTTGTACCATAACTATTGTCAAGTGAATATCTTGTTGTTGTATTATCTCGACTTTTTCCATAGACAATCACACTTGGTATCGGACTTATAGGTTAAAACGAAAAAGCATGGTGTATTTGGGTATCCTCGTAATTTCACTATGCTTGTAAACCAAGTGCAATGTACACCACTTTTACTAATCTTTAAGGAATACCTTTCAGTCATTCTCTCTCTTGACACCTTCTGGACTGACAATCTGACTAATAAAGAAGATAACCATAATCTCATAACCCGTGAAAATCAAGTTAATCACCTGTTAAAAGTACCGTGATTGATCAAATTTGGTGATCAACTATATGAATCATCATATCGTAACTCTGTAGGTATGTATACGAAGTCTCTACTCCCAGAACATGAAATATGCATCTTCAGATTCCTATCAATTAATGTATGAACAAATAAATGGACCCTCTGGATTAACTTTGTTCCAATAAGAACATTTTGTTAATACTAATATTAGATATCATGGATCATGGAATACATAAGTGGAATTTGGTTACAATCAATTCTAAATTTTCCTCATCATTTTGCTATTAAAATTCTCAGCATCAGCCTTTTTATTAATACTGAGAATAAGTTAGTTAAGGATATTCCTAGATGTCTTCTTACAAATAATTGAAAGTTAATTGTTAATTTATTAAATGAAAGACTAAATAAGAATCCAAGGATTTCAATTAAAAAAGTTTAGTTTTGGAAGAAGCTATGAGGCTTAGGTATCCCACAAAGAATTAAGGTGTTTCTACCGAAGTGGCTAAGTGATGCCTTGTTTGTGAAAGACAAGTTAGGATGGCTCATGAATTCTTCTAAATATATAATGTTTTCTGTAATAATTCTGCAGAATCTTTTTATCATTTTTTTTTTGACTTCTAGTTTGCTATAAGCATTTGGATGTTGATGAGTGCATAATGTCCATTCCATATTTCTTTAAGCTATTATTCTTGCATATTTTCGTATTATTACTCTTGTTTCCTATTATTTTTCCATGGTGAATCATACAAAAAGGAGCTACAAAGTTATAAAAAGATCTAAGAATAGAAGTATTGCAAGTATCCAAGTGCCCAAGTCGAAGAGAAGCGGAAGAAATGCGACGAAAGGAGCAAAACGCTCAAAATCAAGAGACGGTCCAAAGAACAAGATTAACTCATTCAAATTAAGGATTTATCATCACCGTCTTAAATATAATTCAATTACAAAAAGAATGAGGTCATTCCGAGTTCGAACGAAAAACTTACGGCCAAAACGAGTTTTATCAAATACCGCAGACAAGCTTGTTCACAAACTGAGTTTGCAAACAGGAGCAACTGGAATTTCGTTTGCCAACAGAGTTCGCAAACGAAATTCCCTGTATTTTATACAAGTATTTCGTTCTCAAACCATGAAAGCTAAAATTCCCGAACCGGTTTCAGGTCTTTCTTTACTACTTTGTAGGTCGGTTTCCGGAACCGACTAGGATACTTGGAGGACAAGCATTATAAACCCGTATAAATAGGTATTATGCCTTTCAAAGAGGATAATATCTCATATCACAAGTTAGGGTTTATTCTACATCAAAAACCTAGGGTTTACCCCTTTAAGGAGAAACCACCATTATTCATCTTCTTTGTTATATGAGTAGCTAAATCATTTGTTGTTTTGAGGATGAATTCAATGTTCTAAGCGTGAAGTTTTATTAGTAATATAAATCTATTTGAAGTTTTAATCATTATCGTTTGTTTTCACTGTAGCTAGGGTTTATGATTGATTCTTAGATTGGTTTGGGTGCGCAACTTTATTAGTTTATTAATCATTCTATTGCTAATAGAGAGTTGAGCGATCCGTAATTGTCGTGCATCTCCTACACAATTAGGAAACATGAGACGTTGCAGAGGTATTATTTAAAGCAACAGTGTGTGGAAACAACACCAGTATGTGAACCGAGTGTACTGAGTTTAACTGATGGACCAAACCTAAATTCACAAACCCCCTAAAGCGTTGATCGGGTTACTCCTTGTAAGCGTACCTCAAGGCGGCTTAGTTGGATATTATCTGGTGACTAAGCGTACCTGTTATCCGGTGATACAAGGAGTTTTGGGGAAATCTAAGCGTACTTGTTATCCTACGGTTGGTGATAAATGGTTCTAACGAAAGATAGATAAGTATTCTAATCCTGTTAACGCTTGGTAACGGCGAAGGATTCCTTGATCATCTCTTTCTTCAATTATTATGTTTTTATTTACTTTAATCAAACAACTCACCTTTGTATTTTACTTTATTTCGTTGATTCAAATAATCTATCAATTACACATCTCTCTGTGGGAACGATTTTTTACTACCTCTATATTAATAGTTTATTAGTGTGAAATATCTTTATTAATTTGTTGAGCCTACAACAGTCCATACAAATTTTGGCGTCGCTGTCGGGGAGCAGTTGCTAATTGATTTGGATTTGTTTAGCTTGTTTTTATTTTTGTTTTTAGATTTTTGTTTTGATTTTCTCTTTCTTGTGATCGTCATGTTTCCTTACGGAAATAACATGTACGGAGCACAAGATCAGACATACAACAATGGTAATCAATATGGTTTTCAATCTCATTCATATATGAAAATTATCAAATCCAATGGATATAATCAAAACCAATCTTTTGGCTATGACCAATATCTCATGGAACCTTACGAATATTCTCATACATGTCAACGACCTTATGATGGGCATGTAAGTGAACAATCACGAGGATGAAAGGATAGTCATACTTCTGATCAGTTGATTTCTAGTAATGTTCAAATGACAAAGAGTTTGGAACTAAAAGGATATGATACTGAATCAAGACCTACTCCTCTTTATCGGGTTTTTCCTTCGCTCTTTCCAAAAGAGGAGGTTGTGAATAACGGTGGAAAGCGTATTAATATCAGAAAACTATATCTGTGATACAACCAACTGGAAGAAGCCGGTGCATCACAAGAGACTCTTGATGAAATTAACAAGGCCATAGACAAGGAATTCGAACGTCGTTGGGATATTGACAATTTAAGGTTGACAATTATTCTGATGAAGATGAACCACCACTCGAAAGTCCTTGCAATAATGCTACGATTATTCCAATTCCGGATCATAATAAATATCCTTCACCTATCCAAAAGGATAAGATTGGGTATGACATATCTATTGTTATAAATGGTGTAACGTACTCAAATGAACTAGATTTTGTAGGAGAATATTTCAATTTCGATGAAGAGGTTGTTGAGGAGATTGAGAAAGAAACCAAATTGATGGATTTCGTGGAACACCCAATTGAGATAGATAATAATAGTTCTATAGAGGACCACGATATAGTTGAGGTAAATAATTCAATAGAGTTAATTAAAAACAATGAAGATCGCGTACATGGTTTGTCTAATCCTTTGCATAGTTCTATATCTATTGAAAAAGCGGGGGTCTAACAACAACACCCAATATTTCGCTTAGCAATCTGTATGGACTAACTCCGAATTACTTTCTAGAGAATCAACTAGACAGTCAGACTCAATCTAGGTAAAATTATCTCAAGGAGTTAATATCTCTCTCTTGTTTTGATTTACTCGAGCTAATAAAAATCAGCGAGTCTTTAATCAAACACAAGGAATAACTTGGATGGTATCAAAGACCAATATCCAAGGATCAATCAATTTAAATCAACAACCAAAGGTTGGATATTCTAATTGATGATCTACAACGCACAACCTGTATTATTTCAATTATAAAGATAAACAATATAATGAGTAAATAGAAATAACACAGACACTAGAATTTTGTTAACGAGGAAACCGCAAATACAGAAAAACCCCGGGACCTAGTCCAGATTGAACACACACTGTATTAAGCCGCTACAGATACTAGCCTACTCCAAGCTAACTTCGGACTGGACTATATTTGAACCCCAATCAATCTCCCACTGATCCAAGGTACATTTATGCTCCTACGCCTCTGATCCCAGCAGAATACTGCGCATTTGATTTCCTTAGCTGATCTCACCCACAACTAAGAGTTGCTACGACCCAAAATCGCAGGCTTTGATAATAAACAAATATGTCTCCCACAGACAAGTCTATCAAAGGATCAATCCGTCTCCCACAGATAAACCCTAAAGGTTTTATTCCGTTTTTTGATAATAATCAAGGTGAACAGGAACCAATTGATAATCCGGTCTTATATTCCCGAAGAACAACCTAGAGTTATCAATAACCTCACAACAATCTTAATCGTATGGTAACGAAACAAGATATTGCGGAATCACAAACAATGAGACGAAGATGTTTGTGATTACTTTTTATATCTTTCCTATCGGAGATATCAATCTCAAGACAATCAATCTGATTGTACTCGTACGATAGAAGATGCACGATCAGATCACACAACTACGATAAAAGTAGTATCGATCTGGATTCACAATCCCAATGAAGTCTTTAAGTCATTAACCTGGTTTTAGAAGAATAAAACCAAAGGTTAAAGGAAAATCGACTCTAGTATGCAAACTAATATCACACATAAGGTGTGGGGATTAGTTTTGCACAATACTAGATGTCTCATTTATATAATCTTCCAAATCAGGGTTTGCAATCAATGTTATCTTAGTAACAAAGCATTCAATATTCACCGTTAGATGAAAACATGATTTAGATTCAAGCTAATATTTCTCAACCGTTAGATCGAAAAACTTAGCTTGTTACACACACTTGACAATGCACGCTTCTAGGTTTGTTAACCATACCCAAACGTATACACTTGTTGGTTCAACAATAGTTAACCAAAAGGTTAGCCATATGCGCATTTCATATCAACCATGTTCTTCTTCACCATAACTAGTTCAAATGACTTCAAATGAATTAGTTAGAGAGTTGTTCAATTGCAAGGAAATCTCATGTACTACACAAGACACAATTGAAGCAAAGATGATTTGATTCACTTGAATTGGTTCATGAAATTTTATAGCCACGGTTTGCAAACTGCATTCCTTAGTCTTTTTAAGTTTAAGTTCAGAAATCATCTTGAGATATATAACCTTCTCAAGTTCGCAGACTATGTTCGCGAACTTAAGTTACCGGGCAGAGTTTACAAACTCCAGCAGAAATTCTCGGGAATGAGAACTTCGCTGGTTCGCTGACTGGGTTCGCGGACTTAGATTCACGCAAGTAGTTTTTCAACTCCAGCAGAAATTCTCGGGTTTGAGAACTTCGGCAGTTCGCGGACTTGGCATACGCCATTCTTTCGGTTCTCTTGATCAACAAAGTTCGCAAACTTTGGTTCAAGGAATAGGACTTCTACATAAATGTGTTTCCACAACAATGCTTATATCCACCATTGGTTATGTAATCTAAACTCTCATTTCAATCATTAAAATATTCTCAGAGGATGTTATATAGTTGTTATTCACAAACCATTTTTCGTCAGAGAAATTTTCAAAGTGATTGAAATATAACATGACTTTCGTCACTAGGTAAAGATAAACTTGATCGAAGCGAAAATCTTACCAACACATATTTCGAGATATAGATAGGAGTACCGGGCTTGAAATACCAAATGTGTATAATCCAAGTCTATATATATAGCATACGACTTATTGTCTCAAAGAGTATGAGATAGAGTACATAGACTTTTGAGTGACAGATAAGTTCAAGTCTTCACATACCTTTTTGTCGAGAAGTTCCACCGGTTCCTTGAGTAGTTATTCTTCTTGCATGATAAATCTCCACGAAGTCCTTGAGCTCAACTACACTTTCTATCCTAGTCCGAGACTTAGCTATAATAGACTAGAAATCAAGACTTATAGTTTTGATCACTAACATTGACAAACATGCTTAAGATAGCAACGCATGCGAGTTCGACCGAGCAATGCTCTAACATCTATTAATCATTTCCCTCTAATCGAAGTAGCTTCTCAAAGAGTTGTTAACCAAACTTTTAAGAAAATACCTTATTTAGGATTAGAGTTGTGTGCCTCGAAATTTTTAACAGATTATTTTGCTTCTAAGCATCCACCTTTCGATGTGTTTGATTCGAGTATTGTGCAGGCTCACCAAGAAGAACCATTTGAAGTTCTTCAATTCTATGTTTTTTATCCACTTCCGAGTGTAGAAAGGACTAAGTGTGTGGGAAACTTCAACAAAGTTATAGCTTCAATATTTATATATTGTGTTAATTTTTTTGTGAAGCTGTTATTAGAAATGAAGATTGTTGTCTGGGTGGACTATCAAATTTTAAGATTGTTGATGTGCGGACGATAACAATAACGTCGGTCGAACTCGCAAGCGTTGCTATCTCAAGCTTGTTTGTCAAGTTTAGTTGCCAAAACTATAAGTCTTGATTTGTAGTCTACTTATAGCTAAGTCTCGTATTAGGATAGTAAGTGTAGTTGAGCATTAGACTTCACGGCGTTTATCGATTGAAGACGAAGAACTACTGAGGGGAGCTTGTGGAACTTCATCAACAAAAGGTATGTGGAGACTTGAACTCATCTATCACTCAAAAATTTATCTACTTTATCTCCTATTTGAGACAAAAGTCGTATAGCTATATAGACTTCGATTATACACATTTGATATTTCGAGCTGAGTTTAACTCGCTTACATATTTCTCGAAATATGTGTTGGTAATCTTTTGCTTTAACCAAGTTCATCTTATATCCTTGATGAAAGTCATAAGATGATCATGTGAAAATCGCCTTGTAACATCTTACATGATTTGTGTGAGACAGTCATTTGATGTAGACTCTAAATTTTTCGTATTGATTATTCGATCACTTGAAAATTGCTTTGAAACTAATAGTTTGTGTGAGACAGTTATTGTCGTCTTCCAAGAATGTTTCAATGATTGAAATGCGAGTTTAGAACAATTAACCATGATTGAATATAGCATAGTATGCGTACTTGTATGCTAATTGTTGCAAGTTATTCCAAGTCCGGGAACTATAGTATGCATACTCGTGTGCGTACTGGTTGGTTAATGAAAGTCCGGGAACTTAGTATGCATACCGGTATGCGTACTAGCGTGAGTTTCAAGTTTCGAAAACTCAACTGAGTTTGGAAGGTATGCGTACCCGTTCGCATACTGGCGAACCCAAACTAAGTCTAGTTATTTAGGTAGGCGTACCCGTTTGCATTAAGTGGGTTATGTTCTAAAATCGGTTTGTTCATGAACTAATACATTTATATATTAAGGAATGCAATATTTTATAAACCTTGGCTATAATGTTCATGAATTGATTCGAGAGAATCAAAATCGATTTTTCTTCAATTGTATCTTATATACTTCTATGAGAATATAAACAATTGAAAAACTCTAGAACTAGTTTAATTTGAGTCATTTGAACTAGTTATGGTTAAGATGAATATGGTTGATATGAAAGTTTTCATATGGCTAACTACGGTTAACTATTGTTGAGCAAATAAGGTGCACACGTTTAGGTACGCTTACTCATATTTCATTTGTGTGTAAAAAGCTAAGTTCGACCTAATGGTTGAAATATATTAGCTTGAGTCTAATCGGGTTTTATCTAACGATGAATATTGAATGCTTTGTTACCAAGGTAACATTGATTGCAAACCTTGATTTGACTATATAAGGGAGAACTCTAGCAACTGGGAAACCTAATCCCTACACATCCTTGTGATACTAGTTGCGACTATAGTCGATTCCCCTTTAACCTTAGGTTTTTCCAAAACCCAGTAGGTTAACGACTTGAAAGTTCATTGGGATTGTGAAGCCAGATCCAACTATTTCTCTGTAGTTGCGTGTTCTGATCTTGTTGTTTTCTATCGTGATTGAGTACAATCTTCTCTAAGATTTGCTCGAGATTTAATCTTCGATAGGCAAGATAAAAAGTAGTCACAAACATCTTCATCTCATCGTTTTTGATTACACAATATCTTATTTTTGTACCATACGATTAAGATTATTGTGAGGTAATTGATATTACTAGGCTGTTCTTCGGGAATATAAGTCAGGTGCATCATTTGATTCATGTTCACCTTGATTTATCAAAAGACAGAACACAACTCATAGGTATATCCATGGGAGACAAGTTTATTTATTCAATAGACTTTTATGTGTGAGACAGATTGGTTTATCAAGTCTTCGACTTTGGGTCTTAGAAACTCTTAGTTGTGGGTGAGATCAGCTTAGGGAATCAAGTGTGCAGAATCCGGAGAGGTTCTAGAGGCGTAAGGAATGCGACTATACCTTGATCAGTGTGAGATTGATTAGGGATCAAGTACATTTCAGTCTGAAGTTAACTTGGAGTAGGATAGTGTCTGTAGCGGCTTAATACAATATGGTGTTCAAATCTGGACTAGGTCCCGGGGTTTTTATGCATTTGCGGTTTCCTCGTTAACAAAATTTCTGGTGTCTGTGTTATTTCTTTTCCGCATTATATTTGTTTATATAATTGAAATATCACAGGTTGTGCGTAAGTTCAATCAATTGAGAATCCAACCTTCGGTTGTTGATTAAATTGATTGACATTTGGATATTGGTTTTTGATACCGTTCGATACCGTTCAAGTTCTTTCTTATATTCAATTGGGATCGCAAATTCCTATTTGTTGGATTGTAGATTGAATTGAGAAATTGAGATATAACTCTTGGATATACTTTTCTTAAGATTGAGTCTGACAGTCTAGTTGATTTTCTTGAAAGTATATTGGAGTTTTTCCATACAGTTTGCTAAGCGGAATATTGGGTGTGGTTGTTATACCCCCCGCTTTTTCAATTGGTAACATAGCACGTAAACACGTTCAAAACCTTATAAGTCTGTGTTTGTATCGATCTGACTCTATGGACATAAGTGCTCTCTCTATAAAGGTACCACCAATATTCAATGTCTCGAATTACTTATGGTGGAAAATTGCTATGTGTGCCTTTCTTCAAGCGCGTGATTTTCAATCATGGGTTTATTTTGTTAATGGCTATAATCCTCCGGTCGTTACAGAAGGCAATGTAACTGCTCCAAAGGATATCAGTGATTATGATGCTGTCGAGATTCTTGTTGCAAAGCAAAACTCTGACGGATTGAATGCAATCATCCATGACATTACCCCGGATCTTCAGCACCATGCGACTACATGCACTCGGTCTAAAGATGCGTGGGATATCTTAAAAACCGTATTTGAATGGAATACCTGTGAAAAAGAAGCTAGGTTTCAAAACCTAAATTCTGACTGGGAAAACCTTCATATGGAAGATGAATATTCATTTGGTGAGTTTAATCACAAAGTGTCTGAAATTGTTAATGCATCTTTTGCATTGGGTAAGACTATTCCTGAAAAGGACATTGTGATAAAAATTCTCAGATCATTTCCATCTAGGTACGATTCTAAGAAATATGTCATCGTTCAAGGAAATAACCTTGAAACTCTTTCTATAAATACTCTTGTTAGGAAGTTAAAGATCTTTGATCATGAGCATGTATCCAAATCTGGAAAGGATATTGCTTTCAAAGCACAAAAGAACACTAAATTACTTGATAAAAGTAAAAGTGTTGGCATCTCTGAATATGATCCTTCCGAGACTGATTCATCAAATGATTATCTTGAAAATTCAGTCTCTTTGATCACAAGATAGTTTAGAGATCTTCTTTTGAAGAAAAGTAAACGGTTCACTAGAGATAAACCTAAGTCATCAGTTAAACCTCATAATCGTGTTCCTCCTATAAACAGGGATACTGACGATACTGATGACGAAGATATGCCACATTGCTTCAAGTGTAAATATTTTGGTCGTTTTTCAAATGGGTTTCTGAATCGTAGAAAATACACTGGAAACAAAGGTCTTGCTGCAACTCTTGATGAAATGTCTGATCACTATGATTCTAATGAAGACGAAAAATCAAGTGTTGCACTCCTCTGTGAAAATATATATTTTGATAATTGTATCAATATGCACATCAATCTCGATATTCTTTCGGGAGAAACTTCAACCACTTTGGAGGATAAAATGGATTTCTCTTTGTCTACTGGAAATTCTATTTCTAATTTTTCAGGTTCTACCGTTTGTCTAGCAGCATGCACAGCTATGGCGTCTGAACCATCTGTTAGAGCATTGCTCGGTCGAAATCGCATGCGTTGCTATCTCAAGCATGTTTGTCAATATTAGTGATCAAAACTATATATCTCGATTTCTAGTTTACTTATGACTAAGTCTCGGTCTAGGATAGTTAAGTGTAGTTGAGCTCCAGACTCCATGGCGATCATCTTACGAAGACGAAGAACTACTCGAGGAATATGTGGAACTTCATCCGATTAAAAGGTATGTGGATACTTGAACTTATCTATTACTCAAAAGTCTATTCTATCTCCTACTCTTGAGACAAAGTTGTATAAGTATGATAGTTTTCATACATACATATTTGCTATTTCGAGACGAGTTTACTCGCCTATCTTTTTCTCGAAATATGTGTTGGTAAGATTTTGCTTTAACCATTTTCATCTTTACACGTGACGAAAGTCATGATGACGTTTCAATCTTGAAAATAGCTTTGATGACGATAGTCGTGAATAATGATTGTTATAACATTATAGAAGAATGTTTCAATGATTGAAATATAGAGTTGAGATTACCATCTATGGATATAAGCATATATAGTATGTTCGCACATTAGTGTATAAATCCATGTGCCGGAAACCAAGTGCGTGCATATGTGTGCATGTTGTATTGGTTAAGGACATGTTGAGTACGCGTACCCGTACTCGTACCAGCGGAAGTTTTCATACCGAAACTTTCTGCTGAGTTTGTAGTTTGCAAACTAGTAAACCAGTTACCTTAGGTACGCATATCCGTACGGGTATCCACGGAAGTTCTCATACCCGAAAATTTCTGCTGAGTTTGGAAACCAAAGCCAATTCAAATCCGGTAGCTAAGGTACGCATACCCGTACGCGTACCCAAGCTGGTTATTTCTCAAATCGGTAGTTCATGAACTTAAAACAATAAATTATAAGGAATGAAATCTTTGCAAACCATGAGTATATTGTTCATGAATTGATTCTAGTGGATCAATCCGATTTTGTTTCAATTGTGTCTATGAATAAAGACCTAAGCAATTGAACAACTCTATCAACTAGTTCTTATGAGTCATTTGAACTAGTTAAGAGACAGATGAATACGGTTAATATGAAAGAGCTCATATGGCTAACCATTGGTTAACTATTTGTGAACCAACTAAGTGTACACGTTTAGGTACGGTACTCAAACCTAAATGAATACATTTCATTTTTGTGTGACAAGCTAAGTTTCTATCTAGCGGTTGAAAGATATTAGCTTGCTTGAATCAGGTTTTTCATCTAACGGTGAATATTGAATGCTTTGTTACCAAGGTAACTTAGATTGCAAACCCTGATTTGAAAACTATATAGAGGAGACATCTAACAATTGGAAAAACTAATCCCCGCACCTCCTGTGTGATATTAGTTAGTTTGCTAGAGTCGATTCTCCTTTAACCTTAGGTTTCTTCTCGAGACCCTGTAGGTTAACGACTGAAAGACTTCATTGGGATTGTGAAGCCAGACGAAACTACTTTTCTTGTAGTTGAGAGATCTGATCTTTCCATTTTCTATCATACGAGTTCAATTAAATAATTGACTTGAGATTATATCTCCAATAGGGAAAGATAAAAAGAAATCACAAACATATTGGTCTCATCGTTTGTGATTCCGCAATATCTAGTTTCACTACCATATGATATAAATTATTATGAGGTGATTGATAATACTAGGCTGTTCTTCGGGAATATAAGTCCGGATTATCAGTTAGTTCCTGTTCACCTTGATTTTATCAAAAGACGGAATAAAAACTCATAGGTTTATCTGTGGGAGACAGATTTATCTATTATCATAGACTTTTTTGTGTGATACAGATTTGTTTATTAAAGTCTTCGACTTTGGGTCCTAGCAACTCTTAATTGTGGGTGAGATCAGCTAAGGGAATCAAGTGCGTAGTATCCTGTTGGGATCAGAGACATAAGGAGCGCAACTGTACCTTGAATCAGTGTGAGATTTATTAGGGTTCAACTACAGTCCAGCCCGAAGTTAGTTTGTAGTAGGCTAGTGTCTGTAGCGGCTTAATACAGTGTGGTGTTCAATCTGGACTAGGTCCCGAGGTTTTTCTGCATTTGCGGTTTCCTCGTTAACAAAATTTATGGTGTCTGTGTTATTTCTATTCCGCATTATATTTTGTTATATAATTGAAATATCACAGGTTGTGCGTTAGGACCAATCAATTAGAATATCCAACCTTTGGTTGTTGATTTAAATTTATTGACACTTGGATATTGGTGTTTGGTACCATCCAAGTTATCTCTCTAGTAATTGATAAAGACTCGCAGATTTCTATTTGCTTGAATATAGATCAAATTGAGAGATAGAGATATTAAATCCTTGATATACTTTTTATTAAGATTGAGTCTGGTTGTCTAGTTGATTCTCTTAAAAGTATATTAGAGTTAGTCCATACAGATTGTTAATCGAAATATTGGGTGAGGTTGTTGTATCCCCGCTTTTTCACCATACTCCATCTTGACATGCTCTTATTGTACTCTCAAGAGTCATGGACTCTCTAGTTGTTTCAAGTACAAGCATAAAGTAAGATATATCAACAAACTTCAGCGGAGAGCAAATCGATTATCAAACAAGCTCAAACTTGTTCACAAGTCGACAGAGGTACGTAAACTTATCTCTTCTCCAAAAAAGTTAATTTCCAAAGATAAGAGTAGACCTCTAGAGAAAAGAATACGGTCTAAACAGTCTGTTAAGCTGGGTTTTAATAATTTCGTTCAAGAAGGTTATGGTGGACAGATTATTGTTCACCCCAGCAGAACTTAATCCTGGCGTCATTAGGGGCGACCCTGGAAGAATTAGAGGCGACTAATAAGATAAAATAGGTTCACCCAATCCTAAAATGAAGCCATCCCTTATATCCGACTTTTTGAAACGGCAAATATACCCTCACAAAATTGATATATAAAACTACAATCGGTAGTTTATTTTAATAATCGGTAGATGTTAGGATAATCGAAGGGTATTGTGTACATATGTGATTTGAAAGTTGTGTTATTTTGGGAAAAAAACCTACAAGCGGAAGGTATTTATTTACCGTGTCTCCCGATTATGAAGTTTCCCCAAAATTGATATTTGAAAAAATCTCAAGTTTTTCGAATTTGGAAACTACCATAAGCGGTAGACATGGAGTTAACATGTCTCCGATTATGGAGTTGCCCCAAAATTGATAATTGAAAAAATCTCAAGTTTTTAGAATTTAGGAACTACCATAATTGGTAGCTTATGGAGTTAACATGTCTCTCGATTATGAAGTTGCCCCAAAAATGAAATTTAAAAAAATCTTAATTTTTCGAATTTGGGAACTACCTTAATCGGTAGCTTATGAAGTTCACCTAATCTACCAATTTTAAACCCCGCGTTAACCGGTAAACAATGAGAAAATATTGTATCCGATTATAAGGGTATTTAGGTTCAGAAGAACAATAAAAATGAAATCATTATAATCGGTAGAAGTGGTTAATATTTGTACTTTCGATTGTGGACCTGTCTGACTTTTTTTTGAAGAGTCACCAGAATCGGTCACCAGAATGGGTACACATATCTCACAATTTTTTGAAAAGTTACCAGAATCGGTAGATAAGGTTGATATGTACCCTCCGATTATGGTGAAAAATTCAGCAGTTTCAGACAATCAAGTAATATACATAACTCAAAATACATTCATAACCCATAAACTTAAGAACATATAATCCAAAACAAGTATTTAAAACACCATAATCCGAAAGAAACTGTCAAAACAACATAATCCATAACATCAAACAACACATTATCACTTAGTTTTCTTCTTAGTATTGTTAGCTAAAGTTTTAGAACGCTTAACACGATCCGGACGACCCGCATTATCACCAACATCACCTTCATCTCCCTCAATATTTCCTTTAGCATGAGAGCTTGAAGAATCCTGAGATCTTTTGTTCGCCTTTGATGCTTTTTTCCTGGGAGGGTTCTTTGTCACTTTCTCCCAAACTCAGCTGCATACTCTTCATTATCAACATTATCAATCATCTCCATGTGCTTTTTTATCTTCTCAATTGGCACAAGCTGTCCATCCGTTATGTAATCAATGCACCATTTGGACAAAAAATTGAACTTATTCACCTGTTTTTTTAATTGACAAAACATCAAACGGAGTTCACATAAGAAATTGAATCGTAATATTATAGGGAAAAGTCATAAGTATATGCACCAGTTTATCATAGCCTGGGGGTTTTTCTTTGATGATACATCTGTAAATGGAAGCCGCCGAGGTCGACTTTGCTTTAAGTTCATGGATTAAACGAATATGTGAATGCTCCCGGTACCACTCCATATAGAGCATTTTCATCACCTCGGTTGACAGCTCTCCCAGCGTTCACCAAGTGGTACTGCCTCTTATCCCAATGTTCAGTAACAGATGGTGTACCAGAGTAAACTACCTTGATGTTGTCCTGGTTAGACTCGATATGCTCCACGTCCAACTTAAACTTGCCATTTATGTGATGCCATGGTACTGTTTGGAAAGAACCATATTTTCGCATCACCCTGGAGCCATTGTACATCACATAACATGTGGGGTGCCACAACGGTCCAAAATAATATGACAACTCGGAACGACCCGCTATATGTCCACTAGCTCGGTCTTCCTTGTATGGATCAAAGCATACCTCTGAGGCCTTAAGTAAGTCTAATTTCTCCCTCAAGCTAACCAACTGCTGCTCCTTTGCCCTTGAACGGTTCTTTGTGAACTTGTACTTTGTTCCTCTCGGTGTACATCTCTCCCACGTTGTGTTCACATCTTCCAATTTCAGACTGGGGTAGTGGTCATGGATCCATGTCTACATAGATATCAAACCAAGTATTATAAATTGATTCTTAAATTAGAATAAAAAAAACATAACGATGAATGGATTAATAGGGTTGAGAAAATACCTGGAATAGACTCACGTTCCCGGCAATTTGGCTAGTTCTAAGCCTCGACGCTTTTCTCAACTCTGCCATAAAGAATACAATAGTTGTCGTGCCCCAGGAGTAATCCACGACCTTATTGGGAGGATGCAATAGTTGTAAAAGTTTAGCGTCTACTCGGTTGCCACTGGTATTGGGGAATATGACACATCCTAATACAGCCAAGAGATAGGCGGTGGCCGCGACATCCACTTCGGCATCACTTAACGTTCCTTGATGTTCATTCTCGATAGTGCCTTTGAACATCTTGATCAACTGAATCATGTTAAACTGTCTAGTTTTGTAAGAGAAGCACTTATTGAACTCAATGTATGTTGTCTCTTTATCCCAACCAAAACAATTTTTACACAAATCATAAAGGTGTTCCCAACTTAATTTCTTTGTGTACTCATACTTGACAGCTACACCATGGTCATTGAGATTAAGAATCTGCTTCGCATCATCTGGAGTAATGGTCATCTCCCCAAATGGCATATTAAAGGTATCATTCTCGGGATACAAGCTCTCCACAAAAGCCGATATCGTGACCCGATCATGGTCCAACATTGAGTTCTCGGCAGCACTAGATAATCCCGAGTTATCTGTAGTTCTCTTGAACCTCTCACATTCACCGGATAAAGGCCAATCTTTCAATACTTTTGATGGTGCGGCAGTGGGTTTGAGTTGACGAATCGCATCGGAATGATACTATTAAAAACACAACACATTACAAAATTAATAGAGTATTATTACGAATAAAACGACAATACGTTAGTAAAAAAGAATACGATTATTGCCTTGGTTTCGTAGATTTCTCTGGCCCATGAGTCTTTGTAGCCAAATAACAATGCTCCTTCATCTCTAGGAAGCCCCGGGATTTCTTCTTCAAAATCCATTTTCTTCAAAGAAATGGGGAAAAGGTGTGATGAATTCTTCGCGATTGGCTTCCTTGTAACTCCTCCTTCTCCTTGTGTACCACTTGGTTGTCCTTTTTCTTGAGTGATTACTGGAACACTTTTTCCAACTTCATCTTGAGTGATTTCTGGAGCGCTTGGTTGTACTTCTTCTTGAGTTCCTTGTTGAGCGCTTGGTTCCACTTTTTTTGGATCCTTTCTCTCCGCGCACTAACGGTTAGTTTCTTACACCCTTTTTGACGAGGCCCTGTAACAGTTGTATCTTGGTCTTTCTTACCTCGCCTGTCCCTAAAAAATAAAATTGGTTTGTAAGAATCACATTACAAGCTTCGCAATCAGAGTCATAATTAAAATATAAACTTTCGATTATGCACAATCAGAAGCACGGGTAAAAGCTTTTTTTCCGATTACACACAATCGAAAGTCATATTCTAGTTTTATCTCCCATTATGCATCAATTTGGGTTCAGAAACTGATAAAGTCATGAGACATATATAATCGGAACAAAACAATATAATATATCCACCGATTGCATATACTTGAAAGGAAATAAATATCCTTTGGCTTCCGATTAAAACGTATCCCCGAAATTGGATTTTGCTAAAATCACAAAAGTTTCAAATTTTACAACTTACATTATCGGTAGTAGGTTGAATTCGTCTAACCTATGATTATACACAATCGGAAGACAAATACTATATAATATCTTCCGATTCTGGGTACCAATTGTGTGTCCCTACATGTTCTAATTCTCTGTTAAAATCGTAAGGCAACATATAACCTAGCTAGCGATTATGTCAATTTTATGGTTCAATGGCAAACAACTTTGTATAATTGGAAGTAAGATATAAAAATTAACTTCTGATTCTGGTCGATGTAACCGATAATCCTAGAAAATGGACACAATCGGGAGATAAAATTAAGACCGAACTACCATTTTGGGAAATAACTGAAAACCCTAGAACTTATTTTCATGGATTTGTCAAATTCAAGCAACATAAACACATAAAACGATAGAAACTTACCTAATTGGGGCCATAACCTGAAGAGTTTGATTATCAGAATCAGCACCACCACCTACACCAATGGTGTCATCCTCTTCATGTTTTTCGTCTTCGTCATTTGCAACAGTTACAATCACTTTGTTCTTTATTTTTTCTCAAGCTTTTGTGGGTTCATTAGTACAGTCGTCGTTTTATAGAAGAATCGACGATGTTTTTGATTCGACGATGAACGATGACGATGAATTGAAGTTTGAGGGGGAGGGGGGGGGGGGGGGGGAGGCGGAATAGTGTTTTTACTCTCCACAATTGGAAGGGAAGAAGAAGAGTTAAAAAAAAAAGAAATGAAATTCCTAGGTTTTGGGTGGTTTTAATAATCCAAAGGTTGTGTCAGCAATTATACAAGCGATAGTCAGATGATGTTCATTTTCTACTAATTATAGACGGTTGCCCCAAATTCATTTTTTTTTACAAAACCGATAAAATTGAGTTTTCTACTTTAACAATCGGTAGATATGATATGTTAGTATTCAAATGATTATGGCAATAACCCATTCTTAAACAAACTAGTAATCGGTAGACATAACTATATTCTAAACTACCGATTATAGAAGGGTATCCTCTGGAAATTTTGACATCCCATAACCGTGTTTATGGGTTCGGAATAAAAAATTCGCCCCTAATTCTTTCAGGGTCGCCCATAATGACTCGAGGAACTTAATTGTGTTGCTGGTGTATCTTGTCTCAAGTGTCTGGTACAAAAGAGACAAGAAATTGCACATTTCAGGCTTTTGGAAAAGAAAATTTCTTTTATTTTCTTTTTGGTTTCGTTTTTCACCTGTTTGGAATTTTTCCATCTTTTCATATCTAATTGATATTGAAAAGAATTTCCTTATTTGATTATTAAAAAGAGGGTTAAAATCGACAATTCTGCCTTCTTTAGGGTTGTGAGTTGTACGTATGTGAATCCTTTTAGCTGTATAAAGGTTCTGTAACCCTATATTCTTTTTTCCTTCTCTAAAAAAAACTCTTTTTATCACAAGGGTGCTTCTTGAGCTTGATTTGTGAATTTCTCTCATAATCTCATACTTGTATGGAGACTCCAAACATCATGTCTTCTGATGGAAAAGAGGTTAATATGATTGTTAAGCCATCAATCATGAAGGAAAAAGATATATCTCTGTTTCCCTCTTCCTTGAAAAGAAAAAGGAGGAATGTGAGACCAAGGGATGTCCCTTCAAATCTTCAGAAGTTTTCTGGTGTTCTTGAAGAGTGGAAGGAAAAAAGAAATGAGATACTTCAAATAAAGGCTATTGTTTTTAGGACTCTTGAAATTCAGAAGGCCCTGGTTCGGCATCAGTCAAGAAGGTTTGTTGGAATTGACTCCTATCTTCATGAAACTTATGTTCCAATGGTTGTTGACGACAAGGAGTTCAGGGACGATAATTTTTTTTCCAAAGGTTTAATATTCTAGGAAACTTCCTATGAGAATTTGAAAAGACGAGGGTACCCAAATATACCACAATCTTAAACTTTTCCACCTATAAGTCCTCTTACCGAAAGTGATTGTCTATGGACTGAGTCAAGACAATACAACGAATAGGTATTCACACTTTGTGTGATCGTCTATGGATACGAGATCGAGACAATACAACAATCAAAGAGTGATTACTTGATAATAGGTTCGGACTTAACCAAACTCTATAGGATCACTATCAAGTAATACGGAGTTAACGTTTGTGTAATTTACTGTAAATTATAATAACAATAATTATAATTACGGAAAACAAAAGTAAATGACACATCAAGATTTTGTTAACGAGCCACAAAAGCAGAAAAACCCCGGGACCTAGTCCAGAATTGAATACCCTCAGAATTAAGCCGCCATACAAAATCAAACCAACTTCGTATAGTTGAGACCAAGAAACTAAACCTATAGTTCACCTAGTTTCTTCAGTATCCTTGCGCTTCCGACATTCAATAAGTGCACGCACTGGAATAATTCCTTTGGTTCGTATTCCAAACAGTAAAGGAACAACAAATCTGTTTGGTAACAACTCTATTCAATCTCAGTGATATGAGTTAAACAAAGGCTCTTCTGTTTAATCCAATAAACTCCTTTGTCGGGTTTAGATCTATCTATCCAACAACTACCAAAGTAGAGAGTTTAGATTTTGCAATCAAATTTAGGATCTACCAAAATACTATATAGTGATGCCGATCTACGCAACTAATCAATCAAATCTATCAAGGATAAACCGATTATAGTTGGATCCAAGTCGATCAAGTTTTGTGCACAACAAAGATATGAAACCAATAAGAAACATTCTTTGTCTTCAAATCATCTTTAATCTTCAATAAACACATGCACACCACAACTTTAATCTCTTGTGATCAATCACGCACAGAACGAAGTATGTTAACAACAGATTATCACAAGACGTCTTTAGATATGCAAACAGTTCTAAAGATCCCATCGACACTTCGATCTAGTTTGAGTGAATCTTATATCAGAAGATAAGATTCTCAAGAATAAACAAACTAGGTGCAATCAAAGTTCAACAACCGTTAATCAATAAAATCAAATCGAAAACTAATAATACTGCAGTTATCTAGTTTCCCACCAACGGTACTCGTAGAGCTTCTTGATCCCACATAAATCTTTAAATGAGCGGTCGTAAGAGATTTCGCCTAGTTAGGGTACTTTCCTCTCCGAATAGACGGCTCCACCAGTGACAACAAAACAAGGTAGTTTTGCTGGCTCTTAGGATAGTTTGCTCGAAATGCAAACTTGGGTGTTTATAGACCAGGGAAGTTTGGACACCAAAGAATTTCCAAAATCGAATATTTTCAAGATATGCAATATATTTCCAAAATCGGTTTTTATAATTCCTGGAAATGCTTTGTCCAATATTATCGAAATCTCACTAGGAAATCTCCAATTAGCAAATGCATATTACCAATTTTTATTTTCCAGAGATATGCATTTAATTGCTGGTAATTAAAAGCATATAAAATTAAAAACCTTAATTAAAATATTCTCAACTTATTTCGGTCCGGGATCTCATTGAGTTATTAATGAATATCATTGAACAATAAAAGATAAGAGTTACTGAGCATGTTCAAAGTATGTCGACATCTATTTCTTTGTAAATATTTTTTCATATTTACAATATTGGAACTGATTACACCACAGTTCCAAACAAGTTAGAATTGTTTCATCTGAATTCCAAGAACTATGTGATTGATCAAATATCAATACACTAATCACGGGTTTATGGTTCTATCAAACACAAGGATCGATTCTACCTTAATATGGTTACCGGGACCGGTTACGTCAGTTACCAGGATCGGTTACGTCAATTACCAGGACCAGTTACCATATTCTCATGGTATTACTTGTGGTCGGTCACATTTGTCACTAGGATCGGTTACACCAATTACCAGGACCGGTTGCGCCAATTACAAGGATCGATTACATGACTCTTTTTGGTTTTATATATTGCAAAAATTATTATAGGATATGTGTGTTTCCGTCCGTGAACTATGATTGTTCCATATTCGTCAAAAGTTAAGCCTATTGTGTCATTATGCAAATAGTGATGGAAGATATGATGAACTTTTGATTACAAAGATTAAGTCTACTATATGTCTTTAATCAATATTATGAAAATATTAATGAAGAATAAAATGCATCTTTCGCAGTATGAATCTTTATCTTATGTTGAGCATTTCTGATTAAAAATCATGGGTTCTCTTGTAGTTAATTTAATTGAGTTTTCTGGATACAAATTCATGTTTCATGTGATTTGTTAATGTCCAAAGAAATCCTTCTTTTCTTGCAAAAGTAAGGTCGCTCTTGTTGTTCTTTCGGGGATGACAATTTATGGGGGACGGTTCTTATTTGAACTTGTGCTTAATTGCCAAATCTTTGTGGGGAGTGAGGCTGTGGAATATTGTAGGAGTTTTCTTGTATCTCTATTAACTCCTTGGTGAATGCATTTAGTTTCGACTATATGATTGCATCTAAACAAAGTTGATATGTTTTGTGTCTAGTCATGAGGAATCTCTATGAGAATTTCATTATGATCCCACTAGTTTTCGTACCTTTACCAATTTATATTGGAAAAAGGGGGGAGAATTAATGTGTAGTTCACACTAGAAATACATATGGTTTACGGATTTTTATGTAAGGGGAGTGGTTTTCATGTGAGATGAAGTATTGACTAAGTGGGAGTGATACATATCACCATAGTATTGTTGTCAAAGTTGTGATACAATTGGACTTTGATGTTGTGTAATAATATTATGACACTGTATAACAATACAAATATATTGTTATAGTTACGGATCTTTAACAACTATGATGCTGAGTTGAACACGTTCAGAATCACTGGAATACTTGGAAGTGACGAAGATTTCGAGTAATGTTGAAGAACCAAGGAAATCAAGCAGTTGGATGAGAAGCTACAAAGTCTATCTATTTTGTAATCCATATGTATTGATAGTTATGCCACTAAAATTGAAAAAGGGGGATATTGTTAGAACACTGCTTGGTCGAACTCGCAAGCGTTTCTATCTCAAGCTTGTTTGTCAAAACTATAAGTCTTGATTTCTAGTCTACTTATAGTTAAGTCTTGGATTAGGATAGTAAATGTAGTTGAGCATTAGACTTCACAACGTTCATCTATTGAAGACGAAGAACTACTAAGGGGAGCTTGTGGAACTTCATCAACAAAAGGTATGTGGAGAATTGAAATCATTTATCACTCAAAAGTCTATATACTCTATCTCCTGTATGAGAAAAAAGTCGTATAGCTATATGGACTTCGATTATACACATTTGATATTTCGAGTTGAGTTTAACTCGCTTACATATTTCTCGAAATATGTATTGGTAAGCTTTTGCTTTAACCAAGTTCATCTTATATCCTTCACGAAAGTCATAATATGATCATGTGAAAATCGGTTTGTAACATCTTACATGATTTGTGTGAGACAGTCATTTGATGTAGACTCGGAATGTTTCGTACTGATCATTCGATCACTTGAAAATTTCTTTGAAGCTAATAGTTTGTGTGAGACAGCTACTGTCGTCTTCCAAGAATGTTTCAACGATTGAAATGAGAGTTTAGAACAATTAACCATGATTGGATATATCAAAATATGCGTACTTGTATGCTAATTGTTGCAAGTTATTCCAAGTCCGGAAACCATATTAGCATACCCGTATGCGTACTGGTTGGTTAATGAAAGTACAGGAACTTATTATGCATACCGATATGTGTACTGGCGTGAGGTTCAAGTTCCAGATATTCAACTGAGTTTGGAAGGCATGCACACCCGTTCACATACTGGCGAACCCAAACTAAGTCCGGCTACTTAGGTATGCATACCCGTTTGCATACTCGAGTAGGTTGTTTTATAAATCAGTTTTTTCATGAACTAATATTTATATATTAAGGAACGCAATCTTTTGCAAACCGTGGCTATAATGTTCATGAATTGATTTGAGTGAATCAAAATGGATTTTGCTTCAATTGTGTCCTATATACTTCAATGAGAATATAAACAATTGAACAACTCTAGAACTAGTTTCAATTGAGTCATTTGAACTAGTTATGGTTAAGATGAATATGGTTGATATGAAAGTGTTCATATATCTAATTACGGTTAACTATTGTTGATCCAACAAGGTACACAGGTTTAGGTACGGTTACTCATATCTAAATGAAGTTACTTTTCATTTGTGTGTAACAAGCTAAGTTCGATCTAACGGTTGAAAGATATTAGATTGAGTCTAATCATGTTTTTATCTAACGGTGAATATTGAATGCTTTGTTACCAAGGTAACATTGATTGCAAACACTGATTTGAAGACTATATAAGGGAGAAATCTAGCAACTGGGAAACCTAATCCCCACACCTCTTGTGTGATACTAGTTGTGACTAGATTCGATTCTCCTTTAACCTTGGGTTTTTCCAAAACCCAGCAGGTTAACGACTTGAAGACTTCATTGGGATTGTGAAGCCAGACCCAACTATTTATCTGTATTTGCGTGTTCTGATCTTGCTGTTTTCTATCGTGATTGAGTAATATCTTCTCTAATATTTGCTCGAGATTTAATCTCCGATATGAAATATAAAAAGTAGTCACAAACACCTTCGTCCCATCGTTTGTGATTCCACAAATATTGTTTCGCTACCATACGATTAAGATTATTGTGAGGTGATTGATATTACTAGGCTGTACTTCGGGAATATAAGTTCGGTGTATCAATTGGTTCTTGTTCACCTTGATTTATCAAAAGAAGAAACAAAACTCATAGACATTTTTGTGGGAGACAGATTTATCTATTCAATATACTTTTCTGTGTGAGACAGATTGGTTTATCAAGTCTTCGACTTTGGGTCATAGCAACTCTTAGTTGTGGATGAGATCAGCTAAGGGAATCAAGTGCGCATAATCCGGCGTGGTTCTAGAGGTGTAAGGAATGCGATTGTACTTTGATCAGTGTAAGATTGGTTAGGGATCAACTACATTCCAGTCCAAAGTTAACTTGGAGTAGGCCAGTGTCTGTAGCGGCTTAATACAGTATGGTCTTCAAATCTGGACTAGGTCCCGGGGGTTTTCTGCATTTGCGGTTTCCTCGTTAACAAAATTTCTGGTGTCTGTGTTATTTCTTTTCCGCATTATATTTGTTTATATAACTGAAATAAGGTTGTGCTTAAGTTCAATCAATTGTGAATCCAACCTTTGGTTGTTGATTAAATTGATTGACATTTGGATATTGGTTTTTGATACCGTCCAAGTTATTTCTTATATTCAATCGGGCTCGCAAATTCCTATTTATTTGATTGCTGATTGAATTGAGAAATTGAGATATAACTCTTGGATATACTTTTCTTAAGATTGAGTCTGACTGTTTAGTTGATTCTCTTGAAAGTATATTGGAGTTTGTCCATACAAATTTCTAAGCAAAATATTGGGTGTGGTTGTTATACCCCCGTTTTTTCAGAAAGATCAATACTACGGAATATTCAAAAATTCATTATATTTTTCATCAATATTTGCATAATGATACCATAGACATAATCTTTGCAATAAAAATCTACGGGCGTAAACACACATATCCCGTAACATTATTTGCAATATATAAAACCAATAAAGATTAATACTGCAAAATCATCTTCCAAATAAACTTTAGAATTTAAATAAATGAATCTAAAAACATTGCAAGATAAAAATCGTTGGCAATAGCTATGTGTACTCATAATATATGTTATTCCAAACCCTAGTTATCCTTCTTAAAACACAATAATAAATTCTCATAAGAGGTTTCCTAGACATTGTATAGCTTTCTCAGGGCATCTACTGAGAATTCCTTCTCATTATTGAAGAACTCATTGATTATATGATCATTTAATTCCTCCAGATCTTCAAAAATATCAGTTAACTCACTAAGTTCTCTTTTCAGTTCACACAAGGTGTTCTTTGTCAGAGATAACATTTGTTCATAGTTTGATATCCTTTACAAAGAGAACATGATTTGAGATTTTAAATCATTTCTTTTACTGGTGAAATCCTTCACCATAGCCCTAAAGTTATTATCATCTAGACAAATAGACAAAAAACAGTTAGAGGAAGAACCTTTTTCATCATTTGTATATTTTTCCTTTTTCTTCCTTGAGGATTTAATTCCTTCACAAAGATACACATTAAACTGCTTCTACTACATCTCTTTTTGTGGTACCTCTAGTTACAGGAGCCATGAAACTGTATCTTTCAAAGAGATAGGAGTGAAGGGCATTTTGATCACAAATGAATATAAATATAGTACTGGATACTAAACTCTAAACAAAAACTTTGAAAAAGTCTTCACGGTTCACGATCCATTATCTATTTTTGATAAGAAAATATTCAATTGCAAGTCTTAACTTAAAAAATCTTAAACTGCCAAGGATAAGAAATTAACAACTATACAAGAATTGAGCAACCTTGATGCAATCCTCATATTCTCAAGTTAATAATGAGAATGCAAACATCACTATAATTAAAAAGTGATGGAGTGAGCAGAATGCTCACATCTTGTGTCACATGGTGACTTATCAAGGTTTGCTGCATAAACAGATTCTTACCTCGTCTGACTCTAGTTTACTTAGAATTCTTCTTGTCTTTAGGAGTTCCCTATTAATTACTCAAAACCAGATTCATCCTTTGCATGTCATTCTGAAGTTTGGCAATTCGTTTATTGTTCCTCTTGAATTTCCAACACTTACTTTGAACATGATTTGCATTTCCACAAAACATACACTTCAGAGATGAATTTGCGTTTTGCAGATTTGACTCATGTTTATCACAACTTTGAATATCCATAGTTCTAGAAGCGTCCGAGACAAAGGAATTATTTGTTCTCACAGTCTTGCTTTTGAACCCTAAACCATTTGTATTTCCAAAATATTTCTGACCGAATAACATTGCTGAAATATTGTCAGAGCTTCCAGAGAACCTTTGCAGGTCACACTTAAGAGTATTGATCTCTTTTTCTTTTAAAGATAGTGTTCTGGTGAATTCATCATTAAGACAGTCAATCTCAAGATTTTTCACCTGAAGTGATAATTCAAGTTTCTTCAACTTCATTTTAAATTGAAGATTTTCTTGGTGAAATTCTTCATTTTTATCCAAGAATTAAAAAATCTCTGTGTCAGATTCGCATTCTGAATCAGAATTTGAGATAGTAGAAGTTTTTGCGGTGAACACTGAACTTTCTATGCAAACTTCGAAAGTACACGGATTGAGCAAATGAATTGATTTCCTTTGTATTGAATCATCTGAAGCATCAGAGAGAGAGAGAGAGAGACATTCCTCATATCTTTTGCTTCTTCTCACAATATCTTTGATCTTTTATAAAATCAATGACCTGTCAGGATCAATATGCTTTGAACAACATCCATCAGCCCAAGACAAGTAAGGAAGAGTACTTGTGTTGGCCACAAGATTGAATGCGGATGTTCTGGCTGTGTTTTGATCATGATCAAGAACTCTGAACTTTCCAATGAGTGAGTTTTTGGAAAGAGAATCAAGGTTATTTCTTTAAATGATGGCATGTTTCTTAGAATCGTATTTGGCTGGCAATGATCTAAGAATTTTCATCACAATGTCCTTTTCAGGAATAGTCTTACCCAATGCAAGAAATGTATTAACAATTCCGGACACTTTGTGATTAAACTCATCAAATGAATCTTTACCAGCCATACAAAGGTTTTTCCCAATCAGAATTTAGGTTTTGAAGCCTAGCTTCTTTCTCACAGGAAATTCCTTCGATACAGTTTCTAAAATATCTCAGGCTTCTTTAGACTTAGTGCACGCAGACACATGGTGCTGAAGATCTAGGTTAATGGCATGTATGATAGAATTTAAGTCGTCAGAATTTTGCTTCACAACAAGAATCTCGTCAGGCTCATACCTACCAATATCCTCTGAAACAATTACATCGCCTTCTGTTACAACCGGAGAATCATAACCATTAACAACACGAAACCACGATTGAAAATCACGTGCTTGTACAAAGTCACGCATAAAAACTTTCCACCACAAGTAATTCGAGTCATCGAAGACTGGTGGTACTTTTATTGAGATAACGCTTCTGTCCATAGAGTCATATTGCTACAAACACAACCTTAAAAGGTCTTAAACGTGTTTGCCTGCTCTGATACCAATTGAAAAAGCGGGGGTCTAACAACCACACCCAATATTTCGTTTAAGAAATCTGTATGGACTAACTCCAATATAATTCCAATAGAATCAACTAGACAATCAGACGCAATCAAAGAAAATATATCCAAGAGTTATATCCCAATTTTTCAAAAATCAATCTGCAATCGAACAGATAGAAATTTTTGAGACGGATTAATAAGAGAAATAAATTGGATGGTACCAAAGACCAATATCCAAGTGTCAATCAATTTCAATCAACAACCAAAGGTTGGATTCACCAATTGATTGAACTATGCACAACCTGTGATATTAAAATTATATAACAAATATAATGCGAAAAAGAATAACACAAACACCAGAAATTTTGTGTAAGAGGAAACCGCAAATGCAAAATAACCTCGGTACCTAGTCCAAATTTGAATACCACACTTTATTAAGCCGCTACAGACTCTAGCCTACTACAAATTAACTTCGGACTGGAATGTAGTTGAGCCCTAACCAATCTCATACTGATTAAGGTACAGCCGTGTTCCTTACGCCTCTGCATCCCAGCAGGACTCTATGCACTTGATTCCCTTAGATGATATCACCCACAACTAAGAGTTGCTACGACCCAAAGTCGAAGACTTGATAAACAAATATGTCTCACACAGAAAAGTCTATTGAATAGATAAATCTGTCTCCCACAGAAATACCTACGAGTTTTTGTTCTGTCTTTTGGTAAATCAAGGTGAACATGAACCAATTGATACACTAGACTTATATTCCCGAAGAACAGCCTAGTAATATCAATCACCTCACAATAATCTTAATCGTATGGTAGCGAAACAATATATTGTGGAATCACAAAGAATGAGACGAAGAGCTTTGTGATTATTTTTTATCTTACCTATCGGAGATTAAATCTCGAGCAAATCTTAGAGAACATAGCACGAAATACGATAGAACAAAGCAAAATCAGAACACACAACTACAAAGAAAATTGTTGGGTATGGCTTCAGAATCCTAATGAAGTATTTAAGTCGTTAATGTATAATGGTTTTAGGAAAAACCTAGGTTAAAGGAGAATCGACTTTAGTCAAAACTAGTATCACACAAAAGGTGTGGGGATTAGGTTTCCCAGTTGCTAGAGTTCTCCCTTGTATAGTCTTCAAATCAGGGTTTTCAATCAAGGCTACCTTGCTAACAAAGCATTCAATATTCACCGTTAGATGAAAACCTGATTAGAGTCAAGCTAATATCTTTCAACCGTTAGATTGACTTAGCTTGTTATATACAAATGAAATGTGGCTTCATTTAGATATGGGTAACCGTACCTGTACACTTGGTTAGGTCAACAAAAGTTAACCGAATTTATCCATATGAACACTTTCATATCAACCTTGTTCATCTTAAACACAACTAGTTCAAATGACTCAAATGAAACTAGTTATAGGGTTGTTCAATTGTTTATATTCTCATAGAAGTATACAAGACACAATTGAAGCAAAATCGATTTTGATTCACTTGAATCGATTCATGAACACTATATCCACGGTTTGCAAAGATTATATTTCTTATTATATAAATGTATTTGTTCATGAGCATGTAAACATACAAAACCGATTTTAGAACTTAGCCCACTCGAGTATGCAAAAGGGTACACATACCTAAGTTCCCGGACATGGTCTTGTTCGCCAGTATGCAAACGTGTACGCATACTGTCATTCATGACCGAACTCAGTTGAAATTAGTACGTGTACGGGTATGCATAATATAGTCCCCGGACTTCAACTGTTGAATCAGTACGCATACATGGATGCATACTAAATTCCCGGACTTGGAAATACACTTGCAACATTTAGCATACAAGTACGCATACTGTGATATATCCAATCAAAGGTTAATTGTTCTAAACTCTCATTTCAATCATTGAAACATTCTTGGAAGATGAGAATAGCTGTCTCACACAAACTATTAGCTTCAAAGTAATTTTCAAGTGATCAATACGAAACATTCTGAGTCTACATCAAATGACCGTCTCACACAAATCACCAGGCAATTTTCACATGATCATCTTTTGACTTTCATCAAGAATAAAAGATGAACTTGCAGTTAAAGCGAAATCTTACTAACACATATTTCGAGAAATATGTAAGCGAGTTAAACTCAACTCGAAATATCAAATGTGTATAATGTAAAGTTTATATAGCTACACGACTTTTGTCTCAATAGGAGATAGAATAGAAATAGACTTCTGAGTGATAAATGAGTTCAAGTATCCACATACCTTTTGTTGATGGAGTTCCACAATCTCCCCTTAGTAGTTCTTCGTCTTCAGTCGATGAACGTCGTGAAGTCTAAAGCTCAACTACACATTTTATCCTAATCCGAGAGATAACTATAAGTAGACTAGAAATCAAGACTTATAGTTTTGACAACTAAACTTGACAAACAAGATTGAGATAACAATGCTTGCGAGTTCGACCGAGCAGTGCTCTAACAAGTTCTTCCAAGGGAAGTAATTGGAGTAAGTTTTATGGGTATACCTCTTGTAAACCCTCACGAGACTATAACTCGTCCACTAGGGACACCTAGGGGTTTAAAGGCATGTTGCATTAGCTAAGTGTAACCGTATTCTCAACGAAAGGAAGTTGTTGTATAGTTTTATTTGATTTGCTCGAGGACTAGAAAAAGGTAACTGTGTGGGAATTTGATAAGTACATAATTCATATGATTTTAGTGATCGTTCCATACTTGTTTAAGCTATTATTCTTGCATATTTTCATATTATCACTCTTGTTTCCTCTTACTTGTCTCTATTAGGTGAATCATCCAAAAAGGAGCTAAAAGTTCTAAAAAGAGCTAAAAAGATAAGTATTGCAAGTATCCAAGCCGAAGAGAAGTGGAAGAAATGAGACGAAAAGGAGCAAAACGCTCAAAACAACGAGACGGTTCAAAGACAAAGCTTAACTCATCCAAATTCATTTTTTCTCATCACAATCTTAAAGAGAATTCAATTACAAAAATAATTCAAAAAGAATGAGGTCATTCCGATATCGAACGAAGAAGTTACGGCCAAAACGAGTTTTATCAAATACCGAAGACAAGTTTGTTCACAAACTGAGTTTGCAAACACAAGCAACTGGAATTTCTTTCTCCAACTGAGTTCGCAAACTAAATTCCCTAGATTTTATAAAAGTATTTCGTTCGCAAACCATGAAGGGCAAAAATCCCGAACCGGTTTTAAGTCTTTCTTTACTACTTTGTAGGTCGGTTTCCTGAACCGACTAGGATACTTGGAGGCCAAGCATTGTAAACCTATATAAATAGGTATTAGGCCTTTCTAAGAAGCTAACATCTCGTATCACAAGCTAGGGTTTATTCTACATCAAAAACCTATGGTTTACCCCTTTAGGGGGAAAACCGCCATTATTCATCTTCTTTGTTATATGAGTAGCTAAATCCTTTGTTGATTAAGGATAAATTCAACGTTCTAAGCGTGAAGTTTTATTAGTAATACACATCTATTTGATGTTTTAATCATCATCGTTTGTTTTCACTATATTTAGGGTTTATGATTGATTCTTAGATTGGTTTGGGTGCAACTAGATTAGTTTATTGATCATTCTATTGCTAGTAGAGATTTGAGCGATCCGTAATTGTCGTGCATCTCCTACACAAGTAGAAACACATGAGACCTTGCAGAGGGATTCTGTAAAGCAATCGTGTGTGGAAACAACACCAGTAAGTGAACCGAGCGTATTGAGTCTAACTGCTGGGATCAAACCTAAATTCACAAACCCTAAAGCGTTGGATTGAGTTACTCCTTGTAAGCGTACCTCAAGGCGGCTCAGTTTGATAGAATCCGGTGACTAAGCGTACCTGTTATCCGGTGATACAAGGAGTTTTGGGGATAGCTAAGCGTACCTGTTATCATACGGTTGGTGATGAATGGTTCTAACGGAAGATAGATAACTATTATAATCCTATTAACGCTTGGTAACGACGAAGGATTCCTTGATTATCTCTTTCTTCTATTATTATCTTTTTATTTATTTTAATCAAACAACCCCCTTTGTCTTTTACTTTATTTTATTGATTTAAATAACCTATCAATTACGCAGCTCTCTGCTAGAACAATCTCTTAGTACCGCTATATTACTAGCTAATTAGTGAGAAATATCTTTATTAATTTGTTGAGCCTACGCCATCCCATACAAATGTTACCTTTCAATTACACAGCTCTCTGCTGGAACAATCTCTTACTACCGCTATATTACTAGTTAATTAGTGAGAAATATCTTTATTAATTTGTTGAGCCTACGACATCCCATACAAATGTTACCTTTCAATTACACAACTCTCTGCTGGAACAATTTCTTACTACCGCTATATTACTAGTTAATTAGTGTGAAATATCTTTATTAATTTGTTGAGCCTACGACATCCCATACAAATGTTACCTTTTTCATATGATGGTTGTTCAAATTCCATTGAAAATATCTATAAATGTTAGACTACAAAAACAAGGAAAATTGATTTAATGGAAGTTGCAGCAGTTAAGTGTTGATTCATTTGGAAGGAAACTGCACCAAAACAAAACCAGTACAACTCTACAAACTTCATTGCCTATTTAATGGTATTTGAATTATTCGTATATAACAGTAATTGTAGGAAAGTTCAGTTTGAGGAATCTAACGACGCTACGAATAACACCAGAAAACTACGAATAACAATGCACATAAATGAACTTAAACTTAATTATGATGCTGCTTGGTCTTTCTCTACTGATTATGGGTTTTGACTAATAGTAGGGAATTTTATGGGTATAAGTCTTGGATCTTTAATGCAACACCGTGAAAAGCAGAAGCTCTAGCAATGTTCCATGAAGCAAAATGGGAAAAATAACTGAATTGAGTAAATTTTGGGTTGAGGGACTGTAGAAGAGTTGTTGATTTTATAAATGAGGAAGAAAGTTTGATGAAATGACGGAATTAAATGATGGTTACAGATGCAATGTTAATCCCAAGGGGATGCGATCACTTTTCAATCTCAAATTCATCTCCAAATTAAAAATCAAGTCGTAGACAAGCTGGCCAAAGATGCAGAACCACCATCTTTACATCACATATGGCTTTCAAGAATGCAAATTTGTTGTTACCTTTTTTAGATTTAAATATATATATCTGTTTGAATAACAACAAACTTTGATCTTCAAATGTAATATCCGTTTCAAGTTCAATTAAAGAAGCCTTCTTGTTGGAAAAACTAATATCCACACAATTTGTGCCTAGACAAAGATTTACAACTTATCAGATTTCTATCGTTGTTCCCATTTATGTCTTTTCTTTCTTTGAGCAATATAATTTTAATTTCCAAAAAAAGAAAAAAAAAAGATAAAGTTGATCTCATATTAAAATAAGAGATGCCAGGCTTAGCGAGAAATTTAAAACAAATATGTCGAAGAATTCCCTAATTGGGATCCAACGGTATGGCTGGTTACAAAAATGCTTTATATCCCCGCTCCATTGACGGACCTATAGCTGGGCTAACCCGGGTTTTAGCCCAGACAGTCATCACAGCCCAACAACCTAAAAATTGAAATGCTATACTGGACCAAGACTATTAGCCCAGGCTGAGAAAAAAATTAAACCTTCTTGGGTCCGTCGCTGCCCGGCTCACTTCCGTTCCTTTCCACCGCCTATATATCCTGTATGTATTCGTGAAATCCAATAATAGTGGGACCTCATGCTTTCTTACGGGATCAAAATTTAGGATCTAGATGATGTAACCTAGCAGTGGAAGGGAGTAGTGGAAATAGTTGAGCAACAATTTCGGGATAATTAATGGACAAAGTAGCACTGCTATTTTTTCTAGTCATGTTTTCGACGAAACAATCTCTCGGTAAAAATAGCATTTGCAAAATAAAACATATGGAACTGAAACTGTGGAAGTTAACAAGATTGGAGTCCAAATTTGTTCACACTCCTCTAACGAGTGTATATTTCATATATTCTTCTGATTGGTTGATTATTTAACTGATGAACCCGTTATCCTTCATATTTAGAATCACGACCCTCATTACAAAACTCCCGAAAATAAATCAATGGTATAAATTGAAATATGAAATATACACTCGTTAATAAGTGTGCACGAACCGGCACTCTACAAGATTGGAAGGAAAGAATTGGCTCACCGGAGAGTCAGCCTCAGAGATTACAGTGGGGTAATATTAAAAGGACTTAACTCGGTAAAAGATAATGGTCAAAGATACACGCGTCTATCATATAATGGTTAAACACGTGGCCACTAGTTTACCGACGCCTGGTGCATCTCATTTCGGTATAAATAAAAGACAGAGAATCCAACCCAACCCTTGGGTCATTTCCTTTGTTTTTCGTTTCTAGTTTTCTCCAAACAAAAGCATCTCTTTGTAGATCTTGAACGAAGCATCGGCTTCATGCTCTCCCTCTATGTTTGGTTCTTGATCTCCTTGTCGAATTCTTAGCTTCTCGTTATTAAATCGGATGCAAAAAAAGGTTCTCCATGTAGATCTAGAACAAACACTTAGCTTCTTTTGAAACAAAAATAGGGTTCCTTTTTCTTATCAAATCAAGTTAGAAATAAGCAATCTTATACTGCAAGTCCTGAAATCAAAATGGGTTTCTTTTGTTGTTTGAAGAGAGAGTTAGAACAAGGTTTTTGGTTTAATATCTTCCACACCTGAACTGTGGAGACTCATTCATTATTTATACTTGAAGATGTTACAGAGATAGAGTTTAAAAACCGATAAAATAGATAACAAAGAGTGGAACGAGTTACATGCATTCAACGAGACTTGGTAGCTAGTCTTGAGGAAGACTGAACTGAACTGATAGCTGACGCTTAGGAAGACTGAGCCATTTGCTTAACACCTCCCCTCAAGTTGTACGTGAGTTGACGAATGTGCAACTTGGCTCGCAAAAGATTAAAACTTGGCGCAGAAAGGCCCTTGGTGAAAATATCTGCCAACTGATCCTTTGAGCTGATGAACCTAACTAGAAACTACTTGCTAGCAACTCTTTCACGGACAAAATGGTAATCAATCTCAATGTGTTTGGTACGGGCATGGAAAACTGGATTTGCTGCAAGATATGTTGCCCCTAGGTTATCACACCAGAGCAATGGTGGTGCAATGTTGAAGCCAAGTTCCTGAAGCAAAGATTGGATCCAGATAACTTCTGAAGTGGCAATAGCCATGCCTCGATATTCTGCCTCTGTACTAGACTTAGAGACCGTTTTCTGCTTCCTTTCACTCCATGAGATAAGATTTCCACCAAAATAAACACAATAACCACTCGTCGAACGTCGATCATCTAGACTGCAAGCCCAGTCTGCATCAGAATACGCATGGAGAGAGTAATCACGAGAACCACCAAGATGAAGGCCATAGTCTATGGTGGTTTTCAAATATCTGAGAATCCGTTTGACAATATCCCAATGCTCAATATACGGGTCATGCATATACTGACACACCTTGTTGACAGCAACAGAAATGTCAGGTCTGGTAAGATGTAGGTATTGCAGCGCACCTACTACACTACGGTACAGAGTAGGATCCTTGAATCTCTCACTACCTCCTTTCTGAATCTTTTCATTTGCATCTAGAGGAGTGGACACAGGCTTCACACCATCCATTTTCGTACGTCTCAAAAGATCAGTTACATACTTTCTCTGAGTAAGTATCAGTGAATTGGAACTCCTGATGACCTCAACACCCAAGAAGAATGATAAATCCCCCATATAAAGATTTATGCAGCTTACAGACATGATTTGGATAGTTTGGATCAACCTACCCAGCAGGCTGCTTCATGTAAACCTCCTCCTCCAAATTCCCATGTAGGAATGCATTTTCGACATCCAATTGCTTTAGTGGCCAACCGTGCATCACAGCAATAGATAAGACAAGACGTATAGTACATGGTTTTATCACGGGACTGAAAGTTTCACCATAATCAATCCCGGATTGTTGATTGAACCCTTTGGCAACCAGACGAGCTTTATGCTGACTGATACTGCCATATGGATTTTGTTTTACACGAAAGACCCACTTCGAACCTACAACATTCATACCATCTTTTAAAGGCACCAATGAGAATGTACCATTTTTAATCAGGGCATTAATCTGGACGTCCATAGCTTTTCTCCACTTAGGATGTTTGCAGGCCATAGAGTAGCAAGTCGGCTCCATGAAGTCCTCTTCCAATAGCGGATGTTTCGTGGCGGTCAAACATAGCTTCTGAATGGGTTTCGTAATACCAGATTTAGCTCGAGTCGTCATAGGGTGGGCCACAACTGTCGGTTCCGCAGAAATATCCTTGATGAAGCTGCACTAGTGTTAGATAACTCTGAATCAGAAGCTGAAATCTGTTCAGATGCAGCCTGTGATTTTGCAGGAGAATTATCCAGAGCAGGTGAATTTGGAGCATATGATGCAGTTGGTGATGGAGCAAGGACCATTGGAGATAATGTAGCAGCCTCCTGATGTACTAGTGAGTTACATTGATTAAAAGGAGGAGAAAGTAAAACACTAGTGCTTGAGGGCTCATTACCTGAACAAGACAATGGAGTGTGGCGCTGCCGAGAAGACTTGAATGGAAATGCCGTTTCTTCAAACCTAACATGACGAGATATGTAAAGCCTGTTTTTTTTCCAATTCAAACACAAATAACCTTTGTGTGCACTGCTATATCCTATGAAGACACATGGAAGTGACCTTGGTTCAAGTTTATTTGCATTATAAGGCCTAAGGCAGGGGTAAGCTAGACAACCAAAAACTCGTAAGGAAGAGTAGTCTGGAGACTTTTTAAAAAGAAGTTCTAAAGGAGTTATAGACTCTGAGTTGGACTTTGGGAGCCTGTTGATCAAAAAAAAGGCTGTGGTAAAGGCATCAGCCAGAAGGAACGAGGCATGTGTGCATGAAACAAAAGTGCCAAACCAGATTCAGTCACATGACGAATTCTACGTTCTGCCAGGCCATTTTGAGGTAACGTGTGAGGACACGAAAATCTATGTTGAATGCCTGATTCATTGAGATAAGAAGTGAACTTCTTAAACTCTAAAGCATTATCTGACTGAAATATTTTGATTTTGTGGTCAGTTAGATTTTCAACCTGTTTGTGAAAAATTATGAAAGTTTCAAGAGCATCAGACCTTTGCACAAGTGGGAAAACCCAGGTAAAATGAGAATAGACATCCATTATCAATAGGAAATAACGAAAACCAGATCTTGACAAGTGCAGAGAGACCCAAATATCAGAAACAACCAAGCTCAAGGGCTTGTTATAAACAGTTGAACTAAGAGAGAAAGACAATTTCTTGCTCTTACTGATATGGAAAGAGTGACAAAAATCAAAGTTTTTATTAGCAATAGGAAGAGAAAATTGTTGGCATATTCTGGAGACTGTGCGCAACATGGGATGACCTAGTCTTTGGTGCCATAATGGTAAACTAGAAGCAACATGTGCCTGCGGTTTTATTGAAAAATTCAGCGAACTGACTCCATCTAGAACATACAGACCATTCCTTTCAAGTCCCCTCAGCAGTGGAAGCCCCGTGTGCTTGTCCTTCACAACAAAAAAAGAAGTGTGAAATTCAAAGAAGACTGCATTGTCTTTACAGAATTTAGATACTGACAGTAAATTACACTTGATTTCAGGCACATGAAAAACATTATTCAAATAAAAATATCTTGAATTTTTTGTAAAAGAACTGTTACCAACGTGAAAAATACTCAATGAATTACCATTACCCACTTGCACTTGTTCAGTGCCATCATACTCATGAGGAATAGTCAGATTTCTCATGTCTGCTGTCAGATGATTTGTAGCTCCTGTGTCTGTAACCCATTGTGTGTCATGGTGGCCACCAGGTAAAGCTATGTAAGCAGCTGGTTGACGCTGCTGATTGGTATTAGGTTTCTCATAACGAAACCAACATCTGTCTGCAAGATGATTTCTTTTCTTGCAGATTTGGCACTTTAGTCCTGTGCCGGCATCATTCTGCTGCTGGTTATTGCGCTGTGCATTATTGTTGTTGTTGTTCCTCCTGAATGACAAATTTGGATTGTGCTGATACTGAGATGTTGGACCTGCATATCTCCTTTGGTCCTGCCTATTGCCAGATGTGGCTGAGGTAGACACTGCAACATTGGCTATTGGTGACTGCAGCAAGGCTAGCTGTCCTCATATCATAAGTTAAAAGATGGGAGTAAAAGAGATCAATGTCCATACCCTCTATTGTAGTGAGAGAAGTGACAATCAGATCATAGTTTTGGTTTAAGCCATTGCAGATGACTGGCTTCTTTTCATCACTAGATACTGTATAACCTGATTCTGCTAACTGAGCAAACAGAGTTTTAGCTTCAGATAAATAAGATTTCAGAGTCTTATTAACTTTTGAGAGGTTGTGAAGCTGCTTCTTGAGATTCATTTGATGAACAAAGGTTTTGGGTGCATATTCTGATTCTAGCTTGTCCCATATTTCTTTAGCAGTGTCTAGTCTTGCTACCGTGCTCAAGACTTCAGGAGTCAAGGTTGAATTCAGCCATCCGACTATCAGTGAGTCTTGAGATTCCTATGCAACAAAACTAGGATTTATGGTTTCACCATCTGGAAGTGTTTTTGTTGGTTTTGGTTTAATTCCATGAATGAAACCTGTGAGATCATGACCCTTAAGAATAGGTTTGAATTGAGCCTTCCACAGCAGATGATTTGTTTCGGTGTGTTTCAAGGTAACTAGATGGTGAATTTGTACTTGTCTAAGGGAGGTTGTAGTATCTGCCATTGTTGATGGTGCAGAACTGATTTTTTTTTTTGTTTGTGTTTTTTTTGTTTGATAAGCGGAAGGTGGCTCGGATCAAAAGCTGATACCAAGTTAGAACAAGGTTTTTGGTTTAATATCTTCCACACCTGAACTGTGGAGACTCATTCATTATTTATACTTGAAGATGTTACAGAGATAGATTTTAACAACCGATAAAATAGCTAACAAAGAGTGGAACGAGTTACATGCATTCAACGAGACTTGGTAGCTAGTCTTGAGGAAGACTGAACTGAACTGAACTGATAGCTGACGCTTAGGAAGACTGAGCCATTTGCTTAACAGAGAGTTATTTTTGCTGTTGGATTTTTTTTTTCCGTCTCATCCTTTGATCAGGATCCAGCAGAAAATGGTCTACGGAGAAGCTCACGTATTTTTCTCGTTTACCTATACGTACGCTCTGGTAACACTCTACTACTTCCGTTAACATTGTTTTACTTTTTTTATTACACCCGGTGCTCGTTCATTGGATTATCAATACTGGCTTTTTTTGTTTTTTTTGATCAGAATTATCAATACTGGCTGCTATTAGTCTACTGGGTATAAAAAAGGTGTTTGAGCGGTGGCGAGAGTGTGAGAGAGAATTTTGGCTCTCATTTATTCGTCTGTTTTTTTTTCTTGCCACCGAAGGTATTCCATTAATGGAGTTTCTCATTTTTTCTTCTTGATTTCATAGTTTCTCTTGAGTATTTGTTGTTTTTCTCATGTTATTATACTTTAAAAATCTGCAGTCTAGGTCTCAAATCCATTAATTCTTTTCTCATGTTACTACATTTGAATGATCTGTAATTTAGGTCTCAATTCAATTAATTCATCTCGATCTGAGTTTCACATTTGCATTAACGGTGTTTTTATGAACTTAATCTATTATTTGGCAGATATCTCTCTTTAATTTACAGTTTATCTTTGTCTTAATCTTGTTCATAATCTCTTTTCTGACTTGATATCTTCTTAGGTCGATTTCAATTTCTATCAGAATCTGCAAGCTGTCATCATAATGACGTATAACACAAGATCACAGAAACATGTACTCTTATCAGTTCTAATTGTCACTCTTGTGAAAAGTTATTAGTAATTCTCTAGTTTTTGAATGTGAATTAAAGAATCCATGTGTTTTCTTTGTTTGATTTAGCATATCCTTCTTTTAGTTTTTGAAAGCAATCCTGATGATACATATTTTAATATTTTAATTGTATAATATGATGGTTAAATTATGTTAGGTTACATTGACATGATACTCTCTTATTATAAATATTCATAGCTCTCTTTAATTTTTTATAGTTTGATATCAACATGTTTTTATGGTTTAGCATCTGTTTCTTTAGGTTTTAACAACCATCATTTGTATGGTCAATTGATTGTTGGTTAACATCTGCTGGTGGTATGCTAATCTATGCTTGACTATCAACATGTTTAAGCTGTTCTGTATGTCATTTAGCATCTCCTTCTTTTCTATTTTGACATCAATCTATGTACTGTAGTGGTCAAGTGATGGTTAGCCAACATCTGTATGCCAATATAGGATTATGTAATGTAATGTTAGGTTCTGATTGTTGTGTGCTTAACTAATTTTTTGCTATGAAATAGTTGAGCTCTGTGCCTGTAACTTTTCATTCTGACCTTATCTCCCAGGTACAAAACAGTCGGTCTCAAAGAAATTCCAAGTATGACAGCGGGTCCAAGGGCAAAAATTCTGCAAATTCTGAATTATCTGTTAGTATTCTAACCTCCGAGTTTTCTAGTTTAATTTGTTGGAATTTAACCGAGCTGTTTATTTTTGTAGAAGCATCAGGAATGGTCCTCCTCGAAGGATTCTGACAAGCAATCTGAAGAAGTTGTGTCAGATTACGAAGATGAGTTGACTCAGGTAATTGCAACTTATATTCATGGATTAGTTTTCAAGCTGTTTCTCTCATTAATTTAACTCAAGTTAAATGTTCCGTTGCTTTTCCAGGAGGAATCAGAGGATTCCGTGGATGTAAACTTAGCTTCTGAGCGCACTTCTAGTCAGCTGAGGTGCACTTCTAGGCAATTGAGGCCAATCAGGAATCGGTCACGCACCACTGTAATTTTTTTTTATCTTGTCTTATATATTTGCATCTGTTTAAGCATTTTGAGAAGTAACTCTGGTTTGTATTCGCAGTTATATTGCATGCCTTTTCACTATCATTATGTTTGTTCAGTAGTTTCTCTCTGTAATTTTCAAGTAACTGTTCTATTGCTTTTCCAGGAGCAATCCGAGGATTCTGGCAGTGAAAATTTAGCCGCTCAGCTCACTTCTAGGAAGTTGTCGCCCGTCAGGAACCAGTCACACACCACTGTAAGCATTTTCAAAAGTAAATCTGGTTTGTATTTACAGTTACTAGCTATTTTGGGTGCCTGAACTATTCAGAAATGCTATTTTACTATAAATGATACTTGTAAGATCTTGATGTCTTGCTTGTTGCCTTTATTTTGATGCTAGGAACTCGAGGACTCTGCAGAAAGTTGTCATATTCAGCGGCACATTCCTGTTCAAGATGTGTCTGTCCAGCCACTACAGATGGAGGTGTGTTTCCTGATTTTGTAAACTGGCATGAATGCTCTTTGTTCTATATTTTTTTATGCTTATGGATTGGTGAATAAGATTATATTATATATGCAGAGAACCAAAACTGTAAACCTTGAGGATAGTTCTGCTCGTCAATCTGAAAATGCAAAGGTCCGCCAAAGAAGCACATCCTAAGACAATCAAAGGTTTGTATTTTACCTGATTTTTTTGCTTTCATTTGTTTTTAACTATTATATATATATATAAATTGGTGTTTGATTCTTAATTAAATATTTTGCAGGTAACCATGACTGAAGAGGATTATTCAGCGTACCTGCGAGATGTGTCTAATTCATCTCTTCATGCTGATGGGAGGAAACAGATCAGCTTATTTAACAAAGAGTCGGAGACTAAGAAAACAACAATGAGTTCAAATGAACACTTGTGAGAAGGAAGAATAGACACCAAGCAGGGCAGCAGGCAAAAGTAAATTCAAATGAACCAGGAGAAGATACATGAACGAAAAGAATTAACAACCTCAAACCTGATCAACAAAAGAAAACGCAATTTCAAAGAAAGTTGACAAAACTCTGACATAACTATGCATAAAAGGCCTTCATTTAGCAAAATACCATAATTAACCTGACAATTCCTCAGATGGTAATAGCCTGAATCACTGATTTGAAGACATGCCTAGCATAACTGGTGGGCATCGACCGACATCTCCGATGCAAATGGCTTACGGGCAGCATAACTGATTCCTGTACAAACTCCAGATGCTTGGACATCTAGTTCCTTAAAAGGGACCCAATCATTGGGAACTGTATTCCCACCTCCAGCACCATAACACTGTACAAGTTGAAAAACGATGGTAAATGTTTCAGGTTCATCTTTGAGGGTAGAGTTTTCTACTTCTAAGTCGGAAGTCTTTTATCCATAGCTTGTTTTTCTTCCTTGTTACGTCTGGGCCTGGCTTCATCTTGAAGAGAGGAGATTTTTGCTTCTATAACCACAATCTTTTTCAGCTTGTTAGTAAGCCAACAGTTCTGTAACCGATTCATGTTTCGTATACCAGATAGATTAAAAACTAAGGGAAGCATTCATATGTCAGAAAAACCACACACAACCTTTGCAATCGACGTGTCTGAAAACATAGCGAGAATTTAATACAAACAGTCTTCTTAATGATTATAAATTTATAATAACATCACGACATGGTTCGATTATCTGTAAGCACATTCAATTAACTCGGAATTAGTAAACGTTGATCATTTTGAAAGCAATCTCAAAACAAGGTAGGCAGCTATCTGGATACAAAGACTAAGGCAGATGTGGACGCCACTATACAAAGAAGAATCCTTCACATCCTAATTTGGAACAACTAAAAAAACGTCCTCAGTTAACGCATGCTCCAGACAAGTATTCCGTTGGTTTAGTTTTTTCTACGAAAAGAGCAGTACTGGATGTACAGATTAGCAAGAAGAGAACAAAATGTACGAAAACAACAATTTCACAAATAAGTTAACAAATACTGGAGTATTTAATCAGGCCAACTGAAATCCAAAGACAAACGAATTAACTAACAGTTCGATTACTACATTACTGAAGTCAAATGATAGGACAAAGCTAGCTAAAAGGAAATATAGTATGGTTCTAATTCTCTTCCTTCATTGATCAGACCTGCAGACATTTTCCCCCTTTCCCATAGACAATGTAACTAGAAAATGTACTAGTAGTTTTTAATCCTTTGGGAATGAGTTTTTTCAGAGAATTGATGTTCTCTACTTGTGCGATCAGCTGATAATCCATGTATGGGAAAAACTTATTATCGTCTTGGCCAACATGATCGTCCGAGCGGGATTCACCTTTTATCTTAGCATCAAAAATATCTTGTATGTGTTCATCATAGGAGTTGAAGCATCTTACCACCTTAGGATGTTCCATTTGCAAACTGTAGATTATAAGATACAGGCCGTCGAACCAATAAGTTAAGAGCTGATCAGAATAACTCAACATACGTGTAGGGGGGGGTGACAGAAAAGTAATTACAAAAAGGATCTGGAAGTAACCCATCCTTGACTGGAAAACTGAAAGTCTTCCCCTTGGTCCATAGTTGCTTGACCTTGTCGTTCATTATATACAGATGCACCTTAAAACCACAACAGCAAATTTTTTCCTGGCCTTTACAATGATGATTGCGGTGTTGGAGATGACAATCACTACTATTGCTTCTCATCTCCGTACGTGCAACACATATGCCTCCTTGAAACTCCAGAAGATGATGATCAACTACTAAACATTGGTGCTCATCAATAGTCGTAGTCGTCGTCGTGTGGGTCAGACAGCATTCAGGTGGGAGCCGAATGAACCGAAATTTCTCATTATGGATGTTGAACGAGAGCAACATATCGCTTTTATCATTATTATCACTAGTGTAGGTTATCCTCCAAAACATGTCGCCCCCACAAAGGGCGGCTGATCTACGAGTACTCCTTGAAGGTCTTGTTACCATTCGACTAGGAAGAGGAGAAAAACCCGGTGGCGATGAGATTTTCGCAGTACTAGTAACTATCTCTCTCCATGAATTTTCTCCACCCAATGTAATGACCATGCAAACTAACTTCTCCTCTTTCTCTTCATTCATAGTAGTAGTATAAACAAATACAACCTTATATTCTTGCAATGATGAATCAAAACCAAAACCATGACACAAGTACATGCATCCCATGGTTCCAGGAAAGGAATTGGAAAAAACAAGTCTTTCACCCCTGGTCGGGTTAATGACAGCGATTTCAGTTACTAAGTTAAGACAAACTAAACCATTACAGTAACCAACTACATCACTTGTATCTCCAAAGCTTATGTCTGCTAACACTTTATGATAATAAAAATCAGTATTCTTACTTATTTTTTCTTCTATACTTAAAAAGTAAGCCTTTTCCAAACCGTTTTCGAATACATTAAGGAGGTTGAAGACTAGTTTCAATTTGTTTTTGTTCTCAACAAAATGAGAGGAGGTAAACTTTGGATCGTGAAAAATAGAGTTGTACCATAACTTACTGACGCAGCTGCATATGGCTAGAGTCCGAGCTGGTAATCTAATGAGAATGTCATTGATAATTAACTCCTCAGGAAGATATGGTCTTACTCTTTGCTTCTTCCTCGTCTTGTTCTGCTCTTTACTGCAGATGGTTAATCTTTTCCCACTTCTCAAAATCATCACGGCTAAGTAAAAATAATAAGTGAAATATCACTGCGTAAGACAATCTTAGGATAGGAAGGAGATTGGTACTTCGTAGAGGTCATCACACAGGCTATAATGGTCATGGTATATATGGTGTTTGCAACCTTAAAACAGCAAGGAATAAGGATTCTCCTGGGATTACTAATTCTCAAGGTTCTTATTAATTTCTTTTCCTTGCATCGTTCCAATCCGGCAATCCTATCACATGTCCCCAAATAAGCGCATTCCTTTTTCAATTGAGTTTCAAGTTTCCTAATGTAAAAAACGCGACCGCCACGCGATAGGCTCGTGTGGCTATGACGTGCTGGAAAAATTTCTTAGAAAATATATACAATTCATTATTTAGGCCTAGCAAGCGAGACCTTCCTAGAACTGATGCATTAAGTTTTCCCAGGTGATTGAACTGTATGGCCGAAGTTTCTACCATGGTGAGTGTTTCGGAACGGGCAATTAACTTCGGTGTTCAAAAATTGAAACTGGCTTATGATTCATGCAGTGCATTACACATAATGGCAATGTTTAGAGATTGCAGATTTTGTAGTCCATGAATATATGTAAGACTAGTTAAAACAAAAGAAACTTGATTGATTTTGAAATGGTTGTCCGTAGTAGTGCTTTGCAGATCTTCATAGTGACTAAGGTTGAATCTTCTTTTGATTGCTTGATTATAAAGAAACTGGAACCTTAAGAGAATTTCTTTGAATTCAGCTTGAACTTTGATATTCATGTGCCGCCTCTCTTTTGCCCAGTTGAAAGCTAGGTCAGCGCCTCATGTTGCTCCCCATTTCCCCAAGTGGCCTGAGTTTCCTCTGCTATCAATGTTGTTTCCTGCAGCATCCAAGATAGTTAGAGCAGAGAAATATTTTAGATTTACAGGGTCCTGTATAGTACAAATTTTGATGATATATCCAAATTCCTGTGGAGCACATTGGTTCAAATCATAAGGCACTGTATTATTTTCCTGATTTTCATGCTCTTCAGTAATCAGAGAAATTTTATTAAGAGCATGATTGGGTAACTTGTGAATTCTGTTATAGTCACATAAGTGTTGCTTTATGCTGCTAGCTTTGGCATTAGGCTTTATGTGATTGAAAACTAGATCACATCTAGCCTTCTAAATGAACCAACAGATAGTGGCATAGGTATTGTGGTGTTCAGAAGGACTTCCAGGGGTAAACCAAGAATTGAACCAAACCATGAAATTTGTGGTACTGTCAAATTTTCCGTGGGCAACCCCAAGAGTTTCTAGCCAAACCTCAGTGGCAACTGGGCAGTTGAGAAACATGTGTGTCATAGTTTCCTCTCAACTTTTGCAAATTTGGCATATTGGATCAATGTAGTGTAATATGCTTGCAGTCTTTGCATTAGTGGGGAGGATTTCATGAGCATATTTCCAGATGAAAATCTTTATAAATGGGGAAATATCCATTTTCCAGAAGGCCTTCCAGTTTCTTGTGATGGTTTCATTCCTATATAAGTGGTTAATCTTTGACTTGTAAATTACTTTGACAGAGAACTTCCCAGTCTCATCTAAATTCCACTGAATTGTGTCCTCATTCCCTAGGTGAGTGCTGAGAGAAAGTATTTCTTGAGCAGTAGTGGGGCTGAAGATATGATGGATAAGGGTAGTATTCCAGTCCCAGTGGGTATCATCAGATGAGTCGGTAACTCAATATGATTAGGACAATGGGTGGGTTTGATGAGATTAATAGTGGAGTTTGGGATCCAGATGACTTCCCATATTCTGATTTTATTTTCATTTCCAATTTCCAAGAACGATGTTGTTGAATGTTCTGTATTCCTTCCAGGATACCTTTCCATATCCAAGAGTCACCATCTTTAGCTTTGGTATCCATGTTTAGCACATTTCTTCCCAACATGTACTTTGCATCCATAAGTTGATACCATAAAGAATCTTTATCTTGTTCCAGTCTCCATCCAATTTTTGTGATCATAGAACTGTTGAATAGCTCCATATTCATAAAGCCCAAGCCTCCTAGCTCCTTTGGTTTGCAAATAGCTGTCCAAGCTTTTGGGTAATATCCCTTGGGGTATTCCAGATTTTTGTCCCAAAATAAATCTCTTTGAAGCTTGTTAAGGTCTTGGAAAGTTTGTTTATGGATTCTAAAACAGTTCATTTGGTAGATACTGGATGTGGAGGTGACAATTTTGATGAGAATTTCCTTACCAGCAGGATTGAGAGGGGTATTCTTCCAACTAGATAGCCTCATCTTCAGTTTGTCAACTCCAGGCTTAAAGGATTTAATTTTGCTTCTGTGAGTAAATAAGGGAGAGCCTAAGTACTTGTCATCTAGTTGCAGCACCTGGACTCCTATAATGTTGCTGATTATAGGGATGAGGGATGGATCAGTGTTTCTGCTGAAAAAGACTCCAGACTTGTTGAAGTTGATAAGTTGGCCAGATATACTTCCAAACATGTTGAGAATATCCATTAGATTTTGAGCTTCCACTTTGTTAGTTTTGCAGAACACCATGCAATCATCACCAAACAGGAGATGATTGATAGAGGGAGCATCTTTACAGATTTTTATTCCAGTTAATGATGCCTAGATTTTCAGCATGAATAAGAGTTCTAGAAAGAGCTTCCATGCAAAAGAGAAACAGATAAGGAGATAATGGGTCTCCCTGTCTGAGGCTTCTAGAGGTGGAGAAGAAAGTATCAGGGGAGCCATTGATTAGAACAACAGAGGATGTGGTGGAGATACATTGCATTATTTTTTGGCACGATTGATCATTGAAGCCCATCTTGTTCATAATAGTAATGAGAAAGCCCCAGTCAACTCCGTCAAAAGCCTTAGCCATGTCTATCTTTATCCCCATGCTTCATTTTTTACCTTTGACACCTCTTTTAGATCTCATAGAATGTATGAGCTCATGAGAAATAACAATATTATCAGAAATTTGTCTTCCAGGAATGAAGGCAGATTGATAAGGTGATATGATTTTGCTGAGAAGAGGTTTCATCCTTTGGGCTAGCAGTTTGGATATAATTTTGTAGGTAGTATTGCAAAGACTTATAGGTCTAAAATGAGATGGAGAGGTTGGGTTGTCTATCTTAGGTATAAGAGAGATAATAGTGGAGTTCATTTCTTTGAGCATATGACCAGAGGTGAAAAAATGTTGTACCGTTTTGACAATGTCTTCTCCTATCAACTCCCAGTTGGCTTGAAAGAAATTTGGTGGAAATCCATCAGGTCCAGGAGATTTATCTTTTTCCATACTAAACAAGATGGCTTTAACTTCAGTATAGGTTGAGGTTTGATTAAGGATAGAATTTCCTGTGGTGGTAATGATAGATGGTATAAGGTTAATGATTTCTGGGTTAATGATGGGTGTTTCACCAGTGGACATCTTATAGAAATGTTGTGTGAAACAATTCTTTAATTCTTGATAATCAGAAATCCAATTACCATGCTATCATGGATAGTATCTATCTTGTTTCTTCTAGTTCTGGATTTTGAAGCTCTATGAAAGTAGCTGGTATTTTGATCCCCCGGTTTGATAAATTGGTCCTTATTTTTTGTCTTCCAAAAAATTTCTTCAATATCATGCCAATCTCGAAGGGTTTTTCTTGCCAAGCTAATAACTTCACTTCTATCAGCTCTGAAGTAGTTGTTATGAAGCCAAGAAAGGTGATGCTTACATTCATCAGTGTTTGTTTTGATATTACCATAGACTTCCTTATTCCAAACTCTTAGCTGTATTTTGATATCTTTCAGCTTTCTTACTATAAGATAAGCACTGGAGCCAGTGAGGTCTCTTATCCAGCACTCAACAATGATATCCCTGCAATCCTTGTGGTCCAGCCAAGGGCCAAAGAATTTAAAGGTAATTTTACCAGATTTCCAAGAGGGATTGGAGTTAAGAAAGATAGGGTGATGATCTGAGCCAATGGCTAGCATATTAGATATGGTAGTGTTTGGATATAAGAGGATCCAGCTTTCAGTAGCTATCCCTCTGTCCAATCTTTTTTCAGTGAGAGCATCGCCCCTTGTTTTGTTTGACCAAGTGAAGGGACAACCAGTGGTGCCCAAATCAACTAAATCCAGATCAAGAATTTTATTGCTAAAGATATTAGCCTCATTAACTCAATTGGCTGAGTGCTAAACTTTTCAGTATCATGTATAATGATATTAAAGTCTCAAATAATTAACCATGGAAAAGCATTGTTTAAAGCAGTACTTTCCAAGTTTTTCCAAGAGTTCAGTTTACTAATGGTGTCATAGGGGCTACCATAATAACCAGTAAAAAACCAGGGAGTGCTACTGACAGGCTTGACAGTAGCATTAATATGATTTATGGAGCAATCTATTATCTCAAGATCAAGATTACTTTTCCATATCAAAGCTACGTCTCCAGCAGTGCCACTAGCCCCTCCTGGATTGACAAACCAGTAATTCTGAAGATTGATATCTTTCATAGTTTTTTTGAGCTGTTCTTGTTTTTGTTTAGTTCCAGAGATGAAAAGGATATCTGGGTTGAGTTTGTTTAACATGTCATTGAGATACTTTTTAGCATCCTTTGTACCCAATCCTTGGCAATTCCATGCCAGAGTTGTAAAGAATTGCCAGAAATAAGATACATTAGGATACTTAGAGATGAGACTTCTAGAAATATGATCATAAAATAAGGGTAGACTAAAGTGACAATATAATCTCAATGTTAGAAAGAGAGTATAGGATTGTACCAGGGCATTGGAAGAGGAGCTTCCTGAGTCACCATTAGTCATCAAGGGAGAGGTTGAACCCAGATGTTCAGCAGAGAGATCAGCATGGTCTTTGAATCTTTTTTGGCCATCAGAATCAATGGATATGAAGTCCATGTTTTCCTCTATAGGTAAAGGCTTCTTCCTTTTAGCTTCCAAGATAATGGTCAAAGCAAGAGGAGTATCAGCTTGCTCAAACATGTGAACTTTCTTTTTTGCCTTCCAGACTTCCTTATTCTTCTTAGCTATTTCAGATTCCATTATTTCCTTGATCTGAGCAAGGGTTGGGAGGGTATTGAATGGGAAGGGTTTTGGAGGGGGGGATGCAGGGAAAATGCCATCAGGATTCACAACTGGAGTGAGATCAGTAGTTGAAGTACCAGCATGTTTGGCTCTTGCAACAACTTTCATTTTTGGTAGATGTTTCTTATAATTTCCAACAATTCTCTTGGAGTTCTCTAGTCTCCTGTTTTTATTTGACAAGTTGTGACATCAGGGTGGGGGGATTCAGTTTCCACAGAGTTTGATAGATGTGCTCCAAAAGTGATAGGATCCTGAGAGGAGGAAGCAATGTTGGCAATTGCTTTTTCTAGTTCTCTTTTTTTTGCAACCTTCATTTTGATTTCAAATTCAGCTGCAACATCAGCATCAGAGTACTTCATGTGTATAATATTTCTTCCTGCTTGAATAATTTTTTGTTGATGGGTTTTAGGAGGGGGGTTTGGTTGAGGTGTGGGAAGGTTGTTGTAGTGGGATTGAGATGGATTTGGTGGTGCATGGAAAAGAAGGATAGGATGATCCAGGATTCTGCATACCTTACAGAATTTTATTCCATTCAGCGCATAAGCAAATTCCAGCCAGTGAGAAATTGTTGGAGTTTCAAAGGCTTCTATGCCAAACTTTAGAGATCTTGTAACATCAATAGTGAGTTTTAGTTCCAGGTTTTTTTCGAATCTATCTCTTCCATAAGCTTTCTTTGTAGTTTGGTATACACCAATGGGTCTGAGGATGTTTTGAATGTCAGGGATGATGCGGGCTGGAATTCTTTTGATGAGCAACCAGATCATCACCTTTGAGAATTGTTCTTCATGAATCAAGTTGGGACCTCCTACAGGGACTCCTACTACACCCATCATCTTGTCAAAGACTCTTCTTGTGCCTCCATTTCTCAGGGTTGAGTAATCTTCCTCATGAGTGAGTCTAAGAATATAGAAATTTCTTCTCCTGTTCCAAATATCCAATTCAACTCTACTTTGGAGTTCCAGAAGTTATTGATGAAGTTACTCACTCTAGAAGTTTGGAAGCAGACATTACTGTAGAGTTTACCAATAAAACACCATTTCCAGTCTATAGGCTGTTTAGTTATAACATTTTCAGGATTTATGAATACTTTAGAAAAAGATCCTCAAGGATCGTTAAGGCTGTGTTCATCTTGGTGACTAGATTATCAATGCTTGGGGTGGTTGGGTTTGAAGATGAAGCCATAATAGTGTAATGCTCAATTTTGCAGGTATATGGAATTGGGGAGGTGAGGTTCACTAGGGAAATGAAGGTGATGAAGAAAATTGTGCAATTGGTGGGAAGAAAGCCAGGCTTTAATTTGAAACAGGGTCACGAGTTTGTAAGGTTGTTTGTTGTTGTTTTCCACATATTGATGGTTTGGGAGTACTGTGGAGTCTGTAAGATGAAGTTGTTGTGTAAGAATCACTAGGTTGAGTTGGCCAGTACGCTTGGTTGCTGCTCCTTGTTGATCTTTCACTTTCATCTGTGTACGGTTAGTCAAATGTTGTGGCCGAGGTTTGATGACTAATGGGACTTGGCTTTTAACCCTGTGAAAAGGCAAACAAATATGACTAAACGACATGTTATGTTTTTTACCTTGAGACGGAAGATATTTAGCATATCGGTGTATGCGACTTTCGATGACCAAAGTGTTCCAGCCATAATTGGCCCTTCCCCGAATCCTCGGATGAGAGAAATGAACTATACCCGAGTCCATCTCAGGATATGGTTCTGGGCGAGGGTAGTGAACCATACCCGAATTCACGTCCGAAACAATGCGAATTTTGCGAGTGCCAAGTGTTTTGAATCGCACCGCATGTACCAATGGTGTTGGGGCATAGGTGCAATTCCTAACCGTAGGACTAATATACTTGACTAGACTCAGTTGCGTCTGATCATAACTATTAGTGTCGCTTAATTTCATAATTAAGATAAAAACTAAGGCGATCAACGGTTGTGATGAGGAGTATGTTTCTCTTCCCAACCATATTATAAGAAGAAGAAAAATAAAGGAGGAGCTTTTCAGTTTCTTATTCAATTTTCATAGGTTCAGAGAAGCAGGGAATTTCAGTCTCAATTCTCAGAGAGATTCTCAAAATATGCCGCTAGTATTGTATGTGATGAAGATATTATGGAGGAGACACCAGAGATTTTGATGGAAAGAACTCTGGATTGGTATGATCCCCGTATACCAATTTCTAATCTGCCATATGGGATTGCTTCCCCAAATGGCCGAGAAGCAGAGAACTACACCCGTAATTTTAACTGGCATTGGGCTAATCTGTGCCATAATCGGAGAGTAAAGATGAAACATATGTATGATCAAACCCCTCCTGGACTTGGACAAATTGTGAAGAGGCCAAGATTTAATCTTCCCTCTTCGAATCAGGTAAGAAAATTTAGCATGCAAAAATTGTGGAAGATTTATCTTCTTGCATCACCAAAATTGACCATGAACTTTGTGTTTAGACAAAGCACAGTTCCTGATAGTGAAATTGCTATTCCACCAAATTTTCAGGAAGTTGTTGGAGATGGTGATGGTGCTGCTTCTGAGGGGGAAGGGAGAAGGCATGAGTTTCAAGACAGTGTGACTGAAGTTGGGAGTGGTAGCGGTGGTGGCAAGGATGACAATGGTGGCAATAATGGAGGTAACATGCCTAGTGACGAGGGAGCAGCAACCCGTGTTGGTGAGGAACAAAGAGACCAAGAAGCTCCGCCTGACCCTTTTGGAGATAGGGTGTCGGGAGTTAGAGATGGTTGGGTGGTGTTTGCAACTCATCCACATCGCGGTCGGTTTGTGATCAACGAAGGTGTGGTGTTGGTGGGTGATCGGTATATGGTATGCGGTGGATTTCGTCAGGGCTTCTATGCCGTCACCATGCCGGCTCCTGTCAAAGCAGCTATCCGAGAAAATGCCCCCTTCCCGTTCCTCCTTATTCTGTAACTTTCCCTCAGTTGGATATGCTGACCCCTGTGATTGGCCAAATGGCTGCTGATATAACAATCGTTGCAAATGTTGGGCATGGAGAAGTCAATCCACCCCAAGGTGGTCCAAATCCAGCGCCCGAGGCAGAGCCAATCCATCCCCATCCAGAGATGGAGCAAGTAGTTGATCCAGTTGGTCAAGAACCAGCAGGTGGAGCTATAGTGCCATCTGGAAATGTTGCAGGAGGAGTTACAGGGCCATCTGGAAATGTTGCAGGTGAAGCTAGAGGGCCATCTGGAGATGCTGCCAACTAGAGAGGTAATGTTCACAGAGAAACTCCGAGAGAAGTGAGGATTAGGCAACAGGCAAAAGAACACATAATCTCCATGATATTTTTTGTTAGACCGGATACTTTCATGTTTTTTGTGACTATGGATAGAATGTTTGTTATTTTTTTGGTACTTAACTTCAGTTGAAGTCAAACAAGCTTTAATTATGATTAAGTAATTTGTTGTTAGTGTTATTTTGAGCCTAGTATAACTAATTTTACTGCATAATGTGAATAAATTAAACCCGAATTTATGTAAGCAGTTGTAGGAATGACTAGTATTGGCTAGAAAGTCCAATTTTGAGTAATTAGAGGTAGAGGGATGCATGATATAAGAATTACAGGTGGTGAGGGATAGAGAATCACTTAGAATGGTAAGTAATGGGATCTCAGAGAGGCAAAGGATAATATGATTAGACAACAAATAAAGAGAGCATACCTGAGCAAACCTTATTTTGATCTTCCATAGAGGGAAGAAGGCATAGAAGGATTTGTAGGAATACATGTACCCAAGAATAGAGAAGATATAAATGAAATTCATCAAGTAGATTAGCCTGATTTTCTTTTGTTGATCGAGAACTCTGCTCAGATACATCTTAATTAGGAGAAGGTGTGGTAATTTGTAGTCTTCAGGCTGGAGATTCTCTAATACAGTTGAATCGTAGTTGGTGATGGAATTGCTTTGGTCTATTGGTAATGAGCTGTAAAGTTGATGCATCTTCCTGTAGCTTCGGTGCTGATTGTTCTTCATGGAAGGGGAAAATCCAGCTTCCAAAATTGTGTAGATAGTTATTTGTTTCTCTGTTATCCCATTGTCAGAAATTGTAATTTGAGTGAATTGTGTGATGTGTGTGACATTCTTCATTTTGTCTCCTGTGATGTCACCTGTGATTGTTTTGAGGCTACCGTGATTGATGCAACTACAACAACACGAATGATAATGATTTGAGATAGTCATTCGAGCTCAGAAAGGAAGGAAATCTAACATTAGGTGATTATCAAGCAAACAGTCCGATAAAGAAAAGACCATTAAGAGAGCCGTTGGGGGAAAAAACACAAAAAAAAACGGCTAAAAATGACCGTCCGTGTGAGGAATCAGGTGAACATTGGGAGAGAGAGGGAGTCGTACATTTACAGGGTATTGATGTTCCTAATGACCGTCCGTGAAAGAACTATGAAAGCAGTCTTGACACAAGCTCTGCTACTACTTTGTTTGCGTCCTACGCTTGCGTAAGTTTTTCTATAAAAAAAAAAGAAATTCATGCAGTGCAACTAAAAGTGAAAAATATTTGGGTTATTTAAAAGTGACCACTATCCCCATAGCGTCTTGAAAGTGTCCAATGTCAAACACTTTGCGTGGTCAGATTAAGGTGAAAGAAAATAAGCCAGCAGCATATAGTTGACATTTGAGTAAAATAACACATACCTTTATGTTGCTTGTCGAATTTATAAATCTTTCTTGATCGATCATATTTCATCTCTCATATCCTCAGCTCTTTCTTTCAAAAAACAGCTAAATTCATTTTCTTGTTGAACCCATCATAGAATAACTATGTCGTGGTATAGAGATCCTGAGTTGTTTATCGGTTACCTCCTCGGTGTGTACGGGACTGTCAGGATTGTGAAAAAATATGACGTCCCTCTTCGCCATGGAGATATCGACTTATCCGATCCAGGGAAATTCTATTTCCCTGAACATCTTTATTTGGGCAATAACATAGAGAGCGATTATGATGCTCTCAAATTCAACTTAGCTACCGTTGTTGCTGAGGATATTGCTAAGTTTGTGAATTACCAAGGTTTGGTGGTCCTCTGGAACTATATGGAAGGTTCAGGTACTTGGACACGAGAAAAGGAACTAACCTCCATTGTCAGTGGTCTACCTAGTGTACCTCAACCTGAAACAATATTGGCTGCGAAATATTTTCTAGAGAGAAAGTGTACGATGATCGAAGAAAAATATTCCAAGTTGAAGGATGATGTAACATGTCTAAAAGAGCAGATGAACCAGGAGAAGAATGACAAGAAAGCTCTTGAACAAGAAGTTCTCAGTTTGACAACGAAACTGAAAGTGTTTCGTGGCGGTGGTGACGGATACGTGGAACCATGGATGAGTGGTTGTAAGGTTGCTAGTAATTGGGTACCTTTCGACGAACTTGATGTGAAAAACATTCCAAGGGACACTCCTCTAACGATCACTGGTATACCGAAATTTGGTGAAGATACTACAACTAATGTTCAAGCCAACCGTTTCTGTCAAGGGATCTGTCCTATGGTGGTTGTAAACGTTGCAGAAATGATTCCAAACGAAGGAAAGGCGAGATTTGACCCAGATATTTGGTGTTCTCTGAACAATGCCGGAAATTGTTATGCTGCCCGAAAGCCGTCAGACTCAGAAATGTCATTTTCTCCACAGATGAGATTTTAATTGGTCAGCGGAAACCATTTGACGAATTCACAAGTTCGTCATTTCGTTTTGTTAAATAAAACCCTTGTGTGATTGGTTGTCCAAGTCTTTATCGTATTTCTATCAAACTTTGTTTTCTCTATGTTGCGTTTGGTATGGTCATAGAGGTCGTAAAGCCTATTCCGACTTGTATCAGCTCTTGGTTGATTGTCATATGAAAGTGAAATTAAATTTATTTTTCCGAAATAAAAAAACCAAATTCAGCACACAATATTGAAACAAATACAAGCAAATGCAAATACAAATCAATCCAAAGCAAATTACAGTAATAAACATCGATCCCATATGATTAACCATACACATGGAAGGCCTTGTTCAGTAAATAAAACGTTGATAATCGTGAAGTCCCCCATGCATGGCTTTGATCCATAATGTCTTATGGATTCCTGGCTGCATAAGTAGTTCCAGCATTGTTAAACAAACTCCAAACATATGGATCGAATTTCGCCTTTTCTCCATTGGGAATCAACTCTGTAACATTTACGACCACTATAGGATATACCACACGATCATTCACCATCCCTCGGTAGAAATAACTTGCTTTGACGTTGGTTGTATAATCCTCGTCCAAGGCCTGCATGTCATCTCTTTTCACTATAGCCAGAGGTCGACTTTTCCTAGTAACCCCTGGAACAAGATCCTCAAAAGAAACCCAGTTACAAGGAGTTGCATAACCACTCAACCGTGGTTCTTCTTCTTCATCTGTTGAGTTATCTCCACAGCATTCTTCAAGTTTTGTTTTAAGTTCCAGAACGATTTTTTCAAGAGCTCGTTTATCCCTCTTTTCACGGTCCAGTTGCTTGTACGCATCTGCTACTTCACGTGCCCATATCTCGAGATCTCCGGTCAACTCCTTTTGCTTGGCATTAAGCCTAGCATAGTCGGCTTCCGAAACGGCAAGTTTATCCTCCAGGTCATTCTTGTCATCCTCGAGTGTGGATTTTTCTGCTTCTGAGATGGATAGTCTTTTCTCCAAATCTTGTCTATCCGCTTTCTCTCGGCCCAGCTCATCGATAAGAGCACTCTTTTGGTCGTTCTCCTTTGCCAATTCATTGTCGAGGCTAACATTTTGTTTGTTTGCAGCTGACTCGGCGTCTGGGTCTGAGTCAATTCCTGACTCACGCCGAGTCAGCAGTCAGACTGTTTGGTTTGAATAATTAGTAACTCCTGACTCGGCATCTGAGTCAGAAGTAACTCCTGACACGGGTCCTATTGAGTCAGTCATGGATTAGCCCCTGAGCCGATGGCTCAAACCCCTGAATCGCTAGAATCGACCAAAATGCCCTCAACGCTTTATATCAAAAATTTTCTTTTTCATTTCCTTCGTTTGTTCCGTCGAGAGCAGAAATGGGAGACGAGGAACCAAAACCTAGATTTCTTCTCAACTGATTTCTCTCAACAAATCCACTAATTTCTATCTTCATCGTCACTCTCAACTTATCTCTCCATCTCTTTTAAATCACCTAATGTTCTTTTAGAAGAATCATCATCTTCAGGTATGATTTGCAAATCTACTAATTCTTCATCCATGTATTTTCTTTCATTTTCTTATGGATTTTGTGTGATTTGGAACATGGGTTTTTATTTATGTTCTAATTTGAGTTCTTAATTGGCTTCAAGGGGGAAGGAAATAAGTAAGAGAGAAGAAGATTAAAAATTCGTGAAGGTATAACAATTTCATCCCATGTTGTTTTCATTTAGAGCCAGGGGTTTCCTATGCTCATACTCTACTTGATTATTTTTTTCTTCTTGGATGGTTGGCTTTGCTGGTTGAGTATTTGATGGATGTTATTTTTAGCTTTTAGATGGTGTTTGTGAAAATGCCAAGAAGAGAAGTATATTTGATCAGATTTTTGTGTCATGTTATGTGAATGTTGCTAAGTTATTTAGTCAGTATACCTAAGATGTCTCCAAATAGTATTCCAATGTCATTTTTCTTTCTATAAAGAGAACAAAAAAACATTATTGTTGTGCCCTGGTCTTTCTCTCCGTTCCTTTTTTTGATTAAACCATGGCCTGGCTACATATGTATCTTTCCTGTTGTGTGTACTGGTTACATTTCTTGTGCTAACTAAGAAAGGTTCTATTGTCTGCTCCCAGATTATAAACCCGCCAAACCATAATAAACCCAAGCCGTAACAATAAGGGGAAATTGGACCACCTCTCTCACTCACCTGACTGTTTCCAGTTGCCTTCTCATGTATCTTTATTGCTCCATCTACGTTTAGTGAAATGACAAATGTTTGATTATGAAGAGAAACAGTTGTGCTTGTTATATGTAAGGTAAACAAATTATGTAGTATATGTTAGGTAAGCATAGTTTAAACCATATAATTTTGATGTTCTGTGAATCTCATTACCATAACATATGCAGTTATTGAGAACCCCGATATGAGCTATTACAATCACTTGTTTTGTCTAACATTTTATAGCTAAACATTTCAAATTCTGGGTATTCATGGTGTTGTTTTGTCAATTTTTCATAAAATGATACAAGCGAGGACCGCATGCATAATATATTTCATATTATCTATAAAATGGTTTCTCTAACATCCTGTTAATTTGTGCGTACTTGACTGGAGGCATATGCTTAGTGATAATTTATTTTGTTAGTTCGCAAATGTATAAAATCTGTACGCACGATCTCCGTTCAAATTACCCACGTCTCGTATTTGTTTTCTTGTGGTTACCGTTAGATATACACTATCAATATAGTTACATATATAAATGATTAAGATTATAGCATTATCCCAAGTTTTCGTTTCATTTGATGGGCTTTTTAATTGTGCCAGGGTTTGCTTTGGATTCTATTTCCCAACAAATATCTAACATTGGGATGGAGGAAGAAACCCCAGCAACTCTTCGGATATTTTATAGTGAGCATGTCAGTGAGTAGGGATTTATTGGCCCTGGTTCGTCTTCCCTGATTCGTCTGCTGGTCCTCAAGTTTGTTTTGAGCATGTATGCATGGATGTCTTGGCCCTGGCCTCTCTCAAAGTTGACCTGTCAGGCATTGAACCCGACTCTACTGTGACTGTCAAGTGGCATGGGAAAACATATTTCATCAAACGCCGCATGAGGATGATATAAAACTTGCCAACACTGCCGACCAGGGCACCCTACGTGATCCAAAGGACAATGCAGTTTTGAATTGTCCATGTCATGCATGGTTCTCACTACGACATTTCAGGCAGGAATCGGAAGTGCTCAGCACCAAAGAACCTGGAGTACCTACTTACAACTTTTTGGAGGATAACAAGTTTTTTTTTATGCTTTTAGGATTTTTAACTTGAAATGTTCTTTTGGAATTTATTATTTTATGATGTCTGATATGTTTGATTACGTGAAAAAGAAAGATGGTTGAGAGTCTATTGAACAAGTTGGTAGTGGTAAATGCTTATGGCCTAAAATGTGTACAAGGGTATTTTCTGTCCCATAAATTTCAGTCAGCTGAGTCAGGTCTGACTCACAAAACAAACACATTTTCTGAGTCGGACCTTACTGGGTCAGATCCAGATCAGTCAGGTGATTTCACTCAGAGCCAGATGACTCAGATCCAGACGACTCAGATGAGTCAGCTGTAAACAAACAAGGTGTAAGAATCTGGGCTTCTAAGTCGCGAATTGTTTTCTCCAGATATACTTTCTCATCCTTGGTAAGACCCGTCTTACGAGCTGCCTTCTCCTTTTCGACCTCGTCTTTTAGAGCGGCAATGGTAGCTTGTAGTTCAGAAACTTTTTTCTCCAGGGCTAGTTGTTTCTCAGATGACTCCAATTCTGCTTCCGATTGTTTTCTAGTAAGACCAGGTAGACTCCAAAATGGTGAGTTTGGTTCCACGCGAAACCAGATCTTTTTTTTGCTCCCAGGAGCCAGTGCGTCCCAGTGGACCACCCAACCTTCGCAGTTCACTAACAGGTCACGGTGGTTAGGGAAGCTAGAATTGAAAACATCTACAATATCGACCTTAGTAACCAAATTGGAGAAATATTTAGAGTAATCCTGTACTGATCCTACTGATTCCTGAAACTTAAAATCATACTTGTCGACAGTGCTACCAATTTCTTTCAGACAACGTTGTACTTCAACGTATTGAGAGCCGGTAACAGATTTTTCTATAAACAACTGAGGATCTGTATACCACGACATGACTACTCCCTTATGCTAACTGACAAAGAGAGAAAGAGATAAAAAAGAAAGATTTTAGCAAGGAGGAACCTAGCTTAGGCTAGCTTGTGAAAGAATAGGTTAGGATATGAAATTTGCTTATTTTCTAAAGATCAAAACACTATGATATATATAGAGATTATATAAGCAAATGCTACATACAGCAAAATATAAAGTATTCCAAGGATATCATCAAAGCTGACCATGTGGCTTATGGGGCTATGAAGAAGTATAATAGAAAAATTGTATATCAACGTGGAGTGTTGTTCCCATGATCGAGCAACTTCATAAACATTATGAAGATACTAATTATTAATGGAGATTTCAATGTCTAGATAAAGATTTTGAGGATATTAATGAGGATATGGAGATGAAGATCAATCAGTCAGGACAGATGGGATTCTTTATGGTGGAGTACTTACTAAATTTTAGTTTACTTATGCGGCAACTTAATTAATTTCTTTATGTTGTAATCTTGGTGGTGAGGTATTTGATGCAGAGATCTCATCCGGCTGATCGTGATTTTCCCCCAAGAAATCAACATTTTTCTTCTTTCACTCACTGGTGGAGGGCTTGGGTTTGCTTTTGGTTTTATCTTGCATTTCTCAATCGATTAAACGTGCCTAATCGTGAAGCTTCGTGATTAGCATAGTGTTCATATTTCAATGTTTAAACCAAGTCCATATCTCCTTATCAAGATCAAACACCGTGGTCCGTGATATATTGAGATATGCATATACTTAATTAAGGAGTTTTAGGATGTGCATCTTAGTGCTGAAGTATTTGAGGTAAGAAAAAACATGAACATGCTTGGTCATGATCCTGCTGTGAACATTCTAATTTTGTAACAGGCCTTTGTAACAGGCGTACATGTGAATAATCTATTACTATATTATATTATATATATAAAGGGAACTCCCCTTGCTACAATGTTTTTGAAGCTGCAAATTCTATCTGACCATTTTACCCCTATTTCTTACATGATCAATAAATACTCTATAAATAAAATGAGGGTGTAATGGTAATTTAAATTGTTGGCAAGCAAAACTTTCTATTTAGAAATTTGAACGGACCCCAGTTCACGTATCGGTAATTTAGGAAGGACCCAGTCTTTTTGCACGTGCGTAGGCACGTGCGGACTTCTAATTACGAGAAAATGGACACGTCTTAGTGCCTCAGTGGGGTCATAAGTGGATACAATAGGAAGCAATTTGGGGATCTTAATCAAATGCCCTCAAAACCGTATTTAAAGGAACTAGGTGGTGCGCCCGTATGGGCTTAGATTGTTTAAAAATTATACATTATTAAGATCTTATAATTAGGATTTACGGAAACCACTATAACGTAAAATACCAAGTGGGGAATAGAAAATTACATTAAGGAAAATGATTACATAAACAAAATCCATTGGCATATTTACATAGTGACATTTAATAAAAATTGGTCAACAAACTGTAAAAGACTATAAGAGGTTAATACTTATTGATTCAGAAGTACAACATTTTAAACAAAACAAAAACAAAATAAAATCTTCTAAATTCTCAGTTTAATTACTAAAACAATATGAAGGTATGGAGAATTCTTGGAACAAGGGTTTCCTTATACGATGCCTTCACATGCCCTTGATGGATTCAACTTCACATCTTACATATCAGGTAAAGCTTGTTTTGAAATAAAGTAATACTAGAACATGGCAAAGCTGTTCCAATCATCATGATGGGGAAAAGTGCGAATCTTCACCGTCATAACGAATTACATTTGTTTGCTAGATATAAGAACTCAAAGTTTAATAAGATGTTTGACTATTAAAAGTGCAATCAAGTGAAAAGAAAAGCGGAGAGCCTGACAAAATTTATGTCACACAGCCACAAATTTGAATGAAGTATTAAAATTCAGATTTTTTGCCACCCATATAGTCTCACCCTAAATTACAATACCATATGTACCGATCATAAGAATATCACCAATTAACTACAATTAGAAATGCTTATCCACAATTTTACTTGATAAATGGGGAGATACTACAGTTTATGCTCTGTTCTAGTTCATCTACTCGATTACCTATATCATCAAGTGCAGGGAAGTTTAGGAAATGAAAGATTTTAGCTTTAAGTCAACCAAAAACATACCAAACGTTCTCGACAAAGCTCTCATGCTAGGATTGTTGGGTACTTAATTTAGTGTTCCATACAAATAATATTCCTTGTTATTCCATAACATTTTGGTTTGTTGCAAGCTACACCTGCACTCCAAGAACGATTGATTTTGTCTTGCTATGAACAATTACATTACAATGAGATAAATAAAAAATGATAAACTAAACCGATGAACTAAAAATACCTGGTACTGTTTTAAAAAGTCACCTGTTTCAAACAGGATGACTCTCATCTGGAAAATAAGAACACAGCCAGCAAAAAGTACAACGAAAAGAGCAAACCCCGATTTCGACTCCAAGACTTCAAACTGGTTGAAAAAGCATTTTTACGGTGAATGGATATGGCGTAAACATCTCCTGTTCTTTCTTCATAAATACCCCCTCTTTATAATTTCCTCTTTGCTGAAATGACAACAAACCCAACCAGTAAGTTGTACTCCCTAGAAATATAGATTGGAATCAAGGGATGACTGCGGAGCAATAATAGATCATGTGGTGATGCTCCACCACTGAGGCAATTCGAACATTAGATTATCAATATGACAGTCGAAGATTTAGGTCCCAAGTTAATATAATTCGAACATTAATGCAATATAGTCAGGATTCCATCATCTACTTGATTAATTAGGAAATGCTTAAAACCACATATGTACGAATCGTTTATACAGGAAGAGAGAGCGTACCCAATATTTATCACAGGGGATCATCTTCAGAGCATTCATAAGCTAAACCATTTACCCAAGGTTCTTAGTGTCATCCACTCACTGTCACATCCTTATATTCAAATATTTCTTGATCTTCACAATTTCTCGCACTTCCATTATCAATTTGTGCAGCAACATCAATTGTCTTGGAGGCAGCATATAATATAGAAATCCGTATGGCTAATTAAATAGAATTTTTCGAGAATTTTTTCCACTTCCAATATCCATAAGACCTACTTACTCTCTTAATTGATCATGAATTTCATCAGGCATGTTAAGATGGAAGTACACCTTTGTAGTATGTTAAGAGGAGAACTTCCTTGCAAAGTAGTTGGTAGGAAATTATTATGTGTTTGTTGGGAACTCCGTTCATCTTTGAAATAAAAATAAGCAATCATTAATGGTACTGAAAATAGATTTATGCAGAAACTGCAATCCGAACCTGCCATAAAACAAAGAAATATATGACCCACCGACTTTACCAATGAAAATTGGTGATACAAAATACAATACCTATTGTATGCCATCGATAGTAAGATCCGAAGGTTCCATCAATTGGTTTTACTTTTACCATCTTTGATTAAATTTAAACTACAGTGGTTAATGTGTGAAGGATGTACAGCAGGGTAACATTAGTAATACTTGCTTAAGTTGAAAATTGAAATAGAGTTTTTGTAGATTATGCTCAAAGAAATTGGGTTCCAGGGAATCGATCACCTTTACAGTCTCCATGATTATTCCTTTCACTCGCTCATTCCTTCATCTTCAGCAAGTATTATACTTGTAAAATTATTTGAAACCTACAAAAGAAGAAAAAAAAAAGGAAAAAAAAAAACTCATGAGTGGAACCGTAAGATGACAATTAAAATCCGTAGAAGAGAATTAGCAAACTATTCATATCCAAATTACAATCGAAGCATATCAATTTTTTAGCTTGAGTAGTGTATTGTACTGACGTAAACACAACTTACACAATCTCTCAGAAACATTGACGAAGAGGAAAAAGAAACCTAGGAATCAAGTTCTCACCTGTAATCGCGAGAGAACCCAATCTATTGTAGTGAGAACAAAAATCAGGAGAACATTTTTAAGATAGAAATCCGAGAGAGAATGAGATTATTGAAGAATAAACTTCAATAAACTCTAAAAAAAACAAAAACAAATTGGAGTTGAGTTTATTTACCTGGATCATGTAAACTTAAGTGATTGATCCTGTTATCAAAGTATACCCAAAACAAACTGATATTCAATAGACGAAAAGGTCTCACCCGTAACAGGAAACAGGAAAAAGAAGGATTCTCTCGGTCATGTAGGGTTTCAGTAGAGAAAAAAGTAGAGAGAATGGGGAGAGGAAATGTGCGAGTGAAGATTAGATTAGGCTTCTGTATGATTTCTCGGATTGGTGATTAGGGTTTAGTTGTAGTGGGAAAATAAACTCCGATGATCGTACATAGTAAAATAGACTCGGTGGTGTTTAGTTATTGGGTGAAATATACTCCGGTGGGGCCAGAAGTTCCAGGAAGAGAGCTTTGTTCAGCTTTTGACCACAACAGGGAAAATTCACCAGAAATCATATTATTAATGTGGTTGTTTTTTTCAACTTATATAAAAGTAAAAAATACTATAACCCCCTACTATATGGGTTCTGTTGCAGTGGAAATGTAAGAAAAGAAAAGAGGCAGAGAGAGTTTTCACATATCAAGATAATAGGGTTACATGGAACAATGTCCTTTATATACATGTAGAAGGGAAACCCTAGATATCTAGCTGGTTCGCACATCTATGGGCCGTAGGCCCTACAACACTCCCCCTTGTGCGGTCCAATAGAACTTCATATGCAGTGCTTCACATTTAGTGCTTTGAATGTGTTCTTCAAATGTCTTCCTCTCCTTGATGACTTATGCCGAAATCAATTGCCTCATTAAAACTTTGACAAGGAAAAACCCAGTGGGATAAAACCTTGGTACAACTCTTCACATGTAGTACTTCACATGTTGTCTCGTACTTTACATGTAGTTCATCACATGCAATACGATCTTCAAAGATCGACGAGTCTAGTTAATTGCCTCGTTAAAACTTCGTCAAGAAAAACCCAGAGGGACAAAACCTGAACAAAAGAAAAAGAGTACGATATTAATTAAACTTAGAGCATAGTTGGATGCGTATACGTTCCTCATTAAAACCTTGACAAGGAAACCCCAGTGGGATAAAACCTTGACGAAGGGAAAAGAGTACAAAGTGACAGATGCAAGTAAATGTGATCTGTTGCAGATGATCACTTTGCTTCGTTGAAGTTGACTAGTTGCTTCACAACTCCTAAGGAAGAAAATCCTCATGGGAATGACAATAGCCTTAGCTGGGAAATTACATTCCCAGTGTTTGTTGTTGTATCATTAAAAACCTTATCGAGTAACAAAACCCTGTGGGAAAAAGTGACCCCGGTGAAGGAAAATAATTCAATACACCATTGGTAGTGACTTCGAAATAGTCTACCATATCTCCCCTGATTACTTTCGTTGGAGAAAAAAATTACTGTTCTTTCATAATCAACAAATTTTGGATTGCACTTTCATTATCATTCCTTTTAATGTCTTTGCAGGGATACAACAAATTTATATCAATGGTTACTTTTAAGTACATGCTTACATTCACTATACCATTCCAATGACGTTGCGTTGGCGTTGAGATATATCTAGCTAACAAGTTCCCTGAGGATGCAAAATTTTATCGAGTACATTATTATACTAAGTACAACAATGCGTCTATTGTACTTAGATATGTGAATTTCATATCCTAACACATCTTTGTCATCCTCCTTTAGACGAAATGGTCACGTAGTTACATTCGAACCTCGACTAATCATTGGAGTGCTACTAAGATGCATGTCTTTGTTAAATTGCCTGAAAACTTTAGACATATGCAAACTGGTGGAATAAACCACAAGCTCAGTATTCGGTCGAGCTTTCCCTAGATTTTTCATCTCAAATTCGGATTTCAAATAGTTTTTAGGTCTCTTATTACATCAAGAGTGCCCATCATGTCTGTATCATCGACATAGATAGCTACAATTCCAAATCAGGAACTTTCTTGTGAATACGCAATGAAAATAACTTACTTTTCTATCCTCTCCAAATCAAATAGTCACTTAGACGGGTATACCACATCCGCCTGATTGATTCAATCTAAAAGTGAGCGTTATGTCTAAATGTAAACGCACTATGTGGTTTAGAGTCACTTTATTTGGGAAACAAAAGTCTATCAAGTACTTTTGTAAATATCTTCTATCTCTTTATTCTTTCAGAGATATGTTACAACCACGTATATGTGCTGCATTTCAAGTCCCTTTGAAATTACCAAGCTAAATAAGTAGCGGAACGCTATAACGTTCATTACCAGAGAACAATTCCAGGCTTTCTGAGAAACCTCGCGCTACAAGGCGAGTCTTTATACATTAAGGCTGCTTTCATCTCATTAAGCTTCATGACAAATTAATCTTGTATGTCCAATAGGCTTTACACTTGGTTGGTTAGCACTACCACACCAAATACCTGTATATTTGTCAAAGAACCAAGTTCTACCTGGATTGTATAGGCCAAATATGCTCTTCGTTGATATTAAGCAACAAGGAGCTTCGTTCGATCTCATCTTGCTCTATTTCCTTAAGCAAGCGTATATAAAATTAATCATCAATATGCTCGCATGATATTTCTATTGACTCGTGCACATTCTCATAATCCCGTTGGGATGTTATTGTTCTCTGGAATCATTAAATTTCGAACCGTCCTCCAGTTTTGATTCATGGACATAGTCAGAGACAATCAAATGAGATGATTTCATTAATGATTAAAATTATAGGTTGTGCCTTTCTCATCTACGTCCTTTATAGGTGAGCATTGATCGAACCTGGTGGTGTCTTCATCTTCCTATAAGGAGCCACGGCCTCAACCACAATTCCACTAAGTATAGTTGCAATACCTTAGTCTATGGTGTATATCCCTTATTGAGGATTCGTAACCTTGCAGGTAGGTTTGTAGCTGGTATGTGTGATCTCATCACTTTGGTGTACATTCTGAAAATCGATTATTCTTTGTCACTTCAGATTTACATTTGTGGAGTACAAGAATCAATATGAGACATAGTAGGAACACACCACGACAATTCTTGTCGTTCCCTTAGAAAATACTTTTTCTTATCTCCCCCTAACGACGGGAAGACTGTTTCATTAAAGTGATAACCGCAAATCTAGCGGTAAGAGATCTCCTGCCAAAAGTTTTAAAATGCGGATAATTTTTGAGAACTCATTTCCAACATAACTACTTAACATTTTTTCAAGACCCATCATAGTACGATGTGGAGTCGTAATGGCACATGTATAGTGCAACCAAAAATGCGTAAGAACACGAATGTCATGCTTAAATACAGTAACCAACTGGTACGCAAAAAAAGGCTGACTAATATTGGGTTCTAAAATGAATTAAGTAAAGATGCGCTAATATTGCAATTTCCCCAAGCAGTTAAAGGTAGGTTTGTACGCACAACCATGCCTTAGGCATCATCTGTAACCTTTGATGATCACTTTTGCGAGACCATGGGGTATATGATGCTATGCATTGATCTTATCAAACAGACAATAACCATCAAGTCCTTTTGATGTACATCGCTAGCATTTACAAGGGGTGGTGAGCCCTTACATGTAAAATATGTGCTAGTAGTTTTCCAAACGCAAATTTCTTGGGAACTGTAACTAGTCCAAAATGTAAAAATATTCACCATTGCCATAAGTCACGTTAATGGTCCACATTCGACATGAATATTTTTCTAAATTTCACCTCATTTCTTTGTAATATAGAATTTTTACCATTTGCATCTTAGGATGGTCTCGATCCTGTTTTACTGAAGACTTTATAAAATGAGTGATATGCTTTCTCACCTAAAGGCATAATGGGAAGGGGGGTTGTGCATCTAGTACTTTAGAAAACACTTATTGAGAGATATGTCGTCAATTCACATTTTGTCAATCTTTTTCCCATTGTCTCGTCCATTCAAACATAGTGATGTACATATGATTCCTTTCAAAACGAAACATCATCTCACAACCAAAGTTATGTCAAAGCCTGTATGAGTCAATTCCCAACATTTCATCATCGGAGTCAATATGGATTCAATAATCCAAATACTATAGTGATTTACATTTCACTAGATTGACTCATTAGTTTCTCTAAGATATATTTCCTTCCAAATATATTAGAGACTATAAAAGATGCAATCAATTACATTCTCATCACTGTGAGTTTCCATTTGGTATCCACTTGCATGGGTATCTTTGGAATTTAACAAGGGGATTAGCTCTCGGTACATATGGAACTTTTTGTGACTTTTAATCTTTGTTCCATCTTGGAAACAAAATTTGAGCATTGCTTCGATGGATGATCCAACCATCGTAGTCACATTATAAAGAATTAGTTCAAAAAATAGTGTATATTCCTTAAATTAGTGGGAGAAAAACCACTATCAGTTATACATTGATTCTTGAGAGATTTAATAAGTGGAGTGGCCTTATTGCGTAACAAAGAAAATCTATCTCATTTATTTTAGAGTGTTAGTATTCATGAAGATGATATACTTTTCATCATATTGTACGAATAATCCATGTAACTCAATTACTTTTGAGTATATCTCAAGTTCTTTATAGTATTTCAATCTCAGACAAATGATATACTATTCATTCCATAAGAGCATACAATGGATATAATTCTTCGCAAAAAAAATTTCTTTATTTTAGCTAATATAATATCGGTCAAATATCATGTAGACAATAGTTTAGGATCAAATCATGCAAAATATATAATCTAACCATGAAAATTCAATTGAATAAAGATAGACAATAAAAAAAAGTTGGCAAAGTTCTTGTTGCCATTAATGTTGACGTCTAACTATGATATGACCTTCTCCAAGAATATAGTGAGTTCGTTTTCCTTTAAACTCCCTATATCTCTTATAGTTGACTACTAATACATGATACTTGCATTTCGACGCTTGTACCATTCTCCGTAAAATGCTTATACCAAGATTTTCAACTCTCATTGATATGAGTCAGAATTACATCTATGTCCCATTATAGGTAGATACATTTACTTTGTATCATTACTACTAGAGCCAGAATTACATCTCTGACTCGTGGAAACTTTTTTGAGTGTTTTTTTCACAAAAAGTGAGGTGTGTATTTAATTACAACATATCATTGTCGAAGTTATTGAACCACTATAGTTTAACAAGTGGATTACATCCCACTGAACATTCAAGTTTGGGAGAAAAATGAATGTTTCGACAAACTTCCTTCAAATCATTACATCGTCTGAAGTCAATATGTCGCCTTAGAAATTTTGAAGGTATGGCTTCCTCTTTGAACGACGTATCTTCATAAGTTGAAGATTTTTATGACGAAAGTATTTTACTTGTGCACACATACTTCCACATCATAGACTCTTTAATGGTGCTCAAGTACTTCTGAGTCCAAAAAGTCAAATTAGAGTCGAATTGGTTTAGTCAAAGTCTGGTCAACTATTTGGTGAAGACCCGGTCCATTGGGTTCACAAGGTCATGGATAATGAATATAAACATATATGGTCCATTATATATGAAGTATTTAGGCCCATTGATAATAATTTTGAAATTATTAGCATATGAGCCCAAAACATATCGCCAACCCTGAAAATTGAAAAATTCTTCCTTCAGCTGTTCTGATCGACAGACAAATGCATCATAGTCCGATCATGATGAAATTTTTATGGTTGATTCATAACAATGTTCCGCCAAACTTAATAACATTTCAATGAAAGCCAACGGCCAGATAAAAATATATTCATGATGCCGTATGACTGTTCCATTAACGTTTATGTGAACATAGCTGGAGATATCACGTGCTTTGGAGTATTTAACATGGTTGGATGTTTACGAAATTTTTACAGTGATTCACGGAGAACAATATGTACCACATAACAAAATTACAGCATAATCTAACGGAAGGAATTCTTAAAACTTGGTTTTTGGACGCTGTTATAAATTAGGGTTTTCCTGAACGTACATAGATTCATTAAAATCTAGTTTTCGAGATTGCATCATATTTTGATTGGATTGAAATTTTAACTGAGTAATTCATACCTAACTGGGTTAAACATACTAAAATTTCAGGAACATCTAACGGTGACATCTCTATGTTTGATAATCATACATTCGTGGAACCCTAATATATACTACGAAAACGAAATTTCTTTGTTCAAAAGAAATACCTGGTAACACATCCATAGTAAAAATTAATCTTGATCAGAACCACGCTAATATCTTCGTGAAGGAATCCATGATTGGTATTGAAGGAAGAAAAAAAATTGCACTAGCTGGTAGAGTCGTGCTTGATAACGTGTTGCAGTGGAAATGTAAGGACAGAAAAGAGGGAGAGAGTAATTTTCACATATCAAGATAATAGGGTTACATGGAACAATGTCCTTTATATACATGTAGAAGGGAAACCCTAGATATCTAGCTGGGCTGCACATCTATGGGCCGTAGGCCCTACAACAGGTTCAATATATAGAAGTCTCATAAAATGGATCTTTCATGGTCAACTCCATACTTTAGGAAAATGATATTGTTAGGCCCAAAATATCAAATTCTCCTCAGATCTGACTCATAATTTTATATAATGTATTTTGATATTGACAAAACTACCCTTTTCTATAAATACAAGAGGAATATCAGTAGATATTTTCATTTTCCAATTTTCTTCTCTCTCATATTATCTATCTCGGTTGCAGAGAAATTTTTTTTTAGGGTTCTTATGAGATTCATTTTCATCTTCTCATTTTAGATCTTCTACTGCAACAAAGATGAAGAATTTTTAGGGTTTTCTTTCACAGTTTTTCATCTTCTCCATCGATTCCTATGTAGTCTCAGTTGTTACGAAGATCAATGGCATCTGATAGAGAGAGATCATATGGAAGATGGAGAAGATCAACTGCACCTGAAGATTCATCTACAGAATCAAATCGACCTGCAGATAAGTTTCATTTGTTTTTACGAATTTTATACTTTGATTTTTGAAGTGATTCAAGCAAATATTCTATTCTTGGAAGTTTGATTTTCGGAGTAATCTGTTATAATCTCACCTTAATCATACTTTTGAGAGAAAATCACTAAAAAATTCCAATAAAAATTATAAGAATTTTTTTAGGGTTCTTGAACAAAGTTCGATCTATATTGTAATCTCTTATCTCGATCGAATTTTTGTTTTTAGATTCAAAATTAGTGAATCATTATCTCTTTTACCCATATATTGATACGAATTTTATTTACTTTGATTTTAGAACTAATTTGAGCTCATGTCTAGCGTTATCTGTTATTGACTGATTGTTTTAAGTTCGATCCAGATTTGTTTTAGTTGTTCAAAGTTAAACAACAAGATGAAATACGATTTCAAGACTTAGATTATATATCTAATCAAATTTTTTATCTTAAATTTGTCATCAGCTAACATCTGCTATAGAAACTGATACATACTGCTCATTTTAGAATGAAACTTATTAATTCTTTGGTTAATAGGGTGAAGGAGGAGCAGATGTTGATGAAGCTAGGTTTCGCAGTTGCAAGTGAAAACAACTCTGATTTAGAGAAATAATTGAATTTCAATGATTTTAACTCTGATACGGAGATAAAGGTAAGTGTACAACTTCCTAAATACGTTTGTGTTATGAAAATTGTATAATATTATCATATTTGTGCTTAGGCTAGTTCAACTTGATTTCAGTGCCTAATGTTGTTAGTATGTGATACAGTGGACTTTTCTTCTTGAAGCTGTAGCAAAACTAGGACCTTCTTTGGTGACTTACCCTCTTCTAGTTTTGAAGGTAATTATTCATACTAACATGCGAATACATTGTGTGGAATGATGATAAAATCTTGTCTCTGCGGAAAAACTTGGTTGTTCTTTATTTGACTTAGTAGTAAGTACCCATTGTCATCATTGATACAAGAGTTACTTGTCGTGTTGGCTTAAGAAGGATTTGATAATACTTTTCAAATGCCAACCTTTTTTCAAGTATGCTTTTGCACTTATGTTTCTGTTTTATTATACATTAGGTAATCACGATAGGTAAAACAATCTCTTATTCTGATAAAAAAAAAAGCTCTTAAATCAAGATATTACAGGTGTGGCTTCATAGTATACTGAAATATACATAATTCAGGTTCCAAGTTTACAGTTATGTATGGTAATTATATCTTTGAAAAGAAGAGGCGATAATTTGATCGGTGTTTTTTGATTTATATTTATTATATAGAGTTTGATGTTAAACCTTAAAATGCTTAGTTGTTTTGCTCTGTCTGTGGTGTTGCTGATCTGGGGTTGTGTGTGATTTCTATGCTCCAGGAACTATGAAGGGTTTCGTATTAAGTTTATTCAGAGGATTGTTGAGGCTCATACAGATGGTATGAAAGTTACAACTCAGAATTTCTGTTTTTATAAATGTATTTCAATAATTATATGGTTGTGTAACTAGTAATTACACAATCTATATGGATTTGTAACCACTAGTTACACATGCTGGTAAAACCACAGATATTACCCAAGAAAACTTGCAAGATGGAGTTTTTGATTCTTCTGTAAACGGCAATGGAACAACTAATCACGAGAGGCTGTTAAGCGAGCAACCGTTGGAGGCTGATTCTGGTAGGTTTCTCACTTTAAGCGAACAACCGTTGAACAACTAATTGCTATATGTAGCTACTAGTTACACATGCCAATTGCATATGTAACTGTGATTTACACATGCCAATTGGATGTGTAACTGCGAATTACATATGCTAATTATATGTGTAAAAGTTTGAGTAAACCTGAAATGATATGTAATTCAGTTTATTAGTTGCATATATGCCTGAACTAGTTACATATGCTAATTATATGGTTTTGGAACTGAAATTGTAGGTTTATTTTTGAATTAAATTGTTGGAGCTAAAACAAGAAGGTGTGTTGTTGATGGAAATCGCAGAAGAAAAGAGTAGAAATGTGTTGGTGACTGAGATGTAAATGCAGGATAGCATTGGATGTGAATGGCTATGTTTGTGTGAGTTATAGATGGAGATGTGGTGGTGATATTATGGATTGGAAGCAATATTGCAGGTAAAGAGAAGAAAGCTGCAGCTGAGTTTTTTAATTAATGATTGCAGTTAATAGGTAAAGAGGAGAAAGCTTTCAGGTATTGATCTCTCTTACAATTTGTCTTCATCATCGTGTTTGTTTGATGAGTTTCACAGTGAGTGTTCCTTGCAATTTCTTGTTTAGATTCTTAATTTTCACTAAAAGTAGAAAAATACTTTAATTTGATTCATAGAGGTTGACATCAGTGATGTTGCTCTAATGGATCATACATTTAGGAAACTACCAGATCATCTAATGGATAATTGCTTAGTGAATATATTGAAATATCCTTATGTAATGTTCCTTAGAGGCACTAGCTATGTTCAATGTATGATTGGTCGATCAATTGTCTACGACACAAGTTTTGTAGTGCTACTGTTGCTTACGAGTTAGGTGCAATACATTAGATTCTTATACATTCTTTGCATTATTGCATCCGCACATTAGTTTATATATATCAGAACATACAAACTTTGAATTATAAACATTGAGGTCTTTGAACCATGTTAGTTTGATGCTCTGATGGATTTTTTTTGCTAGAGATACACAAGTAGACCTAGTAACTGCTGAGTACACCGGTCATATGTATGTGTAACTCCTAGTTACACATTCTATATGCATGTGTAACTTCTCCTTACACTAGACAGATGCATGTGTAACTTCTATTTACACAAGTTAAATGCTTGTGTAACTCCTTGTTACACATGATAGGTATCTAACTCATATGCATGTGTAACTGTCAATTAAAATAGACAGATACATATGTAATTCCTAGTTACACTAGGCAGATGCATGTGTAACTCCTAATCACACATGCTAAGATTAGTTATCATGTGCCTTTTATGTGTTCTTTGTTCTATAATTTTTCTTGTAATGGTTCAGACATTTTGTTTCTTTATTTTTGTCCATCCAACCTAATCCCATGGATGTGTATTTTTGTTTACAGATGTGCAAGTATATTGGAATCGAGAAAGACAAAAGGAAAGAAACATTTATATTATATGATATATTGGATTATTTCTAGGATTTTGCTTTGCATATCTTGTGTTTTAATTCGCTTATTTATTTCAATAACAACCAATTATTGTAATTGATAAATGGAAGAATTACTGTAAATGAAAATTAAAGTAATACATGTAGTTTCCGTATGTGTAGTTTTGATGTATAACTGATGAGTAACTTGTAGATACACATACATATATCATGTGTAATAAAAAGTTACACATGCATATAGATGTGTAACTTGTAGATACACATGCCATACACATGTATAACTTCTTGATACACATGTGTAACCGTTCCTTGCCATACGCATGTGTGAGTCTACACATATATATACAAGTGTAACTTTGCATTACACATGTCATAAGGATGTGTAACTTCTGGATACACATGCCATATGCATGTGTAACTTCTGTTTACATTAGGGGTGTGCAACGAACGGACGGATGCGGATTAGGCGTCACCCGCGTCCAATCCGTCAAAGTTACGGATTTGGAAAATCCAACCGTGTCCGGCCCAATCACCCGCGGATTGGACATCTACGGATCCGCGGGGTGATACGGATGCGGATTAACCGCGGATTTAGTCCAAAAAGAAAAAGAAAAAAGGTAAACCATCAAATGCAACAAGTCCTATGGTTGAAGTGAAACATAGATAATACATCCAAACTTGAGAACAAAGCCACACAGGCGGAATATATGGTTACTACTAATAAGGCTGCATATTGGGGTGTTCCTGTTTTCGTATGTTTTTTTTTTTTGATGCAAACTAACATATATTTATACGAAGCAAACTACAGATATCCTAGGCTGGCTTTACTTTTGTCACTCCTGATTTCTTCCATGATGATGTCAGGACTGTTACAATGATAATCAAAAGATGATCTGCCAGTTCTAGATTTGTTAGCAATTACATGCGCCACATTGTTTTCCTGTCTTTTAACATATTTAACATCAGACCAAGAAAAACAAGATAGAAGTTTCCTAATTTCATATACAATATTTTCATTCGTCCAATGGACTGAAGATTTGGCTTGCTTCACAGAGTTGATCATATTTGTACAGTCACCTTCAAACACCACCTTTGTCAGATTTTTCCCTCTAGCCCAGTTGATAGCTTCTTTAAAGGCTAGACACTCTGCCTGCTCCGGATCTATTCCTCCATCAATGATCCTCCCTCTGATGCCTTCACAATTTCCTGCAGAATTGCGCAAGATTAAACCTAATGTAAGAGTTATTACTATCAAATGATGCATCCATATTGATTTTAAGAATATCATCTGTCGGTGGGGACCAGTAAACAATAGTCTGCTCCTTATTGTGGTGTTTCTCAGCTGCACATTGATTAACCATATGCTTAATAGAATAAACCGTAGAGTGCATATTTGGTGTTTTATTTTCAAACTCCTTGAGACATCTATTTTTCCAAATGAACCAGGCAGTTATCATAACTGTGGATATCCAAACAGAAGCATTGTCATCTGTTTTAGAGAACCAAGAAATTAACTAATTTCTAACCTGAGTTTGATTCTGTTGCAAGGAAGAAACATTTATATTCATACTCAGCCACACTGATCTTGAGTAATCACAATCAATTAGAAGATGCTTTAAAGTTTCCTCATATTGCGAACATCTTGAACACATTGGATTTATATTTTGGTTTACCTTGTACAGTTTTTCTTTTGTCGGAACAATATTTCTAAAGCACTTCCAAATGAATAACTTTACCTTGTGTGGAACATTCACTTTCCACGGACTTTTTTATATTGAACAAGGGATTTCAGAATTTGTTTGAGTATTAAAAGCTCGTGATTGCTTTAGTAATTCTTTATAGATTGACTTGATGGTGAATTCGCATGTTCTATTCTCCTGTTTTCGTAAGCATTAACGCAAACCAAGGTGGGATCACATGATATCGAGCAATATGTATGGTATAACGTGTTTTCCCTAACCCACCTACAGCATTCCCTTTAGAGCACCAGGTGCAATTAAATAATTTGCCCATTTCATACCCACACTTTGAAATGCAACTGAATAAGCTGCCATTGTTGCGACCATATTAAATCCTGTGTATGCTCAAACAGAACTGGGAGTTATTATAAGGGCTTCCTTACACGCAACCAGTTATTACTATAAAAAAAATGCAACACTAATAAGAGATGAAATCGAGTTCAGTTTTGAAGGTCCTCTTGTCCCGACCATCACAATAGGAAGTTTGGATGTACTAATTTTTCCCAAAGTATTAATTCTCCCTACTTCCCTACGGTGTGGGTGAATCCCCGAATTTCAAAATCCAACCGTAACCAAACCGTTAAAGTGCGGATTTAAAAATCCCATCCGTGTCCGTCCCATAAATCTTGTGGATTGGGTTTCACCCGTAATTTTACAAACGGATATGGATGAAATCCGCGGTTGCGGATATTTTTCTCACTCCTAGTTTACACATTCGCACCATACTTTAATAATTTTGGGCCTAGATTTAATAATTTTGTGCCTAGATTCAAATTTTATTTAATTATGGGCTTGACAGTATGCATAAGGGTATCAAGGTCTTTCTATAATTTGGACCTAGATTTAAAATTCTTTTAATTAAGAGCCTCATATTATGGGTAACCCATGGGTGGGGCCTTATCCTAATTTTCCCTTAATTTAACTTTTTCCGACCTGTTTCTCTTAAACATGGCTAACAACCTTTAGTGTCTAGGCGGCAGTAATTTAGTCTTGGTAAAAGACTGTTAAGCCTTTAAATCGTCTGACTTTGGTCTAATTGAATCGGAACTCAGTACCGAGTTCAATGGGAAAAACCAAAAAAATATTATATCTTCTTACCCAATTCCATGAAACAATATTTCCATCAATAATGCTTGAAGAACAAATTTATAATGCTTGGTTGATCTTGTTTACCCACATTTCAAACGACAAAATAAACAATTTGTCAAACAAACTGATATATGAAATTCAATCAATCCACCATAATCAATAACTGATCATTTCTTCTTCAAACAACAAATAGGTAACAACTAGAAGAATTATATCGCTACCGTTTCAATGAACAAATTAACCACCCGCTACCGTTTCAATGAACAAATTAACCACCCCAAACTCGAAAACAGGTAAACCCGAATCACAAGAAAAAGTATCACTTCTTACAAACTTTCCAGGAATTCCACCACTTCAGCAAACAAGCTCAAATTTCTTGCCCAAATTTACTAAGTAGTCTACTCAATACAGCTTCTTCATTTAAAGATAGATTTACATTACGCCCATCAATAACATCGTCATTGACAGTGTCGATCTCTTCATCTTGGTTAATCTCCATCAATAATCACATCTATGGACAAAATTAAATCAAAAATCATTACCTGTAATACTATTTTCTTTTAAAAAAAAAATCCCCAATCTCAACAAAACAAAATCCTTCTAATACTGCTTGATTTCGCTCCATCATGGCCACTGTTGAACCCACCAAGTGTTGGTATATCAAGGTTGGTTGTCATATTTTAGTATCAAAACTCATGTAGATTCGCTTGATTAGGTACTAGAGTCAACTTCGTTTAGGTTAGACTAGAAAGTCTAGAAATGTTGAGACATACAAGTATTACTCCGAAGACTTGAAAAAAGTGAAGAAGTAACAACTGCAACGACGATATCATCCTTCCTCTTGAGATTAGTAATATTGACTTGATCTTGTTTCCATTCCTAACGTATCTTTCAAGTCTCTTTAGATTGAAAACATAACATGCGAATATATATACATATGAAACTTTAGTGTTAGACTTGGTCATAATAGTATGATCACATTATTTAGGAATTATATTACGAAGTGTAACGCTTATCTTTTGAACTTCGTAAATATAACACCAACATAATCTATTGTATATAATTACTTGATTATGTGTGCATTATATAAGTGTGATTTCATCATATTAAACTATGTATTATTACATTAGTTTAAGGAAGTAGATGTATGAACTTGTTTCATAATCGAAAGGGAAATCATGATGTGTTGATCCAGTTCTTCATTGAATATTTTGATTGATCAATACAAGATGACTAGGTAGAACCAATATTAACTTTGGTTGATAGTTGTGGTATAACCATTCATAGCCTGTAACATATATCTAGTTGTAACCGGTCACAAGTTACTTTGGAAATCATGGTGTAACCGATCAAAATCTATATTAGAATGCAAGTTGTAACCGGTCACAAGTTACTTTGGGATCTAAGGTATAACCGGTCATAAGATGAATTGGGAAGTTAGTTGTAGTCGGTCACAAGCTACCTTTGGGAAGAAAGGTGTAACCTGTCACAAGCTACTTCGAGAAGCAAGGTGTAACCGGTCACAAGCTACTTTGTGGATCAAGGTGTAACCGATTACAACCTATATTGGGAATCATGTTATATCTGGTCACAACATATTTTGGAGTGATGGTATAATCGGTTCCATGAGAAAAACTAAGTTTTCCATGGTTCATATATTTCTTCATGATGTGTGTGAAGTAGGGTTTTGGGCTTGCTAAGATGAGAAGCTTCTAGATGTCGACATTATTTGAACATGTACATAACTCTTATCATTAATTGTTCAACGACATTCCTTGATAGTCAAGGTAATCCCATACTAAAAAAATGAAAAGCATTTAATTATGATTTTCATCATATATGATTTAATTACCATCAATTAAAGTATATGTTTCTGGAAAATATTATTAGTTAAGGTGCTAGACTAATAATACAAGTTTTGTATGAAAGTTTTCGGAAATATAGTTTGACATTTTAGTGGAAATAGGAAAACCGAAATTAGGTACTTTAATGCGAATATCTTGAGAATATTTTCGGTTTTGGAATTTTCTTGTTATCCAAACAACCTTGGTCTATAAACAGTTGAGTTTGCATTTCTTGCAAACTATCCTAAGAGCCAGTAAAAATTAAATCGTGTAGTTTCTGGTGGAGCCGTCTATTCAGAGAGGAAAGTACCCTAATTAGGATAAATCTCTTACGACAGCTCGTTTAAATACTTCTCTCGGATCAAGAAGCTCTACGAGTACCGTTGGTGGGAAACTAGATAATTGCATTGTTACTTTAGTTTTCGATTATAAATTTGATTGACTAACGATTGTTGAAACTTTGGTTGTACGTAGTTTGTTTATTCTTGGGAACCTTCTCTTCTTATATAAGGCTCACTCAAACTAGATCAAACTATCGATGAGATCTTTAGAACCATTTTCGGATCTAAAGACATCTTGTGATAATCCATTATTAACAGACTTCGTTATGTGCGTGATTTATCACAAGAAGATTCAAGTTGTGTTGTGCAGGTATTAAAGGTAATAAAAGATTTGAAGACGAAGAAGAATTATTATTAGTTTTCGTATCTAGTGAATTTAGTGCAGAAACCTTGATCGTCTGGGATCCAACTAGAATCGTGTTTATCTTTGATAGACTTGATTGATTAGTTGCGTGAGATCGGAATCACCTCATAGTTTCTCTTTGAGATCTATGTTGATTGGTTGAAAATTTGGAGTTTGATTATTTCGGTAATCAAAGTTTAGATTCATCTAACTAGACAAAGGAGTTTATTAGTTTAAACGGAAGAGCCTTTGTCAACAACTCACATATCTTTACAACAAAGATTGATTAGAGTGGTTACCAAACAGATTCTTCCTTTGTTGTTTGGAATGCGATCCAAAGGACTTGCTATTCACGTGCGTGCACTCTTGAAGTCGAAGGCGCGGGGATACTGAGGAAACTAAGTAGCTAGGGGTAGTTTACTTGGTCTCAACTATATGAAGTTGGTATTAAATTTTGTATAGCCGCTTAATTATGAGAGTATTCAAAACTGGACTAGGTCCCAAGGTTTTTCTACATTTACAGTTTCCTCGTTAACAAAATCTTGTTGAGTCTTTTACTTTGTTTTCTGCATTATAATTTTATTATAATTAAGTAAATTACACACGTACGTTAATCTGTAACACTTGATATTGATCCTATAGAGTTTCGGTTTAATACCATACCTATTATCAAGTGAACACTTTAATGTCGTATCGTCTCAATCTTTAATCCATAGTCAATCACACAAGTGATCTTGTTGTTGTATTGTCTCGATCTTGTATCCATAGATGATCACACGAAGTGTGTACCGAAGTTGTTGTATTGTCTCGGCTCTGTCCATAGACGATCACACTTGGTAAAGGACTTATAGGTTGAAAAATAAAAGATTATGGTGTATTTGGGTACCTTCGTCTTTTGAACCACCATCATAATCAAAACAATTTTCTTTCTTGTTTATGATTCACAGTCAAAACAATTAGAACCCCTAATTAACTAAAGTTCAAAGTTTAACATATGAAACTGAAAAAATGAAAATCAAGTTAAACCTTATTCTTAAAACAACCTCAATCCTACGAATTTTACCTAATTTTGACAAACCTCAACAATTTTCCTCGATTTCCGAAATAAGTAAATCATGGTTAACAAGAATCACTTGATTGAAAAGAATAACTGAAGAAAGATGTTTAGTGGTGGTGGTGGTACTGATGCAAGAGAAGAAGAAGAAGCAGTTGTATGTACGTTGATTTGATCGAAGAAGAAGAAAGTTGAAGCTCTTCTCTGTTTGTACAGTTTCGATTCAAATAGAAGAGGAAAGAGGTGATAATTTAGTACCAGAATTTTGAGGATATTTGAGTAATTTACTCAGTAAAAACTCTTCTCATTTAGAAAAATTCATCAAGTCAACGAGAAATAAAGAATCATGTGGGCCTTGACGGAATTGATAACGCTAGTGGCATTTATTAAATTCTGGAGAGAAAAAACTGTGAAACTTTTTTATATTAGAAAAATAAAGTGTGGCACTTTCTTAAAATCCCCAAGTAATTTTGGGCCCATCCAAAGAACTTGTACGGATGTTTACATGTTGTCGAGTTCCTTTGAATCTTCGATAATCAGTTGGCCTTGGCCATGTCGACTGAAGTCGTGAACATTTATGATGTTTACATGTCGCCGAGTTACTTTGAATCTTTTGATAATCTGTTGTCCTTGGCCATGTCGACTGAAGTCGTGAACATTTAGTCGAGGGATGTTTCCTATATATACATAGAGAGAGAGTTGAAACGTTGAAGATTTTATTATAAAGAAACTTCATGATTGTTGTTGGGTTCCATATTTTTGATCCCAACAGTATGTTTCCCTGGTAAAACCATTTTCCAAGGATCTTAAGCACTATATTTACATCTCATTGATCGCTCCAAAACCTCACACTTAGCTACACCGTTAATTATTGGGTGTAAATCTTGCAAATATGTTCTTGATGGCTTATTTTTGTTTGTTGGCCGTCTGTATGGGCTCCCCCCATACACATTTCAACGGCTAGTTAGTTGACTCCCGTTGGTCGCCGTGTACATGTCCTACAAATATGCAGCAAGTAACATATACCTAGTTGTTAGATTGAGCTAGGTTGGCCAAGGTGCGATGAAAAGAAAATGAAAATTTTACCCAAATCCTGTGAGTTCCTCAAATAATGAAACCTGTTTTGAGGAATGTACTTCTTTTTTTTTAGGCATACCTAATGGTGCTAAAATAGGGTCATTAGGTAAAATCTCATCACTCCTTATTCATCTTTTTTGATAATGACATTACTACCCTTATATAATCAGTGTTAATGATTATGATTAGTATTAATGATTATGATTAATTAGTAATGTCAATATGATTGACTAAGTTAAGTTGTTAGTGTTATATTAGTTGAAAAATCAGATTTTTGTGAGAGAGTTGTAGTTTTTGATAGAGGAAGAAGAAGTGAAAAAAAATAGATTTTTGAGATTTAGATGATTTTCGTGATTCAACTGATCCGGGAGAATCTTCATCTTGTAAAGACTAAAATACACATCAAATGCAACAATGACCCGGATTTTGCTTACGTTTTGGATTATGAGAATGATTTTACTCAACCTAAAACTCAAGATGATGGTTTTTATGAGCCAAATCCAGAGGATGAATACATTAATGAAGAACCTTCTGCTAATAATACACAGGTATACTCGTATATGATGTTTAACCTCCTTTTTTATCTTCAATTCTCCAAAAAATTGAACTTTTACAAACACAAAAAAAATTGGAACTCAGTTTTGGGTTTGGTTGTTATATTAGAACCAAAATTTGCGCGGGAAGAACGGTTCAGACGTTAAATCCGAACCCAAGTATTCTGAAAATGCCCTAATGGTTCGGCTTATCCGAACTCTTTCAGTGGATAGCCGAACTTGTTGTTTATTTTGTGTTATTCTTGTTTGACTTTCAATGTAATGTTCAGCTAACATGTTTTCAGCTGAACTTTGTGGTGTAACTTCAATAAAACCTAAGTTAAAATTTCGGCTGTAAATATACATTCCCAATATTATTCGAACTCCAAAAGGCTAAAGATTTGGCTTATAACGTGCATTCCATATGAGTCGAACCTAACTTTACTCTGAGATTTTCCAAGGTTCGACTCTGGTTCCAAATTTTCGAATTAGCTAAACCTTTAGTTATTTATTTTTTGAGTTATATAACAACGCCATATTCTTGTAGATCGTAAATATTGAACCTCTACTAATGCGCGATCAACCTTTGGATGTTAACACCATTTACGAAGATAATAGAGATCACTTCCAAAGTGACTTAGTGGGTAGAAAATAGAGTGATGTCATACTCTATATGTTAAAAACATACGTTTCAAAAGTTTAATAAGTATATATGTGATATTTTATTCATATAGGTATGGGAAGTAGACTGGAAGCACATGATTAGTCTTATGCACATGGATTGAAAATAAATTGTGTCCTAGTGATCGTGCAACAAAGTCGATGGAACCGATTTAAAATGGTTTGTGAGAGAAGTGGAAAAGACTTTGACATGCATAAAAAGGGTTGTGTGTACATTGGGAAGACTGAGAGAAAGAATAAGACCAATACGAAGAAAAGAGAGTGCCCCTTCAAGATCGTTTTTAACTATAACTGAGATGAACATCATTGGACTATGAATAAAAATATGGATTATCGTTATAACCACCCACGTGCGCTTGATCTTCATAGACATTCAAGAGTCGCAAGAATCAAAGACCCAGAATACTTGGAAATACATAAGATGTATCGAGCAATATGTCACCGATTAAAATCCTTAGCAAGTTGAAGCCAGATGACCCTAATAACAATTATACGAAATGTCTACAACACAAAAAGTATTTTGAGGAGGAAAGATTTTCAAGATGGGTAGTGATGCAACAATTGATGTGGTTGGTGGGGAAGTACAACTACATGGTCCAAAAGGAATTGGATGAGTTCGGACAAGTCATACACATATTTCTTGCTCACCCAGATTGCGTTAAATTTTCTCTATGTTTCCCACAAATTCTTATAATGGATTGCACGTACTATTTTCCAGAAATTCTTATAATGGATTGCATGTACAAGACTAGTAAATATGAGATGTCGTTGTTGAACATAGTTGGGCATACGTCAATCAAGGAACCATTCACCGTGGCCATTTTTTTTCAAGAGACAAGTTGAAAAAAAAGTTATGTTTGGGTGTTTGAGAAATGTAAGTTAATATTCCGGGAGGATTCTCTTCCTTAGGTGATTGTAAATGACCAAGAATCCTCTTTGATGTATGTTATTTGTAAGGCATTTCCGGACGCCCACAATTTTCTTTGTACGTTTCATAAATGAAAAACCGTTAGGAAAAAATATGAACCCGTATTTCAACCGCTTAAGTTGAAATACCTAGAGAATATTAATTCACTGCTGGATGGAGAAAAAAAATAGAACAATGGGGAATTCATGAAGGAGTATGATGAGAATGAAAGGTTGTGGGCTTGCTTCTCCCCCGAATGAGAGGCTTTGACGTGGTCAATCACCAAAGACGCATATCGTGAAAAACTTGAGAAACTTATTGCGCATTGGGGCATTGAGTATCCAAGTGTGATTTCCTATTTGCTTAAAGAATATTTGGATCCCCACAAAGAAAGGTTTGTGGCATGTTATACAAACCAATACAAACACTTCGACAACCAACCTAGAAGTATGGTCCAGTTGGCTCATTTTCTATTGAAGAAGAACTTTTTTGGGCGAGTTGACTCGGTCGTGACGGTGTTTGACTCAATGGAAGAGTATTTCAAAATGGATATCGTAAGAATTAAAACGTCATATGAATATTTTTCATTGTTCAAGCATAAAAACTATGGGGATGATTCTTGGATAAGGGGATTAATTTACTTGGTATCCAATTTGTGTATCGACAAATTGATGGTTGAAGTAAAATTGATGAAAGCTTAGGACACTAATCAACCTCATGAAATGTGTGTTTGTAAAATGAATGAATCTGTGGGACTTCCGTGTCGCCACCAAATAGCTCGGTGTGTGGATGATATTATACCTTTTGAGCGTATTGATAGTTTTTGGAAACAATTGAGTCTTGAACCTCTCCCGCTGAAAATCCCGACGATGTAGATATTTGGGAAACAAATTACGGGAGAAAATTAGCTCAGATGTACCGGAATGCATTCCGAGGTCAAAATAAAATCATTTACCACAACTCAAGAACAGTCATCTGTCCTTTCACCGAGGAGGATCTTTTGAAACTGGAAATGGTGAGATGAAAGGTAAGAAAAGTACCAAAACGACACGAACACAGGAAAGACAAAAAGCCAAGCAGTTGGCTACCCAAAGAGATCTATCGGAAGTTGAGAATCATGATGCAAAGTACAAAGAGGAAAAAAATAAAGTTGACAAAGGAGAAGTTAATGTTTCAAGGAAATATGGTCGACCAAGTGAAAAAGCGGGGGTCTAACAACACCACACAATATTTTGCTTAGCAATTTGTATGGACAAACTCGAATATACTTTTAAGAGAATGAACAAGACTGAATCAATTAAAAGTACATCAACGAGTTTATATCTCTCTCTTGATTTGATTTCCTCAAACTGAAACTACGAGTACTAATCAAATACAAGGAATAACTTGGATGGTACCAAAGACCAATATCTAAGTGTCAATCAATATCAATCAACAACCGTTAGGTTGGATTATCCAATTGATTGAACTAACGCACAACCTGTATTATTTCAATTATAACAAATATAATGCGGAAATAGAAATATCCCAGACACCAGAATTTTGTTAGCGAGGAAACTGCAAATGCAGAAAAACCCCGGGACGTAGTCCAGATTGAACACACACTGTATTAAGCCGCTACAGACACTAGCCTACTCCAAGCTAACTTCGGACTGGACTGTAGTTGAACCCCAATCAGTCTCCCACTGATCCAAGGTACAGTTATACTCCCTACGCCTCTGATCCCAGCAGGATACTGTGCACTTGATTCCCATAGCTGATCTCACCCACAACTAAGAGTTGCTACGACCCAAAATCGCAGGCTTTGATAATAAAAAAATATGTCTCACACAAATAAGTCTATCAAAGGATCAATCTGTCTCCCATATAAAAACCCTAAAGTTTTTGTTCCGTCTTTTGATAATAATCAAGGTGAACAGGAACCAATTGATAATCCGGTCTTATATTCCCGAAGAACATCCTAGATAAATCAATCACCTCACAACAATCTTAATCGTATGGTAGAGAAACAAGATGTTGCGGAATCACAAATAATGAGACGAAGATGTTTGTAACTACTTTTTATATCTTGCCTATCGAAGATATTAATCTCAATCCAATCAATCTGATTGTACTCGTACGATAGAAGATGCAAGATCAGATCACACAACTACGATAAAAGTAGTATCGGTCTGGCTTCACAATCCCAATGAAGTCTTTTAAGTCGTTAACCTGGTTTAAGAAGAAGAAAACCAAAGGTTAAAGGAGAAACGAATCTAGCACGCAAACTAGTATCACACGTGAAGTGTGGGGATTAGTTTTGCAGAGTTGCTAGATGTCCCCTTATATAGTCTTTCGAATCAGGGTTTCGCCTTGGTCACAAAGCAAACAATATCCACCGTTAGATGAAAACCTGATTTAGATTCAAGCTAATATTTCTCAACTATTAGATCGAAAACTTAGCTTGTTATACACAAATGCACGCTTCTAGGTTTGTTAACCGTACTCAAACGTGTACTTTGTTGGTTCAACAATAGTTAACCAAAAGGTTAGCCATATGATAATTTCATACTAACCATATTCTTCTTCACCATAACTAGTTCAAATGACTCAATTGAACTAGTTAGAGAGTTGTTCAATTGCAAGTAAATCGTATGTACTACACAAGACATAATTGAAGCAAAGATGATTTGATTCACTCGAATCGGTTCATGAACTTTATAGCCACGGTTTGAAAATTGCATTCCTTAGTCTTTATAAGTTTAAGTTCAGAAATCATCTTCAGATATATAACCTTCTTAAGTTCGCACACTAGGTTCGTGGACTTAAGCAACCGGGCAGAGTTTACAAACTCCGGAAGAAAATATCGGCAAAGACTTTTCGCCGGTTCGCGGACGCAACTAGTTTATTAACTCCAGCAGAATTTCTCGGGATGAGAATTTCGGTAGTTCGCGGACTGATTTCCCGGACTTGGCAGCAAGCCATTCTTCCGGTTTCTCTTGATCAACAAAGTTCGCAAACTTTGGTTCATGGGATATGACTTATGCACATATGTGTTTCCACAATAATACTTATGTCCATCATTGGTTATGTAATCTAAACCCTCATTCCAACCATTGAAACGGTTGAAACAGTTCTTCAAGCTATAGATTAAGTTCCATTTATTTCAATCCTTAAATATATATACGTTCATAATTGAATGTGAAACTAATCTATGGTAGTCGTTTGGAAGATTTATCCTCGCAATTAATCATTACTGAATCACTTTCTTTTTATTTTTGTAGTTATATGTTTCTCTAAAGTGATTTGGTGGGATCCTGATACTGCCATGGATGTTGTGGAAAGGTAATCATTGGTTGAGTTATTTAAAATCCCCATAAGACAATTGTTTTACACTCATAGAGAGTGAGCCTGAAAATATATATATATATATACAAGCATACTACCCGGTGCATACGCCCCAGGAGTGTGTAAATGATTTGTCAGACCAAGTTTTCGACAATAGGCACATCACTGCTCCGTAAAACACATTTAATGCTTAACTGTCATGTACAAAAATTCCTGTATTTGTCATCACAATATAGATCCCGGGTGAAAATTAAATTTAAAAATTTTTGTGTTTTATATAACTAATATTTGATAGGGGCTGTGATCTTCTAATTTGTATCCTTGGAAACTTGGAGATATATGGGGCCTGCTGTTGGTTCTTTTTACTACGTTAACGATGACTCTCCCGAAATTCGACGCGCATAGCAAACTTGTCCTTCAGATTATTTTGGCTTCAAGACTTCTCAGTGAATTTAGCGTCACTGAGAGAAATTATTATTATCCTTGTGATTTACACCTTTCACCCTATATAGTTCCATGTTAAGTTTGTGCTTCAATAACTCCATTAACAATTTGCTTTACAATCCACCGCTTTAATGATCGATGCTCTGATTTGTGTTTGATAGTAGCAAAATTGGAACTCCATTTTTCTATTGTAACTAATGGTTTGGTATTCCTGAAAAATTGCAGGGAACGAGGGAATTAAGCAATTAGGTAGGGTGAAAACATCATCATCTTCGATGGAGCCTGTCATCGAGTTAATGATATTTGAACTCAATAAAGTATGGTATCTTTAGTTGGTGCAAGTATACACCTTTCACTTAAGTAATTCCATATAAATTGATTACACGGGGAATCCACATCTGAAAATATTAGGTACTCATCTGGTATCTTGATCCACGCCGGCTCTTCCATCTTGGTAAGTGCAATTGGCGGTAGATTTCCATTTCCGAGATCCAATACCCATTGACTGGATTCTTTTGTTGCTTTCGTTGCAGCCGTTACTCCGTGTCGGTCACATTCTCAGTAAAGATGTCGATGTGTCAACAATTACTTCCCTGGTTCTTTTGGTAGTCACCGTCAATATATGCTTAAAATTTCCCATAAACAAAATAGCTTTTCCTCCAAATATGTATATCGGTGTACCCATAAGATCTTCGAATATCCTATCCAGTGATTCAAAGGCATTTTTACCCTGCACATGAACGCTACCAAATGCTTACCCGATGTTACACTATGACAACATGTGTATTATTCAAGTTCTAGGGGCCTGTTTGAATGATACTGATCTAGTTGTTATTCCACGGTTGGTGATGAATGGTTCTTACAAACAATAGATAAGTATTCTAATCCTGTTAACGTTTGGTAACGGCGAAGGATTCCTTGATCATCTCTTTCTTTTATTATTATCTTTCTATTTACTTTAATCAAACAAACCCCCTTTGTTATTTACCTTATTTTGCTGATCAAATAACCTATCAATTACATAGCTCTATGTGGGAACGATCTCTTACTACCGCTATATTACCAGTTAATTAGTGGATAATATATTTATTAATTTATTGTGCCTACGATAGCCCATCAAATTTTGGCGTCATTGCCGGGGAGCAGTTGCTAATTGATTTGTTATTTGTTTAGCTTGTTTTTGATTTTAGATTTTTTCTTTTGTTTATTCTTTTCTTTCTTGTGAGTCGTCATGTTTGCTTACGGAAATAACATGTACGGAGAAAAAGATCAATCATATCATAGTGGTAATCAATATGGTTTTCAGTCTCAGTCTTATGATAACTATCAACCATACCATGAGTATAATCAAAACCAATCTTTTGGTTATGATCAATATCCTACGGAATCTTTTGGTTATTCTCATACATATCAAGAACCTTATGACGGGTATGTAAGTGAGCAACCACAAGGATGGGGGGATAGTTATACTTTTGATCAGAAATTCTCTAGTTTTGCAGAATGGATGTGTACCATGATGGGGAGCTTCAACAACATATGCAAGAATCACTTCAAAATCATCAACCCTATGATTGATAGGAATCACATCGAGAAATTCAAAGGAATTCACAGAAATTATACGAACAAATTGCTCAACTCAGTAAAAATAGGAATGAAGAAGAAGTTTGGTCTCAGAGACAAACTGATTCTGAAACTCCTAAGGACGATAACAAATATTTTTGAGATGAGCAACCTTTGGAAATTTCTTGTAACAATGATACAACTATTCCAACTCCGGATCTTTATAATGATCATTCGCCTATTCAAAAAGAGGATTTTGGGTATGACATATCTATTGTTATAAATGGTGTAACATACTCAAACAAAGAAATTAGGAGTTGCATCAATGAACTAGACGTTTTAGGAGAGGATTCCGATTCCGATGATGAGGTTGTTGAAGAGATGAAGATTGAGAATGAAACCAAATTGATTAAAGTCGTGGAAGACCCAATTGAGCTAGTTAATAATAGTTTGATAGAGGTCCACGATATACTTGAGGTAAATAATTCACTGTTAATTAAGAATGAGGATCCGAAACAAGGTTTTTCTAATCCTTTGCGTAATTCTATATCTATTGACCCTCTTCCTCTAATCGAAGTAGCTTCTCAAAGAGTTGTTAACCCAACTTTTAAGAATATACCTCACATAGGATTGGAGTTGTGTGCTTCCAAAATTTTAACTGATTATTTTTCTTCTAAGTATCCACCATTTGATGTGTTTGATTCGAGTATTGTGCAGGTTCACCAAGATGAGGAACCTTTTGAAGTTCTCGAATTCTATGTTCTCTACTCACTTCCGAGTGTAGAAAGGACTAAGTGTGGGGGAAACTTAAATAAAGTGATAGCTTCGATATTCTTGTGCTAATGTTTTTGTGAAGCTGTTATTTGAATTGCAAATTGTTATTTGGAAAGATTACCAAATTTTCAGATTGTTGGTGTACGGACGATAACAATAACGTCGGCTGACGACGTTAAAGCGCTTAATGGGAGGCAACCCATTGGTTTTGTATCTATATCCCTTTTGTTTTTGTTTTTGTTTTTCTTAGTTTTTCATATCATATCTTGCATTCCCATCTTAGATTTTATAAAGTCCTATATCTATAATGAAAGTTTTGACGAAACTATTCTCGTCAGAAAAGTCTGACTGCGCACTTGTCACGAAAACAGCTCTCGAGACTTCATACGGAGTCCGATTTGAGTGGTTGACCCCAACTTTTAAATAGGACAGACATAACTTTCTTTTCAAAAAAGAAATTCTTAATTCCGAGTCTGTTAAGTTGGATCGATAGGCCTGGACATTTGAGTTTCGGTATTCTTCCAGAACTTTTTCAGATTGCATGTCTGTCAGTCCGGAGGCCATAAAAGTCAGACCATTTATCGAAATACTGTTCCATTCTGACACGTTATAGAAAAGATGTAGTCGAAAAACTTTCGTTTAGGATGTTTTTCCTAGTTCCCTACCCATTTGTACCGTTTTTGAGTTTTTCAGGGTTGTTATGTCAGAAATCAGAATTTTCGGTTTTGAACATTGAGGACAATGTTGAATTTATGTGTGGAGGAGCAGTTAAGCATGTTTGGATTGTATAATAATAATAAAAAAAAATCATACTCTTTGTGAAAAAGCGGGGGTCTAACAACACCACCCAATATTTCGCTTAGCAATCTGTATGGACTAACTCCAATATACTTTGCTAGAGAATCAACTAGACAGTCAGACTCAATCTAGATTAAAGTATATCAAGGATTTAATATCTCTCTCTTGATTTCATTTACTCGAGCTAATAACAATCAACGAGTCTTTAATCAAATACAAGGAATAACTTGGATGGTACCAAAGATCAATATCCAAGGATCAATCAATATCAATCAACAATCAAAGGTCGGATTTCCAATTGATTGATTCAAACACACAACCTAGATTATTTCAATTGTATAAACAAATATAATGCGGAAATATAAATAACACAGACATCAGAAATTTTGTTAACGAGGAAACCGCAACTGCAGAAAAACCCCGGGACCTAGTCCAGATTGAACACACATTGTATTAAGCCACTACAGACACTAGCCTACTCCAACCTAACTTCAGAATGGACTGTAGTTGAACCCCAATCAGTCTCCCACTGATCCAAGGTACAGTTGTACTCCCTGCGCCTCTGATCCCAGCAGGATACTGCGCACTTGATTCCCTTAGCTGATCTAACCCACAAATAAGAGTTGCTACGACCCAAAATCGCAGGCTTTGACAATAAACAAATCTGTCTCACACTGGCAAGTCTATCAAAGGATCAATCTGTCTCCCCCAGATAAACCCTAAAAGGTTTGTTCCGTCTTTTGATAATAATCAAGGTGAACAGAAACCAATTGATAATCCGGTCTTATATTCCCGAAGAACAGCCTAGAATTATCAATCACCTCACAACAATCTTAATCGTATGGTAGCGAAACAAGATGTTGCGGAATCACAAAAAATGAGACGAAGATGTTTGTGATTAATTTTTATATCTTTCCTATCGGAGATATCAATCTCAAGCCAATCAATCTGATTGTACTCGTACGATAGAAGATGCAAAATCAGATCACACAACTACGATAAAAGTAGTATCGGTCTGGCTTCACAATCTCAATGAAGTCTTTAAGTCGTTAACCTGGTTTTAGAAGAAGAAAACCAAAGGTTAAAGGAGAACCGACTCTAGTATGCAAACTAGTATCACAGATAAGGTGTGGGAATTAGTTTTGCACAGATACTAGAGTTTCCCTTATATAGTCTTTCAAATCAGGGTTTGCAATTAAGTTACCTTGGTAACAAAACAATCAATATCCACCGTTAGATGAAAACCTTATTTAGATTCAAGCTAATATTTCTCAACCGTTAGATCAAAAATTTAGCTTGTTACACACACTTGACAATGCACGTTTCTAGGTTTGTTAACCGTACCCAAACGTATGCACTTGTTGGTTCAAAAATAATTAACCAAAAGTTTAGCCATATGAGCATTTCATATCAAACGCGTTCCTCTTCACCTTAACTAGTTAGAGAGTTGTTCAATTGCAAGGAAATCTCATGTAATACACAAGACACAATTGAAGCAAAGATGATTTGATTCACTTGAATCGGTTCATGAACTTTTATAGCCACGGTTTGCAAACTGCATTCCTTAGTCTTTTTAATTTTAAGTTCAGAAATCATCTTCAGATATATAACCTTCTCAAGTTCGCAGACTAGGTTCGCGGACTTAATTTATCGTGCAGAGTTTACAAACTCCAGCAGAAATTCTCGGGTATGAGAACTTCGCCGGTTCGCAGACTGAGTTCGTGGACTTAGTTTCACGCAAGTAGTTTGTCAACTCCAGCAGAAATTCTCGGGTTTGAGAACTTCGGCAGTTCGCGGACTTGGCTTACGTCATTCTTCCGGTTCTCTTGATCAACAAAGTTCGCAAACTTTGGTTCAAGGAATAGGACTTATACATAAATGTGTTTCCACAACAATGCTTATGTCCACCATTGGTTGTGTAATCTAAACTCTCATTTCAATCATTGAAACATTCTTAGAGGACGTTATATAGTTGTTGCACCATTTCTCGTCAAAGCAATTTTCAAGATGATTGAAACATATCATGACTTTCGTCACATGGTAAAGATAAACTTGGTTAAAGCGAAAAGCTTACCAACTCATATTTCGAGATATAGATAGACGAGGTATACTCGGCTCAAAATACCAAATATGAATAATTAAAGTCTATATATATAGCATACGACTTCTTCACGTACCTTTTTGTCGAGAAGTTCCACCGGTTCCTTGAGTAGTTCTTCTACTTGTATGATGAATCGCCATGAAGTCCTTGAGCTCAACTACACTTTCTATCCTAGTCCGAGACTTAGATATAATAGACTAGAAATCAAGACTTATAGTTTTGATCAGTAACATTGACAAACATTCTTGAGATAGCAACGCATGCGAGTTCGACCGAGCAATTCTCTAACAATCTCCCCCTTTGTCAATTTTAGTGACAAAACTATCAATACATGTGGAATACAAAAAAGATAAAGAAACTTTAGTAGCTCCTATTACACATGTCTAATCTTCAACATTCCTCGAAATCTTCGTCACTTCCAAGTACTCCAATGATCCCAAAGGTTGTAAGTTTAGCATCACTGCTGTTGAAGATCCGTAGCTATAACAATGAGAAAACATAGTTCTCGATCATTATTATACAGTGTCATAGTATTATTACACAACGTCAAAGTTCAATTGTATCACAACTTCAACAATAATACTATGGTGATATGTATCACTCCCCCTTAGTCAATACTCCATCTCACATGGAAACCACTCCCCCTTACACAATGATCCGAAAACCATATGTATTTGTAGTGTGAACTACATATTAATTCTCCTCCTTTTTGTCAATAAAATTGGCAAAGGTACAAGAATGGGATCATAATGAAATTTCCGAGAGAGACATTTCATGGAAAAAGGAAAAAAATACATACCAACTAATTTAGATGCAATCATGAAGCCGAAGATAAATGCATTCATCAAGGAGTTTAAAGATACAAGATAACCCCTCTAAAATTCCATATCCGCACACCTCTCAAGATATAACCATTAAGCACAATTCAAAAGAACTCTCACCCATTTGATGTCATTCCCGAAAGAACAACAAGAGCGACCTTAATTTCAAAAGAAAAGAAGGATTTTTATTGGACACAAAAAACCATGAGAATGATTTCCTATATCCAAGAACTCAATAAAATTAATCACAAGTAAACCCATGATTAATTTAATCGGGATACACAATCAAATTAAACACAAAAAGTGATCAATTCAATTGATTATGCTCAACATAAGAGAAATTATGGAGACACGAAGATACTCAACTAGATTAATTACAAGAGACCCGTAATTAATCTAATCGGAATACACAACTAAACTAATTACAAAAGTAATCAATTTAATTGTCATTTGTTTTGCTCGACATAAGAAAACTTACGGAGCAGTAACTAAATAACCAAACAAGATGATTAATTTAGTTCAATATGCTCGACATAACATATCTCACGGAACAACAACTAAGCTAAAAAATCAACTTGGGTGTATAGTGCTCAACATATGATACATTACGGAGCCTCACAGTAATACATAAAATATGGATCAGGGATGATCAATACTGTGGAATACACAAGGATTCATTCTATTTTCCACCACTATTTGCATAACGATATTAATAGACATAATCATTGAAAACAAAAGATTTTAACCTATCTTCCATCAAATATTTGACAATATAGGATTAACTTTTGTATTTGTCAAAAGTCCGTTAATTCTTTTACCAGTACGTGAATACCGATCATGAACGACTTTACTTTTGACAAAGTATGGGATGAACATAGTTCACGGACGTAAACACCAATATGCCATAACAAATTGCAATATAACAAATCATAAAGATTAATACTGCAGCAACATCATCTTCCAAATAGTTTTTAGAATTTAATACCAAAAAAACCTAAAAAAGAACAAGAAGATGAAAAATAATAGCTATGTGCAGTCACAATCATTGATATTCAAAGCTCTAGTTATTCTTCCAACTAAATCAAAAAGAAGAAATACTAGGCAACAATGTCTTTGAGAAATTCTTTATCATTCCCGAACTCCTTGTTGTCAACAACCATTGTAACATAAGGTTCGTGGAGATAGGAGTTAATATCAACAAACCGTCTTGGATGATGATGTCGAACCAGGGCTTTCTGAATTTCCAAAGATCTTAAAACGCAAGCCTTTATTTCACGAATCTCCTTTCTTACTTCCTTCAACTCATCAAGAACATCAGAAAACTTCTGAGAGTTAGAAGGGACAGCCCTTGGCTTTCTTGTATTCCTCCTCTTTCTTTTCAAGTACGGAGTTACTGGAGATTTCTCTTTTTCCTTGATTGATGGCTTAACAATCATATTGACATCTTTTCCATCCAAAGACATGATGCTTAGAGAACAGTTATAAACAACTGGTTTTTGTGAGTAGAATTCACAATCTCATCAAGCAGTATTAAGATGTAAAGGATATCATAGAAGAAGAAGGAATGTAGGGTTTGCAACCTTTAAACAGGTTCGTGGACGTCCAACTATAAACCCTATAAAGAGTAGAATTGTCGATAATAACCCTTTATTTGATAGACACGAAAAACAAACCTAAGAAAAAAAACTTTTCCTAAAGCCTGAGTGGTACACAATCTTATCTCTTTTGATCAGGCACATGAGACAAGATTTACCAAACAACACAATTAATTTGTGCTGTGGTGAACAACGATTTGTCCACCATTTTCCTCCTGAGAGGAATCCTCTGACTTTTTTCTGTCAAAGCGATTTGACCATACTTTCTTCTCTAGTAGCCTCATTTTGTCTTTGGAAACCAACTTCTTAGACGAAGATAAAATCCTACATACCTCAGCAGTCTTCTGAGCAAGTTTAAGCTTCCTTGCCAATCGATTTGCTCTTCGTTGAAGTTTGTTGGCGTGCCTCACTTGATGTTTGTACTTGTAACATCTTGATAGTTCATGACCCTTCTGAGAACACAACAAGCACGTCAAACTTGGATAATATTCAGGCATCTGTGGTGTGAAAGCATCCAGACACATAGTAGATCCTGAAACATTACAAAAAGAGTTTCCAAAGAATGGGTCAATTGATTCTTCCATCTTGATTGGATTCTCTTCTTCACCGAAACCATCAAGGTTGATATATGTATATCCACAATTTTCAAAATCAATGTTTTCACATAGAAGAACAACATTTGATTTCATATCTTCATCATAATCATAGATCTCGGACATCTCATAAAGTGTTACAACAAGACCTTTGTTCCCAGTGTATTTTCTACGATTTGGGCACTCATTTGCAGAATGACCAAAAGCTTTTTTACACTTAAAGAAATGTGGCATATCCTCGTCATCAGCCTCGTCAGCATCCCTGTTTTTAGGAGGAACGTGATTGTGAAGTTTATCTGATGACCTATGTTTGTCTCTTGAAAAACGTTTACTTCTCTTCAATAGAAGATCCCTAAACTGTCTTGTGATCAAGGAGACTGATTTGTCAAGATCTTCATCCGAAAAATCACCCTCAGACTGATCATCCTCAGAGACATAAAAACTTTTACTTTTATCAAGTAATTTAGTGTTTTTCCGTGCTTTAAAGGCAACATCCTTTCCGATTTTGGATGTATGCTCATGATTAAAGATCTTTAGCTTTCCAACCAATGTATTTCTGGAAAGATTATCAAGGTTATTTCCCTCAACGATGGCATGCTTCTTAGACTCGTATCTAGATGGAAGCGATCTGAGAATTTTCATCACAATGTCCTTTTCAGGAATAGTCTTACCCAATGCAAAAGATGCATTAACAATTTCAGACACTCTGTGATTAAACTCATCAAATGTATCTTCATCTTCCATACAAATGTTCTCCCAATGGGAATTAAGGTTTTGAATCCTATCTTCTTTTTTACTGGAGTTACCTTCAAATACGGTTTCTAAGATATCCCAAGCATCTTTAGGCCTAGTGCAATTTGACACATGGTGTTGAAGATTTGGGGTAATGGCATGTATGATGGCATTCAAATCGTCGGAATTTTGCTTTGCAACAAGTATCTCGGCAGGATTATATTAACCAATATTCTTGGGAACGTTTACATCTCCAACTGCCACAACGGGAGCATCATAGCCATTAACAACATATACCCATGATTGAAAATCACGCGTTTGAAGAAAAGCTCGCATAGAAATTTTCCACCATAAGTAATTATATCCATCGAAGACTGGTGGTATGTTAATAGAGATAGCACCTCTGTCCATAAAATCAGATCGCTACAAACACAGACTTGTAAGGTGTTAAACGTGTTTGCCTGCTCTGATACCAATTGAAAAAGCGGGGGCCTAACAACCACCCAATATTTCGCTTAGCAATCTATATGGACTAACTCCAATATACTTTTATATAGAATCAACTAGACAGTCAGATTCAATCTAGATTAAAGTATATCAAGGAGTTAATATCTCTCTCTTGATTTGATTTACTCGAGCTAATAATGATCAGCGAGTCTTTAATCAAATACAAGGAATAACTTGGATGGTACCAAAGACCAATATCCAAGGATCAATCAATATCAATCAACAACCAAAGGTCGTATTTCCAATTGATTGATTCAAACGCACAACCTGTATTATTTCAATTATATAAACAAGTATAATGCGGAAATATAAATACCACAGACACCAGAAATTTTGTTAACGAGGAAACCGCAACTGCAAAAACCCCCGGGACCTAGTCCAGATTGAACACACAATGTATTAAGCCGCTACAAACACTAGCCTACTCCAAGCTAACTTCAGACTGGACTATAGTTGAACCCCAATCAGTCTTCCACTGATCCAAGGTACAGTTCTACTCCCTACTCCTCTGATCCCAGCAGGATACTGCGCACTTGATTCCCTTAGTTGATCTCACCTACAACTAAGAGTTGCTACGACCCAAAATCACAGGCTTTGACAGTAAACAAATCTGTCTCACACAGAGAAGTCTATTAAAGGATCAATTTGTCTCCCACAGATACACCCTAAAAGGTTTTGTTTCATCTTTTGATAATAATCAAGGTGAACAGGAACCAATTGATAATCCGGTCTTATATTCCCGATGAACAACCTAGAGTTATCAATCACCTCACAACAATCTTAATCGTATGGTAGCGAAACAAGATGTTGCGGAATCACAAACAATGAGACGAAGATGTTTGTAATTACTTTTTATATCTTGCCTATCGGAGATATCAATCTCAAGCCAATCAATCTGATTGTACTCGTACGACAGAAGATGCAAGATCATATCACACAACTACGATAAAAGTAGTATCGGTCTGGGACAATCCCAATGAAGTCTTTAAGTCGTTAACCTGGTTTTAGAAGAAGAAAATCAAAGGTTAAAGGAGAACCGACTCTAGTATGCAAACTAGTATCACACGTGAGGTGTGGGGATTAGTTTTGCACATATACTAGAATTACCCTTTTATAGTCTTTCAAATCAGGGTTTGCAATTAAGTTACCTTGGTAAAAAAGCAATCAATACCACTGTTAGATGAAAACCTGATTTAGATTCAAGCTAATATTTCTCAACCGTTAGATCGAAAACTTAGCTTGTTACACACACATGACAATGCACGCTTCTAGGTTTGTCAACCGTACCCAAACGTATGCACTTGTTGGTTCAACAATAATTAACCAAAAGGTTATCCATATGAGCATTTCATATCAACCACGTTCTTCTTCACCTTAACTAGTTCAAATGACTTCAAATGAACTAGTTAGAGAGTTGTTCAATTGCAAGGAAATCTCATGTACTATACAAGACACAATTGAAGCAAATATGATTTGATTCACTTGAATCGGTTCATGAACTTTTATAGCCACGGTTTGCAAACTGCATTCCTTAGTCTTTTTAAGTTTAAGTTCAGAAATCATCTTCAGATATATAACCTTCTCAAGTTCGCAGACTAGGTTCGCGGACTTAAGTTACCGGGCAGAGTTTACAAACTCCAGCAGAAATTCTCGGGTATGAGAACTTCTCCGGTTCACGGACTGGGTTCGAGGACTTAGTTTCACGCAACTAGTTTGTCAACTCCAGTAGAAATTCTCGGGTTTGAGAACTTCGGCAGTTCGCGGACTTGGCTTACGCCATTCTTTCAGTTCTCTTGATCAACAAAGTTCGCAAACTTTGGTTCAAGGAATAGGACTTATACATAAATGTGTTTCCATAACAATGCTTATGTCCACCATTGGTTATGTAATCTAAACTCTCATTTCAATCATTGAAACATTCTTAGAGGACGTTATATAGTTGTTACACCATTTCTCGTCAAAGAAATTTCCAAGATGATTGAAACATATCATGACTTACGTCACATGGTAAAGATAAACTTGGTTAAAGCGAAAATCTTACCAACTCATATTTCGAGATATAGATAGGCGAGGTATACTTTGCTCTAAATACCAAATATGTATAATCAAAGTCTATATATATAGCATACGACTTCTTGTCTCAAGGAGTAGGAGATAGAGTATATAGACTTTTGAGTCATAGACAAGTTCAAGTCTTCATATACCTTTTTATCGAGAAGTTACACCAGTTCCTTGAGTAGTTCTTCTACTTGTGTGATGAATCGCTATAAAATCTTTGAGCTCAACTACACTTTCTATCCTAGTCCGAGACTTGGCTATAATAGACTAGAAATCAAGACTTATAGTTTTGATCACTAACATTGAAAAACATGCTTGAGATATCAACGCATGCGAGTTCGACCGAGCAATACTCTAACACTTTGATTTCTTGCACTCTTGAGACTTCATCTTTTTGAGTTAATTATGAGCTATTTAGGATGACACGCTAAACCTCTTAAGGTTGAAACAGTTCTTCAAGCTATAGATTAAGTTCCATTTATTTCAATCCTTAAATATATAGGTTCATAATTGAATGCGAAACTAAGCTATGGTAGTCGTTTGAAAGATTTATCCTCGTAATTAATCATTACTGAATCACTTTCTTTTTATTTTTACAGTTATATGTTTCTCTAAAGTGATTTGGTGGGATCCTGATACTACCATGGATTTTGTAGCAAGGTAATCATTGGTTGAGTTATTTAAAAGCCCCATAAGACAATTGTCTTACACTCATAAAGAATGAGCCTGAAAAAATATATATATATATATATACAAGCATACTACCCGGTGCATACGCACCAGGAGTGTGTAAATGGTTTGTCGGACCAAGTTTTCGACAATAGGCATAGCACTGCTCCGTAAAACACATTTAATGCTTAACTGTCATATACAAGAATCCCTGTAATTGTCATCACAAAATAGATCCCGGGTGAAAATTAAATTTAACAAATTTTGTGTTTTATATAACTAATATTTGATAGGGGCTGTGATCTTCTAATTTGTATCCTTGGCGACTTGGAGATATATGGGGATCTGCTGTTGGTTCTTTTTACTACGTCAAAGACGACTCTCCCGAAATTCGACGCGCATAGCAAACTTGCCGTTCAGATTATTTTGGCTTCGAGACTTCTCAGTGAATTTAGCGTCACTGACAGAAATTATTATCATCCTTGTGATTTACACCGTTGACCCTATATAGTTCCATGTTAAGTTTGTGCTTCAATAACTCCATTACCAATTTGCTCTACAATCCACCGCGTTAATGATCGATGCTCTGATCTGTGTTTGATAGTAGCAAAATTGGAACTCCATTTTTCTATTGTAACTAATGGTTTGGTATTCCTGAAAAATTGCAGGGAACGAGGGAATTAAGCAATTAGGTAGGGTGAAAACATCATCATCTTCGATGGAGCCTGTCATCGAGTTAATGATATTTGAACTCAATAAAGTATGGTATCTTTAGTTGGTGCAAGTATACACCTTTCACTTAAGTAATTCCATATAAATTGATTACACGGGGAATCCACATCTGAAAATATTAGGTACTCATCTGGTATCTTGATCCACGCCGGCTCTTCCATCTTGGTAAGTGCAATTGCCGGTAGATTTCCATTTCCGAGATCCAATACCCATTGACTGGATTCTTTTGTTGCTTTCGTTGCAGCCGTTACTCCATGCCGTTCAAATTCTCAGTAAAGATGTCGATGCGTCAACAATTACTTCCCTGGTTCTTTTGGTAGTCACCGTCAATATATGCTTAAAATTTCCCATAAACAAAATAGCTTTTCCTCCAAATATCTATATCGGTGTACCCATAAGATCTTGGAATATTCTATCCAGTGATTCAAAGGCATTTTTACCCTGCACATGAACTCCGCCAAATGCTTACCCGATGTGACACTGTGACAGCATGTGTATTATTCAAGTTCTAGAGGCCTGTTTGAATGATAGTGATGCTATTCGTGATGAAGCTATACATCTTTGGTTTTGATCTTAAACCATCTGCCAACGTTTTGCATATATACATTTTTTGGCACCACTTCCAAACACGTTTTCCCTTCCATCGCCTCTATCACGTCCTAAAACACCTTTGTTTGCTCATTATATAAACCCTTGTGCATCCGCAAGAAATCTTCAGAAAGTGGAGTGTTTTCTGAAGACCTCCATTGTCTGGTATTCCTACATGTTAGAAATTCTTCGAAATTTTATTGCTTTGCTTTGGCTGTATATCAGTCATTAATTGTCCGCACGCATGGCCCGATGCATCATATTTTGTATTCCAACGTCATATCCTTTTGTATTTATCCATATTTATCGCCTGTAATTCAAATCACCTTCTTTTATATGAGCATCATCATCACCAGAAATCGATATATCCTTCAAAACTTCTATGTAAAGTTAGAGCAGATGGTCTTTTGGGTGATTCTAACCCATCTCAATCTGGACTTTACATCATGTGCATTAAGGCTGACCATACATTGTTGGAACACCCTACCCCAAGATTTGTAATCGAGTCTTCATTTGATCGTCGATGTGATCTGCTTGCAAATACTCCTGCATGGTAACCACCTTATGATATTTCTTGGTTGTTGTGAATTTGATGCTGTTAATATGGGTTGATTCTCATGTGATGTATTTGAGGAAATTGATAGAGTGAAATGAAAAGGTTAGCTAAGCTTAACGTTGTTTTATACTCCAAAAGAAGATGTCGCTTGGGAGGTGACGTAACATTTTCCGTGGAGTAATTGAAAAGGTGTCTTTCGATATACTCTTTTCAAAACGTTTCAACGTGAGAATTGAATATGCAAACAGGCATGTCTTAGTTACGGAGAGTTTTATGGCGTAGAAATGCCTGAAGATCCAAACAGGCATGTCTTAGTTACCGAGAGTTTTATAGCGTAGAATTGCGATGACTTGGAAATATAGTGCTGATGTGGCTTCACCAAATTTTGAAACGATTGTGGCGTCGACATGTGGCGATTTGGGTGTCCCTTATTATAAAGAAAGATAAGGCTCCTCTTCATTTATCGACATTAATAAATGACAGGTCCGGAATTTCGGACTAATCATAGTCGATGGAACAAAAACCATATCATCATTATATAGCAAGTCAAAATGACTATTGATGAGCTTATTGACACTTGGATAGAAGTATGTGTGAAACGTTGTCCCTGTCTCCGTCGCCTAAGCAAACGTGGAACGCAGGGTCTAAGGAAACTATCATGTACTTGCTGAAAAAGAACATGCGCTTAGAGTATCTAATCATGTGGTCGAGTTAAATGGGTGCTTCTCTCAACTATTGTGCTATAAATAAAGAATCCTTTGACGACATTCATACAAGTATTGTGGGTAACATCTTTCACTTTAGTCAACATTTGCACACTTCAATTTTCTATTTCCATTGTCTTATTTATCCATGTGATTTCAGTATGCGAGTATTGTGAAAAACGTTGCAACAAGTACGTTGACTATCTTAGTGGAGTTTTGCAAACAGGTTGAATGTCACACGCAAGTAGTTGCTTATGTGTGCGGATTGGAATGTATGTGGGATGTTTGTAGCTAAAGAACTTATGCAAACTAATTATTTGGCTTTCTACTTTGTGTCTATCCTTAGTGGTTCTTCCAAGAAGAGAGATTGGAGTAGGTTTTGTGGGTATACCTCTTGTAAGCCCTCACGAGACTATAACTCCTCCACTAGGGACACCTAGGGGTTTAAAGGCATGTTATTCATGCTAAGAGTAACTGTATCCTCACGACATGGAGTTGTTGTATTTAGGATTAGTTTTATTTAGTTTGCTCGAGGACTAGCAAAATCTAAGTGTGAGGGAATTTGATAAGTGCATAATTCGTATGATTTTAGTGTTCATTCCATACCTGCTTTAGCTATTATTCTTGCATATTTTCGTATTATTACTCTTGTTTTCTCTTATTTGCCTCTAATATGTGAATCATCCAAAAAGGAGCTAAAAATTTCTAAAAAGATCTAAGAAGAGAAGTATTCCAAGTATCCAAGTGCCCAAGTCCAAGAGAAGTGGAAGAAGTGCGACAAAAAGGAGCAAAACGCTCAAAATCAAGAGAAGAGACAAAGACCTATCTTAACTCATTCAAATTAAGGATTTCTCATCGTCATATTGAATATAATTTAAATATAAAAAGAATGCAAAAAGAATGAGGTCATTCCGAGTTCGGACGAAGAAGTTGTGTCCAAAACGAGTTTTTATTGAATACCGAAGACACTAAGGTACGCGTACGGGTACGCATATCCTAGTTCCGAAAATGTCTGCTGGAATTTGAGGTACGCGTACGGGTACGCATACCTATCAAGTAGGAAAACGTGTATAAACTCCTTGGAAGGCCTAAGGGAACGTTTGGGATCGTTATTTCGTAATTTCGGGTTTGGTTCTTGAACCGAACTAAATACTTGATGGAAAAGCAATGTAAACCTATAAAAAGGTATTAGGTCATGATATCATATCGATCTCATATCACAAGTTCTAAATCAAAAACCTAGGGTTTAGCCCATTAGGGGGAAACCACCATTATTCATCTTCTTTGTAATATGAGTAGCTAAATCCTTTGTTGATTAAGGATGAATTCAATGTTCTAAGCGTGAAGCTTCATTAATAATACAAATCTATTGAGATTTTTTATCATCATCGTTTGTCTTTACCATATTTAGGGTTTATGAGTGATTCTTATATTGATTTGGAGTGCACGCTAGATTGATCTATTGATTGTTCTATCGCTAGTAGAAGTTATGAGATAAGTAATCGTCGATTAACTCTCTACACAAGTAGAAATCACGAGACCTTACAGAGGAATTCTGTGGAGCAACCGTGTGTGAAGACGACACCAGCAAGTAAACCTTGATCTAAGAGTTTAACTACTTGGATCAACCTAAATTCACAAAGCTTAAGGCGTTCGATTGGATTACACCTTGAGTGATCTACTACTTGGTGGTTCCTTAGATAGAATCTGGTAGTCGAGAACTTCTGTATCCAGTGATAGAAGGAGTTTTGGGGATAACACTGATCTAGCTGTTATTCCACGGTTGGTGATGAATGGTTCTTACGAACAATAGATAAGTATTCTAATCCTGTTAACGCTTGGTAACGGCGAAGGATTCCTTGATCATCTCTTTCTTTATTATTATCTTTTTATTTACTTTAATCAAACAAACCCCCTTTTTTATTTACCTTATTTTGCTGATCAAATAACCGATCAATTACGCATCTCTCTGTGGGAACGATCTCTTACTACCGCTATATTACCAGTTAATTAGTGGAAAATATATTTATTAATTTGTTGTGCCTACGACATCCCATAAAAAAGGTAACATCAGAGCCAGTACCTTTTACTACTTGGTCTTCATTTGTCAGGACATCAGCAGCCAAAAAATAGTGTAATGATACTGTGTTGAATACTTCTTCTGGCAGCACTTCTAGTGAGAAAATTACCAATCCAGTACCCAAGAAATACAACTTTATATGAAATGCTGGTAAGGGAGGTACAAAAAACCTCCAACCCAAACAATGACAGTAATTTTTTGGAACATAAGGGGTCTTAGAAGAGCTAGGGCCCAGCATAAGTTACATTCTTTAGTAAGTCAATTTAATCTATCTTTTGTGTGGATAGCTGAACCAAAAATTAAGTTCTATTCTTCATTTTTCAGTAAACTGAATCTTCCAAGTATGCAATATATGGTGATTCATAATGAAACTAATACTCATAAAAGTAATATTTGGCTCTTTTGGAATAGATCAATTAATACTCCTTCAGTTGTTTCTATCACCACCCAAATGATAACAGTGGCAGTTGGTGATGTGTTTGTGTTTGGTGTTCATGTACATGTCAATGTTATTCAAAGAAGGTTTTTATGGTCTGAAATGCAGTAAATAAGTGAATTCAACAGGCCTTGGGCAGTATTTGGTGATTTTAATGCAATTCTTATAATGGAAGAAAAAATGGGTGGTAGAAGTCCTTCAAGAAGATCAATGATTGATTTTAGTGATTGTTTAAATTCATGTGAACTCTTGCAAGATCCTAAGATTGGACTTGAATTCTCATGGTCAAATTGTCAGCAAGGAGATAAAAGAATTCGGTGTAATCTTGACAGAGTTGTAGTTAATATGAAATTGTTACAAGTTTATAATGATTGGGGTTATAAAGTTGATCTCAGAATAGCTTCAGATCATGCTCCATCGTTGGGTGGTTCAGCCAATATTCCAAAACCAACAAATGTTCCTCTAAGATTTCAAAAAATATGGTTATAACATCCTAACTTTTTAAAACTGGTAGCAGATAGTTGGGCAGAATAACTAAATGGAGATCCTCCATACATTTTTATGCAAAAACTCAAGAGGCTTAAAGTTTTTCTCAAGGAATCGAATTGGAAAGTTTTTGGAGATGTTAGAGTGAAAATTCAATAAGCATAAGAAACAGTAAAAGCAAAGATGTTACTATCAGACAGTAAGCCACATGATGAAAGTCTCTTACTTGATCTGGTACAATCTCAAAATGAACTTAATTCTAGAGAGGTGCAATATAGTATTCTACTGAAGCAAAAATCAAGAATAAGATGGGTTCAAGAAGGTTCGGCAAATACCAATTTTTTTCCATACTAATATAAAGATCAGACAAACTAGAAATAGCATATGTGAATTGGAGGATGAAACTGGTACTACGATTTCAAATCAAAAACAAATAGTTGACACTTTAGTTAACTTCTTTGAAAAAAGATTTCAGTTTCAGGAAGTTGAAAGCAATGAATCTATTCTTGAAGTAATTCCTAAATTAATCACAGAGGAGGATCATAGAATGCTAGAAGCTACACCAGAAATAGAAGAAATCAAGAATGCAGTTTTTGCTATGGATGGAGATAGTGCACCAGGCCCTGGCAGTTTTTCAGGTATATTCTATCAAGCATGTTGGATATTATTCAATTTGATTTCATTAAATCTATTCAATATTGCTGGAAAAGAAAATATATACCTAAATGTATTAATTCCAACTTTTTAGTCTTATTACCCAATACTCGGGGAGCTAAAAATCCCAATCAGTTCAGACCCATTGGACTGAGCAATTTTAGTTTTAAAGTATTCACAAAATCATATCTACAAGAATGGGAACTCTTATGCATAAGCTGGTTTCTCCACAAAAAGTTGCTTATATAAAAGGTAGAAATATCCATGAGCAAGTGATGTTAGCTTTAGAATTAGTAAATGAAATGAAGAAGTAAAGAAGGGGAGGTAATTTGGGATTAAAACTCGACATCTCTCAAGCCTATGATTCTGTCAGTTGGGACTTTCTCTTCAAAGTGCTTCAACAATATGGATTTTCAATTGCATGGTGTGAATGGTTAAGAACTCTCTTTACTTCTGCCAAAATATCTATTATGGTTAATGGTGGTCCAAATGGATTTTTTCAATGCACAGAGGCTTGAAGCAAGGGGATACATTATCTCCAATTCTTTTTGTCTTAATGGAGGAAGTTTTAAGTAGAGGATTAACTAATCTGGTAGAAACAAGAAAATTACATCCAATGGTAACCAGAAATGGTATTTCTCCTACTCATCTCTTATTCGCTGATGACATTTTTTTTTCCATCAATGGCTCCAAAAGAAGTTTAATAAATCTTATAAAGCTACTTGAAGATTACCAGAAATGTTCTGGTCAGATAATAAACAAGACTAAGAGCAAATGTTTTATTGATGGATACACTTCAGTGAGGAAAAATCAAATATCAGCTATGTTGCAAATGGAACTAACATCTTTCCCTGACAAATATCTAGGAGTCATTCTACATCCAAGAAGAGTCAAATCTGATATAGTGTGGCCTATGGTTGAGATGATACAAGACTACTTATCAGTCTGGAAAGGAAAACTGCTATCTTTTCATGATAGGTTGGTGCTGATTAAATCTGTGCTTAGCAGCATTCCTATCTACAACATGGATGTATATAAATGGCCAAGTTCTGTCATTAAGCAATGTGAGAAAATAATGAGGAATTTTTTATGGTCAGGTGATGCAGAAATAAGGAAGTATGAAACTTTGGCCTAGCATAAAGTATGCACTCCATTTCATGAAGGTGGTTTGGGTACTAGAAGATTAGCACATGTTAACAGGGCATTATCAATGAAGATGATGTAGAAATTATTAACTTCTCAGGACGATTGGTCAATGTTCTTAGCAGCAAAATTCAAGGACAGAAAAGGACACTGGATTTCTAACTGGAAATTATATACTGTGTAGCCTGGTTTGAAGTGGGCATGGCAAGCTCTTAAGGAAAATGTCAAATGGATTGTAGGAAATGGAGACAACATTTCTGTATGGTTTGATACATGGAATGGAGAGTATCCTCTCATTGATACAATGGGTTACACTGAATTTATAAAGAATAATTTACACATGAAAGTAAAGGATCTTTTACATAATGGTAATTGGCAAATACCCATAGAACTCCAACAATTCATTCATCTTCCATTTCCTACTCCTCATGGTGCAACAGATGAAATAATCTGGAGTGGTGACATTAAAAGAAAATTTTCTACAGCTTCAGCAGTTGATAAGATTAGAGCTAAAGAGGTACACATTAACTGGTCTTCTTATATTTGGAAGTCTTATCTTCATCCAGGAATAACAAGCAATGTTTGGAAGCTTCAGCAAGGAATTTATGTTGATGATGAGAAAATGTTGCATAAAGGTTTTTCCTTGGCTTCAAAATGCTGTGTTTGTAAGCAAGATCAAGATAGCATGTCACACCTTCTTTGGTCCTGCAGTTTCAGTGAAAGCATATGGCTATGGTTAGGTAATATCTTTAACCTTCCTATACCATCTTCATTTGACAATATTATAAAACTTGCAAAACAAAAAATCCCCATAGTCAAGGAAGTTTGGTTTACTGCTTCCTTTTCTACTATGAGAGAACTGTGGTTCCTAAAAAATAAAATCCATTTTGAGAATGTGCAACCAAATGTAAATTCTTTCAAGAGAAGAATTTTAAATCTAGTATACCATGGAGGTTATAGAGTGAAGGGCACTAGATGGAGTCAAGACTATGATTCACATATCCTGGCTTTTTTCAATCTAGGTCCTAGAAAGCTCAAATTTTCATCTATCAGAGAATGTTATTGGTTAAATCATCCAAGCGGCTATGTGTTATTTTGTTGCGATGGTGCAGCAATTGGGAATCCAGGATTGGCAGGATTTGGTGTCATTGCAAGAAATCATGAATGACGGGTTATTGGGACAGTTTCAGGGGGTTTAGGAATTGCTACCAAACAGAGAATTTCTTCGCATGAGATATTTCTTCTCTCGAACAGGTACAAGGACCCAAATAGTTCTCCTTTTTCCACACATCAGGATCGGCTTTTCCTTCACACATATTTCCCAAACAACGAACGGGATTAATCAAAGTAATCCTTGATTAGTACATACACAAACGGGTTAGATTAAGATCAATCAAAGTAATCCATGATTAATTAGTACATACACAGTACCAAAACCAAAATAATAGTATCAAACTAATTTCTAATTCCAATATACCCAACGTATGTGCCAAAATCAAAAACAGGGAAAAAAAATAGAACCAACTTATTTGATTAAAAACAAATAGATACAACTTATCTTATTTGATTCCAGCAATTTCATTATCTCGACGACAATTGATGTCCAATAATCCAAATTAAAATAAAAAAATCCGATTCAATCTAGCTCTGCGGTATAGCTTCGTGCATGATAACGTTTTGCAGTGGATGGGAAAGATTAAAAGACAAAGAGATGAGGATATTCCATTCATTAGAGTTAGTATTTGTTACATATATATATATCCCTTTATATATAATAGGAATAGAACCCTGGTTACTATATTGGGTCGCGCATCCGTGGGTTAAAGCCCTACAAGACTATTATAATTGTGGAAATAGAAAAGTAAAAGACACAGCAAGATTTTGTTAACGAGGAAACTGCAAATGCGAAAAAAAACCCGGGACCTAGTACAGAATTGAATACTCTTATAATTAAGCTGCTATACAAAATCTACACCAACTTCGTATAGTTGAGTCCAAGCAACTACCCCTAGTTCACTTAGTTTCCTCAGTATCTCAGCGCTTCCGACTTCGATGAGTTCAAAAAGTAAAGGAACAACAAATCTGTTTGGTAACATCTCTTTGGATTCTTTCAAGATAAAGATATCTCAAGTCATACGCAAAGGCTCTTCCGTTTAATCTAATAAACTCCTTTGCCTGGTTAGATCAATCTATCCAATAACTACCAAAGTAGTCAAGTTTAGATTCACAACCAATCAGTATAGAATTAAACTCAAGAAACTAATCAAGGTTTGTGCCGATCTCAAGGAACTAATCAATCGAATAAATATGATTCTAGTTGGATCCCAACTGATCAAGGTTTATGCACACTAAAGATATGAGAACTAAATCTTCTTCTTCTTCAAATCTTCTTTGTTTTTCAATAAACACCTGCACAACACCACTTGATTCTCTTGTGATCAATCATACACAGAACGGAATCTGTTAACAATGGATTATCACAATATGTCTTTAGATCTACAAACAGTTCTAATGATCCCGTCGATATTTCGATCTAGTTTGAGTGAATCTTATATCAGAAGAGAAGATTCTCAAGAATAAACAAACTAGGTGCAATCAAAGTTTCAACAACCGTTAGTCAATCAAATCAATCTAAAACTAATAACACTGCAATTATCTAGTTTCCCACCAACGGTACTCGTAGAGCTTCTCGATCCCACAAAAGTCTTTAAACGAGCGGTCGTAAGAGATTTCACCTAATTAGGATACTTTCCTCTACGATTAGACAACTCCACCAGAAACAACAAGAATGAAGTTTTCCTGGCTCTTAGGATAGTTTGCTAGAAATGTAAACTTAGGTATTTAGTGACCAAGGATGTTTGGACACCAAGGAATTTCCAAAACCGAAAACATTCTCAAGATACGCAATGAATAGCAAAATTCGGTTTTCCTAATTCCAATAAATGCTTGTCCAAAATTTCCGAAATCTCTCAATATAAAATCTCAAATTAGTAAATGCACGTTACTAATTTTTATTCTCTAGAGATATGCATTTAATTGTTGGAAATTAAAGCATATAAAACCAAAAACCTTAATTAAAAGATTCTCAATTTATATCGGTACAGGATCTCCTTGAGTACTAAGGTATATCTTTGAACAATAAAAGATAAGAATTACTATATGTATTCAAAGTATGTTGACATCTTTGCACTGTAAATCCTTATTCATGTTTACATGGATTTACATTCTTGGAATCAGTTATACCACACTTCCAAACAAGTTTAGAATTGGTTCACATGTATTTCAAGACCACTATGTGATTGATCAAATATGAAATCACAAACATGGGTTTAGTCGGTTCTACCAATCACTAGGATCGGTTATACCCTAATATGGAAAGACTTGTGATCGGTCACACACGTTACTAGGACCTGTTATATCAGTTACCAGGATCGCTTACATCAATTGCCAGGACCGGTTACCATATTCTCATAGTATTGCTTGTGATCGGTCACACCAGTTACCAGGATCGGTTACACCAATTACCAGGACCGGTTACAATTACAAGGATCAATTACACAACACTATGTGATCGGTCATACCAATTACTAGGATCGGTCTCACCAATTACAAATATTGATCATACCATCCCATGGTGATTACTTAGGATCGGTTACACTAATTAATAAAAAGTAGTCATACCAAATCATAAGTCAAGCATTGTGATTAGTTATACCAAGATACATAACAAAGTTACGATCGGTTCTACCATCCCACACATATTGGTAATCTAAAGATTTGCAATAAATAGCCTAATGATTTCCCTTTAGATTCATAAAACAAGTTCATGAATGTACTTTAAAAAAATGTAAAACATTGTTTCCTAAGATGAAATCTTCACCATAACCCGTTCACATAATCATAACAATATATACAAGATTATGTCGATGTCATATCTACGAAGTTCAAAAGATAAGCGCTATACTTTGTAGTCTAATTCCCTAATACTATGATCATATAAATATGACCATGTCACATCACTAGAGTATTATACAATATGTACAGTATATACAACTTCACAGTTATGTTTTCAATATAGCACGACTTGAAAGATACGTTAGGAATGAAACAGTTCAAGTCAATATTAATAACTTCAAGAGGAAGGATGATGTTGTCGTTGTAGTTCGCTTCTTCTTCACATTCTTCAGGTCTTCGGAGTAATACTTGTATGTCTCAACATTCCTAGACTTTCTAGTCTAACCTAAACGAAGTTGACTCTAGTTTACAATCAAGCGACTTTAGACGAGTTTTGGCACACTAAAATATGACAACCAAACTTGACATATAACGCTTGGTGAGTTCAACCGATCTATGATCTAACAGACTTGTTCTTGAGTTTATTCAAAGATATCATTTTATCGGCCTCAAACTTAAGAACGGTTTCCCATCGTAACCGAAATGATTTCCCTTTTATCGTCGTAATTCCGCTCGAGACCTCTCTTCAGTTTGGTAAATGGTTTCACCCTTAAGTCGATATCGCCTTACAATCCGAACTAAAGCAATAAAATCTTTCACTTGTTTTCTTATATCAAACAATCGACAAAATAACGCCGCACGATCTCGGTTGTGAGGGTTTCCGGCGTCGGGGCAGAAGTTTTCATGAACTTTTCCCCAATAACTCTTTTTACTTCTTTTTTTGTTTGTTGTTGTGGTGGTTCTTCTTGTTCTTCATTTCCATCTTCAACGACTTTTAATCTAGGTCTTCGTGGTCGTCGCTGATCATCTTCTTCTTCATCCCCATTTAGATTACCATGTACTTCTCCCCCGTTTTCCATCTTTGTGGTTACGTTAGTATTTCCCTTGTTAGATTCACTTCCATGAACTTCTCCTCCTGATTGTATCTCTGCCTCTCTATTCTCTGTACCAGAGGTTGTAGTGCCTCTTTTACCTGCACCCAAATTTATGTTGCCTACTCGAGCTTGGGGAGTTTTAACATTAGAAGGGGTTACTTCCTTAAACCTCTTCTTTTTATTATTTTGAATTACAACTCTACCACCATCACATTTGGCTTGTTTCCTAACTGAAAAAATCCGGGGTACAACAACCATACCCAATATTTCGGCAGGAAATATGTGTGGACTAATGATGAGTGCTAAAAAGTGCATATTTCTATATATTTTTCTTGGCATTTAACTCATCCTTTGTGCATTAATTCTACATTTTATCCCATATTCTGTATTTTCGTTGTTTTCAAGAATAAATACTTTTCTTAATTAATTTTGCATTTTTAGGTACTAAATAAAGCATGGTTATCTCACGGAGCGAAAAGAGCAAAGGAACGGCAAAGACTCCCGCTAGGAGGAAGCGAAGAATGATGTTTGCAAGAGCCGGATCAACGAGAAGTGGGCTTGAAGAGGAAAAATTGTTCTTAAAGAAGATATGGGCTTGGCATACCCAAGGCCCAAAACCCTCACCCAAATCCATTTCCTATATCCATACCCGTTTCCCTTTCTAGCCGTCAGATTGGATCATCTCAGCATCCTACGGTCGCAGCATCGCCGTACATCAAGGTCTGAAACTCATGTCTAACACTACAGCACCTAACTCCATCTGGAGCCGTCAGCTTCGTTGTATCACTTAATCCAACGGTCGCTCAGAGCCTTCTTCTATCTTGCCGTCCGATTCATTTCATCATCTCATCATCCTACCGCTGAGCTTCGCAAATCATCAAAATGGATGCGCCCGCTCAACACCTAAGCATCAAACTCATCGACCCAAAACAAACACCCACTCTCTTCTTCCCCAAATACACTTCCCCCAAATTTCTCCTCTTCCCCCGACCATGGAAGACACTGCCATGTCTGCTCCGCCGTCTCCATCTCCACCACGACCACAAGGACACCACCACCATCACCTACCTCTTCCCTAGTCGTGTCTGTCTTGTTCTTAGCATTGATTTTTGATGCTACCAAGAAGACAAACATAACCAGGGTTTCACCACAGTGAAGAGAAGACAAAATTTGGGAGAAATTCGAGTAGAGGATTAGCAGAGGAGGAGAAGTACAAGCATGGGTCGAGTCTATTTGCATCAGAGGGTGAGTTAATTTTATTTATCGAAACCCTAATCCTGCTGATTTTGGGATTTTCAAATTAGGGTTTGTAGAAATTTAGGATTTTGTTGTAAACTATAAATAGGAACTGATGTAGGATGTTAAAAGGGTTCTTGGGTCATCCGAGATACCCCCTAATTGGGTTAATTTCATTTTTCAATCTAATGCATATCTTCTTCTTATCCACTGTTAATGTCTGTTGTGTTAGTGTTCACTGTTTTGTTAATGTTTAAGTTTCAAGTATGTTCTGTCATGTGTAGATAACTTTCTTGTGCTATTTCATTATGTTCTAAATCACTGGTGCTAAGGTTGAGATGAAATTTAATTCCTGTTAGGTGGTAAAATATTAGGAAGGAATTCTTGTAGTGATCAGTTGCCTAGGGAAGTGATGAACTTAGTATGTAATATCACCTGTGATTGAGTGTGCCTTAAACAGACACTCAATGCTAGGGGTGATTGAGTAACTTAGCTCATTAACTTTCCACAAATGCATACCCTGGACTAAGGAAGGCATGAACCTCCCCCTTTTTTCCATTAGGGACAAGAATATGAACTAGAATTGCTACTATCTAGCTAGGTATAAGATGGATTCAAGACCTTAGTGTTTTACTTCTTTGTCACTGTTTTACTTAGAGAACTCACTGCTCATTGCTCACTGTTATTCATTGCCTTTGCTTCTTTGGCTCACTGCCACTGTCACTTACTGTCACTGCTTAGCTTAGAGAATTAGCTTAGGAAACTTCAACTACACACACAAGTCCCTGTGGATTCGACCCGTTCTTGCACAAACTACATTCGACACCGTGCACTTTCGGTTTAACAAGTAGGCTTTCTTTTACTCTTATTTTCCTACATCTTTAAGAGCCTACCAACTAACTCCAATATAATTCCAAGAGAATCAACTAGACAGTCAGACTCAATCAAGGAAAATATATTCAAGAGTTATATCTCAGTTTCTCAATGTAATCAGCAAATCAAAAAAATGGAATCTGTGAGCCTGATTATTATGAGAAACAATTTGAACGGTACCAAAAACCAATTTTCAAGTGTCAGTCAATTTCAATCAACAACCAAAGGTTGGATTTACTAATTGATTGAACTACGCATAATCTGTGATATTTCAATTATATAAACAAATATAATGCGAAAAAAGAATAACACAAACATCAGAAGTTTTGTTAACGAGGAAACCGCAAATGCAGAAAAAACTCCGGGACCTAGTCCATATTTTAACACCACATTGTATTAAGCCGCTACAGACTCTAGCCTACTACAAGTTAACTTTGGACTGGAATGTAGTTGAGTCCTAACCAATCTCACACTGATTAAGGTACAGTCGCGTTCCTTACGCCTCTGAATCCTAGCAGGACTCTATGCACTTGATTCCCTTAGATGATCTCACCCACAACTAAGATTTGTTATGACCCAAAGTCGAAGACTTGATAAACAAATCGGTCTCCCACAGACTATTCTGATATATAAATCTATCTCCCACAGAAATACCTATGAAGTTTTTGTTTCGTCCTTTGATAAATCAAGGTGAACAGGAACCAATTGATAATGCGATCTTATATTCCCGAAGAACAACCTAGAAATATCAATCACCTCACAATAACTTAGTTATATGGTAGTAGAACAAGTTATTGTGGAATCACAAAGAATGAGACAAAGAGATTTGTGATTACATTTTATGTCTTACATAACAGAGATAAATCTCGAGCAAATCTTAGAGAAGATAGTACTCAATATGATTGAACAAGTAAGATCAGAACACACAACTATAGAGAAAATAGTTGGGTCTGACTTCAGAATCCCAATGAAGTCTTCAAATCGTTAACCTATAATGGTTTTAGGAAAAATCCAGGTTAAAGGAGAATCGACTCTAGTCGCAATTAATATCACACGGGAGGTGTGGGGATTAGGTTTCCCAGTTTCTAGAGTTCTCCCTTATATAGTCTTCAAATCAGGGTTTGATAACTTTGTGACAAAGCAATCAATATTCACCGTTGGATGAAAACCTGATTTAAGATTCAAGATAAGTTTGCACAAAACCAAGGCAATATCTCTCCACCGTTAGATGGTCTTATCTTGTTACACACAAATGAAATATAGCTTCATTTAGATATGAGTAACCGTACCTAAACGTGTATATTGAGTTGGCTCAACAATAGTTAACCAAAGTTAGCTATATGAACACTTTTGTGTTAACCATGTTCATCTTAACACTTCTAGATCAAATGAATCTAATTATTTTACTCATAGATTTGTTCAATTGTTTATGTTCTCATAGAAGTATACAAGACACAATTAAAGCAAAAGAATTGGATTGATTCAAAAGAATCAGTTCATGAACATTTTAGCCACGGTGTTCAAAGATTTCATTCCTTAATATATAAATGTATTTGTTCATGAGTATGAAGTTATACTTAATCGATTTTAGAACTTAATCATATAAGTTTGTAAACGGGTATGCAAACTTAAGTTCCGAACTTGATCTTTTCCGAACAGTTCGCAAAAGGGTACGCATTCTGTCGTTCCAGGCCGAACTCAGGTAAAACAATTACGCAAACTTAGTTCCTGGACTTCGACAGTTAAAACCGTTCGCATACGGGTATGCATACTTGGTTCCCGGACATGAATTATTCTTACAATAGTTTGCATACGGGTATGCATACTATGCTATATCCAGACAATGATTAATTGTTTTAAACTCCCATTTTAATCATTGAAACATTATTAGAAGAAGAAAATAGCTATCTCACACAAACTATTAGCTTATAAGCATTTTTTCAAGTGATCGAATGATCAATACAAAACATTCCGAGTCTACATCAAATGACTGTCTCACACAAATCATGTAAGATGTTACAAGGCGATTTTCACATGATCATCTTTTGACTTTCGTCAAGAATAATGATGAACGTAGTTAAAGCAAAAATCTTTCCAACATATATTTCGAGAAAGATATAAGCGATTTAAACTCAGCTCGAAATATCAAATGTGTATAATGTAAAGTCTATATAGCTATACGACTTAATATCAATATGAGATAGAATAGAATATACATCTGAGTGATAAATGAGTTCAAGTCTCCACATACCATTTGTTGATGAAGTTCCTCTAAGCTCCCCTTAGAAGATCTTCGTCTTTAATCGATGAACGTCGTGAAGTCTAAAGCTCAACTACACATTTTATCTTAATCCGAGACATAGCTATAAGTAGACAAGAAATCAAGACTTATAGTTTCGACAACTAAACTTTACAAACAAGTTGAGATAGCAACGCTTACGGGTTTGACCGAGCAGTGATCTAACACTGACACAAAGAAAAAATGTAGTTAGTACATCAAACATATCAGATTTGACTAATAGAACAAAGTTCGACTAAAGAATAAAACAAGTTCGACTTTAAATAACATGATTCGAATGATAATTCTACATTTATGAACATACAAAGAAATGTTTGGCTCAAAATCTAGCAATATTAAAATCAACCGAACATTATGAAATTTCTAAATCTATTCAAGTCAAAAGTTCGACTCAAATTCTAGCAATATCAAAATCAGCCGAACATCATGAAATTTCTGAACCTTTTTAAGTCAAAGGTTTGCTCAAAATCTAGCAATATCATAATCAACCAAACATCAATGAATTTATATACCTATTCAAGTGAAAAGCTCGATCGAAAACCCACCATAGTTGAATTAGACGAACCTAATATTTCCCTAAACAACAACTTATGTTCGGCTCAAATTATATTTTCCAAGATCAGCCGAACTGATCTTCAATAAAATTAAAAACGAAGAGTAAGGCTACGTTCGTATGATAATTTTGGACCGAAACCTACATCTGTAAACCCTAATTTCATCTTTTAAATCCTATTCAATCGATCAAACAAAATAAAATCAATCAAAAACAATATGGGTTTGTTATAAATACCTTCTAATATACATTTGAGAGCAATCGAGGTTCGAATTTTGTACTCCAACATCGCTCACTTCGATTAGTGCTTCCTTTACTTGCTTGATTGAGTTGGAGTTCAACATGCTCTTCTGGATGTAGATATCTAGTGCAATGTTTTATTCTACTCATCATTTATAGTTTTGATTTTAATTGACGATCAAAGATTTTTCATCAAACGATTAACCGGTGAATGAAAAAAATGAAAACAATTTTGGAAGAGGAGAGGTAGGTTCGACTGCGAGGAGAGGAGAAGAAGAGTTGACTAATTTTGTTTTTGTTTCGATGAGTTTTAGTTTAGGTTTTCAATTTAGTCAAATTGAATTTAGGTAATCTAATTAGTTTAAGTTTTCAATTAAGTTGAAGGGTATTTAATTAATTTAAACCAATTAAAAGTAACCTAGTAAGTTCATCACGGCTAGGACACCCTTTATAAGCATACCTTGGATGGTATCTAGTATGCCTCAAATATGCCTCAAAATAGGTTTCCAAATAATCTAAGTGAAATCATGAGCCCAAGTTTATTAAAGAAAGATCACGAGCCTAACTAATCTCGAAAAGTAGCTTGTAAGGTTGAAAGATGGAATAACCTAAATTTTATAAAATTAATTCATTTTTACTATTATAGTACTATCTTAAGTCAAGGGATCGTTCTCTTTAGTTTATAATATTATTAGTGTTTACCAAAATATAAATAAATCAAATCATTTTTTTTAATTAAATTTCATATCACATGTTGTAAGATATTTGGATATAAAGTTAGAAGATCAAAATCAGGGTACAAAAGACGATATTCGTTCGGTTTTTATTTAAGATTCCAATGTTGTAAAGTTTTTATGATTTAATTGCATCCTCATCCGACATTATGTGAACCAGATATTAGACCTAATAGAGGGAAAATTCTATTTTTGTCCCTTATCTTGTGTCAGAATCTGATACTAAAAGTGGAAAATCTTAATACTAACGATCAATTAATTGGAAATCAACCACTTAAATCCTTTAAATTGGAATAAATTAAAATTGAATGTCTTATATGGTTTTAGAACGTAATATATATAGCCTACTTAATTCTAAGACAAGCAATCATTTTATATGATTCTAGAAAAGAATATATATATATCCTTCTGAATTCTAAGATAAGCAATAAACTAATCAAAGAAATCAACTTAAGAAACTAATAAAGAAATCAATAATAAAAGAAGCAATCATACTGTGGTGTTGTTATCCCAACATCCCACCCTCCCACACATATTTCTTGTCCTCAAGCCTTTAAATTTGGAAAACGGAGAAGGAAATCATCAGCATCCTCCAAAGTAGTTTCCTCAAATGAGTGATCCTTCTGTTTGATGAACCAACGAGTTAATACATGGTTGTGCTTTTTGTATATTCCACGATCTAAAATAGCTTCAGGCTCCTTCTCAAAATGATCCACAGTAGTAGAAAGATGAGCATAATCCACAATAGTAGGTCCCATGTTCAATTTCAAAGCAGAAACGTGAAAAAATTGGTGAATATGACTTGTTGACGGAAATTCTATAAGTTATATATTAGAATACCACTAAATAATTCTCCTATTTTTTGTCAATAAAATTGGCAAAGGTGAAAGAAAATGGATCTTAATGAACTACACAAAAAGATATCGAGACTAAAGATAACATACCAACTTTTTAAGATGATTCCACTATTGCAACTTAGCATCTTCATCAAGGAGAGATAAGGGTACCGTCATCTTCTATAATTCAACATCCGCACTCCCCATAAAGATATAACAATTAAACACAAGTTCAAAGTTGAACTCTCCCACATTTGATGTCATTATCAACAGAACAACATGAGCGACCTTTCTCTAACAATAAGAGAAGGATTTCTTGGACATTGTAAATTTGTATCCCCAAATATTTTTCTCTCTTCTCTCCAGTTACGAGAAAAGAAGTTAAAAATCTTAATTTTAGAGGCATCAAGAAACATCACTTTCATGAGAAAAATAACACCGATAAAAATTATTTTCTAGGCCAAGTATGAACAAAGAGAATAATTTGAGCGATATGACTCACGCAAGAATTATTTCTTCCCTATCCATGTGCGGACGTAGAGATTAACATTCTCGAGCTTATTCGCTGACAGTTACGGACCCAGAGAGCTAAGGCCACAACTAAGACCATCTTATGGAATCCATGCAATATATTCACAAAGTGTAATTGTGGGAAGATCAATATTGCACTTTTCAAAATAGCTTAATCTTTCCTTATCCAGTTACGAATAAAAAGAGTTAAGACCTTAACCTATGAAAACATATAATTATTCGTTCTAATCACCACAAATATGATAGCAAAGAACAAATCTCGCATAATAAATTATACACAAAATAATCTATAAAGATTAATCGCAATCATCTTCAAAATAAAACTTAACTAAATAAACTTCAATAATTGAAAAATGATAATATTTGAAGTAGTTAAAACAATAAGAATAACTTCCTACAATGAGTTAACTAGAAAGAATGATACATCTTTTGCTCAAGAGTCTTAGGTGTGTAGTCCTCATTATACATGTATGCTTCAAGTTCTTCTTCATTCACAACCAACCTAGATTCAATTTTCACGAAATTTTCTTCTACCCTCTTTGAATAAAATTGATGATCATTGCTCAGTTCATGAACTTGATTGAGTACTAAAATCATCTCAGAGAGAACTCATTAAGTTGAGATTCAAGAGAGTTTGACTGATTGAAAGATACAAAATCTCTCTTTCTTGAATTGATTCACAGTCAAAATATTCAAAGAGATTTTTCTTAGTGGGAAGTTGTACAGTCCAGGCATTAACTTTTATGAAAGAGTTTAGACTTGAAGAAGAAGGCATGATTTGAGGTACCGCTTGAGCAAGTATTTCCGAAAATGAATCATAAGAAACTTATTTTTTTCATATCCTTCTTTTCATATGTCAGGACGGTTATTAAATTGGGGTTCCCCATAAGTGGTAAATTACCAACTTAGACAGATATTACTATTGTAGAGGAAGAAAACATATTCTTTCCCTTATTAATTTGAGAAATTCAAACTTGTTGAATATTGTCTGAATTTAAACACTCTTAAGAGACATCTTCTAGTAAAAAAAAATTCTGAAGGAGTATTATAATTATACTTTTAAGTTTATATATCAACGACATGATGAAAGAATTTTCTCAGAGCATACTGCTTTTAACTGGAGGTATAGCCGTTCTCATGGATCATGTTCTTGTCTCTTGCTTAGCAGTCAGATAGGCAGGGAGAGTACTACAAGGACGATGAGGCATGTTCATACCCATATCGAGTCATCACATTTTGGACTCAGTATAAGCGAGGTGGTAGCACAAATTCAAAACTAACTCTTATTTTGTGGTGCAAATAAGACTGTTATAATTCCAAAAGAAGTTTTTGATGATATGAACCTTTTTCAAACGACTGGTTATGACAATCTATCGAACAAGGATACATCTCCCAGGAGTGGGTCTCAATAGTTATAAGACATTTTTTTCAATTAATATTGACATAATAATCCAACACTTTTGTATTTTCCTTTAGTGTGTCTTTTAAATATGAACTGATCATATAATCCTACCTTTTTCAGGTTGTAGTCCTCACTCAAGGGAGATGATAAGAACCAACCATAGGATCATTGCATATAGCAATACCTTCCACCATACGGGCAGTTAGGTGGATGTTTAAGAATAGAGAAATTCTTGAATAAGCATGATGTTTTTTCTTACTCATCAAAAAATCAAGAGTATAGTCATAAGTATTACTTGAGGACTTTGTTTGTTTCATCATACTCCATAATTTTTCCCTTAAGACATGGATAGTTTCCTATAATTTTTCCCTTATGAATTTATTTATCTCTCTTGATTGATCAATCTCTTTTAATCTCTGAATTTTCCTCTTTTTCATTACCTGTTTGTGGTTTGTTTTAAAAGATAAGTTTTAGAGAAGAGTTTATCCTCAAAGGAAGAGAAGAATTCGAATAACCAATCCTTTTCCATATGATTCATGACATGGTGATTACCCGAATGGCCCCATTCTTTACACACGGATCACTGAGGCACAAGTATTGTGTTGGAAATGGTTTGGTAATCCTTCATACTGGTAATGAAAGAGTTAGGCCAAAATTGTCACTATAAAACATTTCCATATTCATAGATAACATAAAATATTTGAGTTGTTTATCGGAAGCTACAGTGTTTGTGTTACTTAGTACCCCAAGAGATATGAGTCACATAATAAAAGTGATTTGCATGATTACAAAAATCGATTTCGTTAATGAAGTAATTCAAAACAAAACCAAAAATTATCGATTATTTAAAAGGATTATAAGTTAACTAATTCAGTTTTAGGTTGGGGAAATCAACATACTCAGAGAAACTTGAGCATTGATTTCTATAGTTTTTTTTTTCATTTCTGATATTTGTAAGTAAATTAGGGTTTGAAGTTTAAGAAAATATTTGAGATTGTTTTTATTCCCACAAATATGTCTATTTTTTATTCTGTTTTTGTTCCGTCTTTTGATAAAATAAAGGTGAACATGAACCAACTAATAATTCGAACTTATACTTCCGAAGATAAGCCTAGAAAATATTAGTCACCTCACAATAACCCAACTGATTAACATGAAAAGTTATTGCGGAATCACAAGAGTCTGAGACGAAGAACTTTTGTGATTATTACTTTTTATATATAACCTATCGGAGATAAATCTCGAGTAAATCTTAGAGAAGATAAAACTCAATACGATAGAACAAGTAAGATCAGAATATGTTAATACAGAAAAAATAGTTAGATCTGGCTTCACGAATCCCAATAAAGTCTTCAAGTCGTTAACCTAATAATGGTTTTTGAAAAACCTAGGTTAAAGGAGAATCGACTCTATTACGCAACTAGGAACACACATAATTGTGGGGTTTAGGTTTTCTCATTGCTAAAGTTCTCCCTTATATAATCTTTCAAATCAGGGTTGCTTTCGATCAAGCTAAGATATGTTAGTAACAAAGCATTCAATATTCGTTGTTAGATGAAAACCTGATTTAAAATTCAAGCTAAGCCTACTTAAAAATAAATCAATCTATCTCCACCGTTAGATGAACACTTTTGTCTTAGCCTTATTCATCTAACACTTCCAGATCAAATATGAAGATCAATCAATCATGAAAGATAATCAAATGAATCTAATTGTGTTTCAAATTGAGTTTTTCAATTGTTCACTATCTCATTTAAAAATAAAGCAATTAATCTGAACCGTTAGATGGTCTTAGATTGTTACACACAAATGAAATATACCTTCATTTAGATATAATAGTTAACCGAAGTTAGCCATATGAACACTTTTGTCTTGGACGTATTCATCTAACACTTATAGATTAAATATGAAGATCAATCAATCATGAAAGATAATCAAATGAATCTAGTTGTGTTCCAAATAGAGTTGTTCAATTTTTCACTATCTTATAGAAAAATATATGAACAAATTGAATTGAAATCGGTTTGATTCGTAATCGTACAAAGTACTTATACATGAATCAATTCATGAACATTAAGCCACGGTTTCCAAATATTGCATTCCTTAAATCATAAATGTTTTATTTCATGAGTATGAGAATCATACACGACCGATTCTAGAACTTCACCACTGTGTTCACCAACCAGGTACGCGAACAGAAGCTTCGGACATTGGTCTATTCAAGTCGTTCGCAAACCCGGTTCGTGAACAACCGTTCCAGACCCAACTCAAGTAAACCCTCTCGCAAAATAGGTACGCAAATAAGAGTTCTGGACCTGAATCATCACAATACAGTTCGCATACTAGGTATGCATACCATGTTGTATCCATACATGGGTAATTGTTCTAAACTCCCATTTCAATTATTGAAATATCCTTGGAAGACAACAATAGTTGTCTCACACAAACTATTAGCTTCAAGTAATTTTCAAGTGATCGAATGATCAATACGAAACTTCTCAAGTTAACATCAAATGATTGTCTCACGCAAATCGTATAATATGTTCAAGGTAATTTTCACATGATCTTGACATTATATTTAATTTCCAACAAATAAATTGTTTCCAATTAAACTCGTCAAGAATATGATGAACATAGCTAAATCAAAAAGCTTCCAACACATATTTCGAGAAATAGATAAGTGAGTTAAGCTCGACTCGATATATCAAATGTGTATAATGTAAAAGTCTATATAGATATACGACTTAGTCTCATTAGAAGATAGAATAGAATAGATTTATGAGTGATAGATAAGTTTTAGTCTCCACATATCTTTTGTTGATGAAGCTCCTCCAAGATCCTCGGTAGATCTTCGTCTTCAATTGGTGAACGTCTTAAAGTCTAAATCTCAACTACACATTCTATCATAATCTGAGACATAGCTATAAGTAGACTATAAATCAAGTATATAGTTTTGATCAATTGAACTTGAAAATAAGCTTGACATAGCAATGCTTGCGAGTTCGACCGAGCAGTGCTCTAACATAAACAAAGTTTATGTTCAGAATTTTTGGATACACAATATTTTGGTTTGGATGGAGTTTCAAACTTTTGGTTTTTACAAAATTGGTGTCAGTATCAATTTTTGTAAAACCAAATATCAACAGTTGTTACGTCCTTATGTAACAAGATGATTTTTCTTCAAGGGAAACTCCTAAAACCTTCGAAGATCATGTTAGGTTGTAGTTAAACTCTGCGAGAAAATATTTCAAACAATCTTGTACATTCTATCATCCAAATGGTTAAATGCGTCCTTCATATAAGGTTCTTTCTTACATTACATTAAACTGAAAAATAGTTACAATAACTAAAAGATAAAATTCTACATGTATTATACGATAATCCTAAATGGCAACCGTACACGCATACATATATATATATATATGACATGTAATATTCTTTCCATCTTAAAATCAACCTTTTCACCGAGGTTGTAAGCAAATAATATTCATGCTGAAGTCTTTACCATATCAACACTTTTCTTCTTAGACTTGATAACTTCAATAAATATTAAAAGGCTCCTAATAAAATGGAAACCATGCCATGCTCCAGGCACTGCAACCAAAAGAGAATATATACCACGATTTGATGTTACGGTCTCCATTATCATTGCTTGGACATAGTTTTCTTCATTAGAATTTTGTTGTTTTCGATCAAATGATTCTTTTTTTAGTTCAACAACCTCATCAAAAATAAGAAAAAAAATCTTTAATAAATTTGATAGAAATCTCTGAATCATTTTTGTAAGCTTTCACCTTGCTATTCAAAGATATCAAAAAAAGCGGTTAAATAATAACAACCTTGTTTTTGGAAGTCATAAACACGTTATTCCTATGATTTGTTCATTTTTAGATTCAGAATCGGTACTAAAAAGCTTTTGTAGATTTGTTGTGAGTTTAATCCTTTGATGTGTCTGTTCAATCTAATCTATTTGATCATAAACACGTTATCCCTCGTAAATTATGCTATATCATAGATTTATTCTTTGATTTCGATTGGATTATCAAAAACGTGTTGCATAAATTCTCATAATCATGTTGATACTTCATTTTTGTTCTTAACAGACAACCAATTTTTCTCAAAACCAAGTTCAAGAATCTTTCTCAAATAAGAGACACTTTGATTTCACGAAGCCAAAAAAATCAAAGTTAAGAAAAAAAATTCATTGTTTTTTGAACATGAAATATCTTCCTTCGTTTTTTACTGAATGAATATATAGATCGTTTTATAAAAAACAACAATGTGTTAGTTTTGAAAGTTTATAATACAAAGCAACATAGGTTTTTGAGTTTTGGATGGATGGATAAAATTTTTAGAGATAAACCTTACATCTGACCATCTCAGTTTTTCTTAGCCAAAGAAATCCGACGGATATAAGTGTTGTAATTTATTTTTCATATGAATATACATTAATTAGTTAATTTCGTTCACTGCGATAATAATATACCTTATTAAACATGTATAGTTGATATTATTGCATCCCTCTAACATTTAATGTGAAAAAAAACATTTAATGTGAAAAAAATATATATTTAAGACTACCATTTATATCTTTGCAAATAAACATGTATAGTTGATATTATTGCATCCCTTCACTGCGATAATAATATACCTTATTTCAGTGGCTAAGGGCCTGTTTGGTACAGTTTTGAAAAACAGTTTTCAAAAATAGTTTTCCACTGTTTTAAAAACATACCTTTTTTTCCTTGTTTTCATTTTCTAAAAATTGTTTGGTAAACTGTTTTTGAAAAAAAGGAAAACCAACTAAATCGGATCAAATGTAAAGATTCGTCTAAGAGATAGTGATATTAGCCATGACTCACTTGCAGTCATTCCCCATCTCTTACTTTGTTCTGAAAAGAAGAAAAGAATAAAGAAAAGAAAAAAAGAGAAAACACAGAAAACAATAATTTGTTGTTTTCATTTTTTTGTTTTTAAAAACAGAAAACAGATAGAAAATATTTTCTGAAAATGTCCTTACCAAACGCGTTTTCTCCTGTTTTCTGTTTTCTCTGTTTTTAAAAACAGAAAACTGTTTTTGAAAACTATAACAAACAGGACCTAATCCTCTCCTAGCTATTTAGTTATTACTGTTCTAATAATCTTTAACATTAGTAGATAATAATTACTCACTCCGTTTTTTCTTTGGAAGCAAGTTAGGGAGCAGTGGTTAGGAAATAAAAAGTCTGACAAACCGTCAGCGAAGGGACGGGATCCCATATGTGTAGTTAGTCTAAAAAGCAGAGCATTCTATATATCATTTTAATGGAAGCAATGAATACACCGCTTGCCATTCTACGGTAACTTGTTACACGGCCCAAGTTCTTGTTAAGATAAATATGGTATTATTTTGAGAAGTATCATCGTATGGAATAAGGCATTTTACAACAATCGCTTGCTATTCACCTAATTGGAATATATATTTTCTTTGAGTTAGAAACATCTTAGGTGGAAGAGTTCATGTAGCGTAAATTTGTCGATAATATGGATGCTACTGTCAGTTTCTTTTGAGATAATTGGACTTTAGTACTTAGGTTCCAACACTAGGTTTTGGTCTAACATTTGTCCAACGTTAGGGCTTGGTACATAGACCAAACGTTGACCTACGTTGACTGTTTATGACCTGACTTTAATAAATTTCATAAAATAAAAATGGCAAGTTACAATCATACCCCTGGAGGGAATCTAGAATCCAACGGCTTTCATATATTCATTACCCTATTTACTCCTTCTCCATTGTCTTCACAACAGATATAGTCTAAAAACATAAAAAAATCTTCACGAGCAGATCTTCACAAACTGGTCGCAGAAAGAGTGATTTCTTTTTTGTTTTGCTGAATCCAATCATCTCTACATAGTAAGGAATGACTGGTTAGGGATAACTGATTGTTAGTTAGGGTTGTGGTGCTTATTCAACTTGATATGTTCGTGAAGATAAAGAAGACGAACCAGGGCGATAGAGATCGAAGAACAATTGAAGATTAATGAAGGAAAATCTAAGCTATGGGTCGTGCAGAAGATGATTTGGAGAAGTGGGTGTTTGATGATTTGTAATATATTCTCTTTCTCTTTGATTTTAATTTTTTTATTTGGTGTTTGTTATTTATGGGTGTCGAATTAGGTGTTGAATTCGCTCAATTCTGGTGTGTATTTGATTTGGGGATCTGGGGTTTTAATTTTGATCATCAATCTCATTTTTAGGTAAGAAATTTATGGGTTTTATCTATTGTTTGAATTTGAGTTGAAACTGAAATATAAATTTGTAACTGGATTGATGGTTTGTAATTGGGTATTGCAATTGATGAAATTATTATTCATGAGTGGTCCAAAATGTTAGTATTGTGAAGTTCATCAGTTGATATGAAGAAAAAATAGGAAGTTAGGGTTCTTCTGAATTAGGGAAAAAATGGGGAAAATTTATGGATTTTGTGTCGAAAACTATGGACTTTTTGTCAAAAATCATCAGAATTGGGGGAATAGAGAATAATATATAAGGTGATGATAAATTATAAGGTTTGTCTGCTTCGTCTTGATTGAGGATGAAGAACAGTTGACTCCACCGCCGACGGAGTAAAATGTTGTTGATCGGAGTTACGAACCAGAGATTTTGGTGGTGCGGAGGATGGAAAAGATCAGTTATGTAAATACTAGGAAAATTAAGGTTATTATAGCAATTTCGAGTACTACTTTCATTTAATTTTTTATTTTAATAATTTCTGAACACAAAGTTAATATCTGACCTACTCAACTACGGTCAACTTCCAGTCCAGGTACCAAGTCCTAACGTTGGGCAAATGTTAGACCAAAACCTAGTGTTGGACAAAACCTGAATACCGAAATCAAATTATCCCGTTTCTTTTTTCTAGTTTTTTTGTATCTTGTCATCTCATCATGTAGATCATATATGAATATCGTACTATAGAGTATTTGGATTATCTTTTACATGGGAACCATGTTCTAGGTGTTAACCTAATACTTATTTGAGTATCTCATGAAAGATAGTGGGGTGGAAAAATATAACACCTCGCAGACCAAGTAAAGGACCCTAAACTATCTGTTGGGCATAGTTTTCTATATCATTAACAGGTATACCTAGTTGAATCCCACGTCTATTTTAAAAAATAGGGGCTTCAAGGCTAAGTAATTTTAAAGTGGAGTTGGATACTGAGCAAATACTTTGAGAATTAGCATGTACAGGTCTGCAAACTAAAACAAAATAAAGGGTTATTTAGTTTATGGTACCTATATTTTATCCAATATTAATGTTTGGTCTAACATTTGGTACTTGTAAAAGCCGTTGACCTGCATTGACCGGGATAAATATTGACTTCCGTTAAAAGATAAAGTTTATATTTTTATTTAAATAAAATTACTAACCAAGTTACTATCATACCCTTCATTTCTTCTAAAATTTACACATAGTTATCCTTATACAGGGCAAGTGGAATTCCTTTCTACCTTCCCCAAACCATCACCACCATGACCACCTTCTCTGTCTCCCTACCGGTACCACTGCAAACACCATCACAGCCACCTTCGTCATTTTCTCTGTCTCCATTACTACCAAAATAAATGTTAAATCAACAGTGCAATCCAATCTTCTCCATTTCTTTTCCCACTCTCATTTATAGGGTTTTAAAATTGCAAAAATCCAGTTTGAAGATCCAAAAATTAAATCAAGTACAAAATGAATAAAGAAGAGATTCCACCGAACCCCAATTTTATTAATCCGTACTGAAATTATAGGAGAGCAACGAAATCGAACAACAAAATTTTAGAGTTGCAAAAGCATCTCTCAGTCGCAAACGTCCCTTAATTACTCCTCTCCATCGTCTTCAGTTTCCAAGGTAAATCATCCAACGAAATTATAAGAGATTCTATTTCCTCACTTGGATTAATTCATTAGTTGATGAAATGCCCCTTAATTTTGAATCTTTTTGGGTGTATGTACAGAAATGAATAAGAAAGAGAGTATGTGGGGATTGAGTTAATTATTTTGAATAACAAATTTGACTGTATAATTTGGATAATGGTTACCTTTTTTGGTTTGCACCGTGATATGGATGAGGATTTTGATGAGCAAAGGTATGCGGTGAAGGGAAAAGGTCTGTATGAGGAGTACCCGATGAAGGTGGAGAAAGAACCAGATGGAAGCGGAGAAAGAAGAGTAGATAATCAGGGTTCATATACGTTTGATCTGTTAATCAAGATCGTAGGATAAATGATTTTGTTATGGCCGTTGGATCATAGACCATCTTCAGGGGTACATTTGTAAACAAAATGTTTTTACCGTATTTTTATTCTACAAATTAACTAAGGTTTTGTCAAAAATAGTCAACACCGGTCAACGTCATTTTCAAGTACCAAAAGCTGAGTTGGATAAATGTTAGACCAAATACTAGCGTTGGACAAAATGTGAGTACCAAAAACCAACTAATCCCAAAATAAATAAATAAAGAAAATTGAATTTGGTAACATACATATATTCTGGATGGTACCAACTGTTTCCTTTTTTAAGTATGTGGTTTTACGTATAACTTTATCATCTTCACCACCACCATATTCCAATAGATGGTTAGATCATTCTGCGGAACTAGACTGTTCAAGTGTTCATTTGAGAAATTTCTCAAATGCATTGCAGCATGTACCATTTTCAACCCATTTTTTTTAAATTGGAATTTTAGGCTCATAACAGTAGCGGCTCCTTCATCCATTTTCTCGGCACGGGTTATTTCTGATTTCTTGACAAAACAAACATGATATATATCAATTTGGACCAAATCGTCGAACCCTACATTTTTCTCTTAATTCTGATAAGATTTTGAGAAATGATTGGCTTTTTAACCGAGTAATAAAACGGAGATGTTGTTTCTCTTGACCTTACGAACTTCAAATAAACGTTTTACTGAAACAACTTCAAGAAGTAAGGTTGGAAATAATCCTGCACAACTTCGGGATATGCAGAAGACGTATTCCTTCTTTACAATTACGTGCTTAGGTAACAAGGCGAGTTTTCTTCGAGGAAAACTCTTAAAACCTCGTATGATCATGTTAGAGTGTAATTAAACTCAGAGGGATAATCTCTCAAACAATCTTATTCATTCCATCATCCAAACAATTAGAAATACTTTTTTTTTTTATAAAATTTATTCTTACATTAAACTAAACTGAAAAATAGTTAATATAACTGCAAGATAAATTCCTATGCATTATATGATAATAATCCTAAATAACATCCATACGTGATCGACTTTCTTACGGTTGGTTAATAATTGAGTTTTGAAGACAAGGTTATAAACATTTTACTGAATTTTCTAATATCTTTGAAGAAACAATAATATGAAATCACACGTATCAAATTAAGAAATCCCATCTCATTTGATATTGATGATTTCATTCCACTCAAAGACAATTTATTTTTTATGAAAAGATTATTAGTATTTACAGGACTCCTTCAAAAAGTTGAAGAAAAACATGAATTTGTAAAAAACAAAGTTTCGAAACTTAACTTCTTTCGGTATCGACAATTATTTCCTAAATTTTTTTTGAAGAATGTCACGAAGTTCAACACAATTTCATTTTTTCCCACTATATACATAATCGACATGTTTTATGTTATGGTTCCACTAATTTGGGTAGTATTTGCATTTCTGTGGAACTCAAGTATAATAAGCATGCAGGAAGTTCGTGGGCACATCATCGTACTTCTTTAGTTTACTTTAACATTAAGTCACATTAGCCAAGTGATGGGGGTTAAGCGTGATTTGTTTCTGTTATTCTTACTTTTGTATACAAGTATATACAATGAGCTATTACGTGTATACAACCTTGAGAATTAGGTTGCTTTGAAGAGGATACGAACATTACGCTTCTCATTTTTTTTTATCTATTTATTTATTTATTTATTTTTGAAGGAAGAGGTAATACTCTTAAATTTTATTAATATAAATATATTTGCATACATCAGATTCAGCTACATCAAAAGTGAAAGCCGTGAAAAAAAAATACAAAGATTTTGTATCACAAGAACAACAAGTGACTTATAATACGTCTTAATCATCAAAAACATGATTTTCGAAGAGGTTACTGATGATATTTGAAGAATGGCTTGTGAACTGAAGTTCTGCCATTTTGGTTTGGGTTCTCCATTGAGATTGAAATATCCCGAAAGGGAGTAATAAGCGCAAATCATATTTATCATGATCATTTCTAGTAGCCACTGATCCTCAAAAGATCGTATAACCATATGATGTTGGAGTACATCTCCCTCGATGACATATTTGAAGCGATTGTTGCAACTGACTATAAAAACATTTTTAGAAGTAATCTGATTTCCATGAATAAGCCATTGAATCTTCTAAATATTCACAAACTTTCCACACAACACAAAAACTCAAATAAAACACTAAAAATGTGATTTTATTCAAATAAAATACTAGATTTATATGCAATAACTAAAATTCTGTCTGGATCTTAAGAGATATTCAAGATCTGGGCAGTAAATAATTTGAAACTTTGTTGAAAATTAAAGGATCTAGAGATTTGGAGTTTTTCTTTGAAGAAAACATATGAAGTTACGCTGCACATTACAACAATGCTAATCGTACCAACCAAAATTTGTACATATTCAAACCCTATATACAAGTCGCGCTACTAAATCCTAATAAATAAATTATTAACCTATACCAAAACATGTTTAATAGTTCCAAAATTGAATCAATTTATAACAAGTACGCTCTGTTGGGTTTTACTATGTCCAAACTTCATTTTTTTATTAAGCACATTTGTATGATACTTTACTTAACTCAAAAATTAATAATTTATAATCCACCACCAAACCCAAGAAAGGCTATAGTGGCTTATTTTCAATAGGGGAAGGACCATCCAATCTAAGTAGCTTGCTCTAAAAGAGGCCGCTATGAAAGAAGTTTCTCCCCTAGAATAATTTTTCTGGATTGAAATTTTGATAAGTGAAGCACAGCGAAAGTAAATACTGATAAAAAGAAACAAAAAGAAAGATATATCCTTTCTTTTTACTCCCTCGGATTCTGCAAAAGAGATGTTACCACTTTTGCATCTTAAAGCAAGGGCTATGGAATGAGTGTGTTTTGCACTCATTCACTACCAAATCCGGTAAGAGACTGGGTGAAAGAGTGTTTATTGCACTATGGAAGGAGTAGAAAAGAGACTAAGAGGCTAATCATTAGCCGCTTTAAAAAAAAAATCACTTGGGTCGCCTTTCTTTGGCCGTTTTAGACATATTTAGGGTTTTTAATTAATAAAACTAGTGTGGGACCCGTTTTTAGAGTTTTAAATAAATAAAAAAGCTAAAAAAAAATGCTTGAGAGGCCGATCTTTCGCCGCTTAAGGTGTTTTTTCCCAAGATGCTGATTTTCAGCCGCTTAGTGTCCGCTTTCGCCCACTCATTTCTTTCAATGAGTGTATGAATGATTTTTGATGAATGAATGGGTGTTCTCACTCCATAATAGCACCTAATTAGATCAAATCAAGTGAGACTCATTGATATTGAATGAGAATCCTCATTCCATAGCCCTTGCTCTATGGGGTAGTATTTTCTTTAGACCACATCATCATCTAGAGTGTTGTAACACTCATCCGCCTTAGCGTCAAAACCCTCATTCATTCGTGGCGGTTGTTAGTGCATACCTGAAAAAGTTAAGCGGGGCTAACCATGGGTTGTTAAGAATGATAGCATGTATAAGTGTAATTATTATTATCTGTCTCGGTTGGTGGTCTCCTCCATTTCTATCTCTCATTTTCAATTAATTAATTAACTAATTATTTTCTCTCCTTCTCTTCTCACGATAAACCACCGGATACAATAAACGCAGAGAGATAAGAAGAAGAGGAAGCCCTTTGGTTTGTTGTAACCGAAGGGCAATCGATTTCAGGAAGGTCAGAATTTGATTTTGGCGGTAATGGAGTCGCACAGGTATATCAATGGAACCTCAGAAATCTGGATTTTTTTTAATATATTATATTTTTTTGAAGGTATGAATGAATTCTCAAAGTGTTATTTAATTTCTATGAATTTTCAGGATTATGAATTGTTTACTTCCTGAATTCGATTCAATGAAGAGATCTATGATTTGATTGTGTATTCTGGAGAAGTTCGTGCTATTTATTAGATTTATTACAGCTTCGGTTGCTCATATTCTTGGATTCATGGGGTAAATTACCGCCTCTTCTTCTTCATACACATATACGGCATCATATGATCATGATTAAGTTGTCAATATTTATTTTGTAGCCTTTTCTTCAAATTGGCATCCTTGAATATAGTTTCTGCATTTTGATATTTTGCAAGCAAATGTCAAATACGAAAAATATAACCTGTGGGTAATATTAATTGTTAGATTGAGAATAGTTTAGATTTTCGTTGAATTCGCTTTTGAATTCGTCAGATGATGAGGTTATTTGATTCGCTATTAGAGACCAATGCCTGGTTGATACTTATGATTTGTAGCTTCTTTAGTATGATGGTGAAGTGTTTGTATCCACTGCCAGAGGTTGAAACTTCTTCAGTACGACAGTGAAGTGGATGGTAAATATAAAATTGTAACTTTAAAGATCCTATTGAATTGGTAGCAGGAATATTTGATGTTCATCCTTCCTATGCGAGCTGCTTAACCAACGGACCTTTTAGCTTATGGAATCTTTTAGATTGTTCCATTTTTGTATCTTTACCATTTGTTCAAGCAATTCCTCACTAGTTTTCCGTTTCAATTTCTGTATCACAAATAGATTCTAGGAAACTTGTATTTGACACAGATGGACTAAGTTGCAACTTTCATTAATGGTTTTGCCTTTCTCGTTAATGGGTGCACTTTCCAGGGTTTTCCATAACCTTTTGGTTTTAGCTATGAAGACTTGAAAAACTTGGTAGGGCTATAGAAATATGTTTTAGACTTGCTATGTATAGTTAGTCAGGAAAGAATATGCCTACATATCTCATAGGTCTCCAACCACAGAGTAACTTTCTTTAACTATTTAAAAGAAATTTAAAACATTGCTATAGGTAAGGACATACCTTAGAGCAGAGCATGCGTCGTTGGAGATTGACTTCCTTCAAAAGATATCGAAATGTTTGTGATTTATCACAAATTTGTCGTAGATAAATTAAACATCTGGGGTGGTCTATTAAAGGATGTCCGCCTGATTCTTGAAATAATACATACAATAGTTTACCAACCTGAAAAAGAAATAAATAAAAAGAAAAGGCTATTTGTATACATGGTTATTGTAAGATAAAATGCAGTACGTGGGAGATATCTCTTTTCTTTATTGTAAGATATACAGAATGTATTTATAGAGTGTTAAGTGTTCTGTATCCACAGCTGTATTCTTAACCATATTGCTGGATACAGTTTGGGATTATCTGAAACTGAAACATATGGTTGGAAGATACTGCCAATTAAATTTGGCAGTCTCAAATGTTCTCAAATTAGTTAATTGCCCTTTAGAGTATGATGATGTATTTCTCCTGTTAATCACACCATAATTATTGTTTGATTGAAGGTATTGATTCGGTCCCTATGCTTGCCAGGAAAATCTTTCACACTTATCTTTTTTTGTCGTCGGCTAAGTCACATTCAGAAGTCGCAACCTCTAGAAGTTGCCAATAGTCTGTACTGGTATTAATCATCTCTTTGGTTAAACCTGATTTGCTACAGAACAGAGGTTGCCTTGGATGCTGTTCTCTGCCTACACATCTTCTTTCCACAGACGAGAAGGGACAAAGAGGTCAGCGCCAACCTGTTAGGAAGCCCAGCATATTGGAGGATTTCTGGAGTACGACCAGCACATGTGAGATGGACAATGGTACTGCACTTCAGTCTCAAAGAAGCATCTCATCAATTAACACATCAAACCAAACATTTGATCCACTTAGTGGAACTGGCAGCACAAGCAACCCTACTGAATTTGTGAACCATGGCAAGTTAAATTCTGATAATATGAGTTAACACCAAATTTAGTTGAAGGTGCACCATTATTTTGATTGCATGCAGTTCCTAACACTGCCAAAGATTTTCATGCTTGATTTTGTTATTTCTGTCTCAACGATGATGTTTTCTTTGTTGAAGACCATGTAAATTGAACAACACCTCAGTCTAGGAAAGATGACATTTGATTTTGTTGTTTTCTCCGCATCTCATCATCTTTACCTGCAGTTGCATTTGAAGGATTTTAGCAGGAAGCATTTTGTATAGTGTAACTGGCAGCCTAAGACTTGCATTAGATTTTTACTTGTAGGTTTCTGTCTTCTCTTCTTATCTTTTGTTGTTTTTGATCTGTTGACGAATCATGACGAGACTAACGGTCTACGTGGTGTGCCTTATTTTGGCTAATGCAGACAAACATTACTTTCTCGCTGTTCTTTCTGCTGTCTCCATTTTTGTTTGATTAATTGTCAACACATAACTATTGTTCTAGCTTATAATTGCATATGCTGTTCACTTATTTTAATGTTGGAATTTACAATTGATTAGCCTAACTTTTGGTGATGACGCTTTGTTTTCCTTTCTGTTTCAACATGTGTGTTACTCCTCTGTCAAACGATCTTCCTTTTACGAAAGAGTTATACTCATCAAACTGTTTATGTTTAGTTTAGTTTTACTTTATTGTTTTTTTGTCACGAACTGAAGTTAGATTGTTCTACTTGGCCATCTCACTCATTATACCTAGCCAACAATGAATCTAAAATGATTAACGTACATTCTTTTGTTTATTTTACAGGTTTTCTTCTCTGGAAGCAAGTTAGGGAGCAGTGGTTAGGAAATAAGAAATCTGACAAACCGTCAGCGAAGGGACGGGAACCCGTATTAAGGTGTGTAGTTAGTCTAAATAAGAAGTCTACAGTGAATGTTGTTTGGTTCTAGAAAACCAATATCACAATTCCCCAGCAGATTTTTAACCATTAGTTTTAACTTTTAACCATTATGATGATGCCTTGCAGTTGGAATGCAACATATGAAGGCTTGCTTGGCACCAATAAGCCCTTTGCCCGACCAGTCCCTCTCTCTGTAAGTCTTTTTTACCTTATATGCTTTGTTTATTGCAATCTAAACCTTGTAAACAAATTTGCTTGCTTACACTCACTTTTGCAGGAAATGGTAGATTTTCTTGTCGATGTTTGGGAGCAGGAAGGTCTGTATGATTGATTCACTAAGCACTCAAAGCTACTAGGAGACATCTGAACCTTTGGTGTAAGCATCTATACAACTTCTGAACTGCAAAGAATCGAGTTTTAAGTTCTCAAAGCTCACTTCAGTTTCTCCTCTACACGACGTTTTTCTTTAAAAATCTTCCCCACTTCAGTTCAGTATAAAAAACTGTTCTTTTCTTTTTCTTTTTCCTTTAGCAAAAATCTGCTGGGGAATTGTGATATTGGTCCTGTATCTTCCTTTTTCTTTGTATACTCCAAATGTCTTGTCTTTTCTAATGAATATATATACAGTTGCAAGATGTAAGGCTGTATTGCTGCTCATTTGTAAAGTTGTTGCAATCAAGTAAATGTTCTCTCTTTGGAAACCAATTTCTTTTCAGTCATTTCGAATTGTTAATACAAGGAATTAAATGTCTTTTCTGATTAAACAACCTGTGCCAAAAAATTATCGGCTGGTGTACACAATTTATGGTTAGTTTTATTTATTTATTTATTTTTATTTTTTGATGCAAAGAAAGGATTATTATTAACTTGAAGTAGAAGCGTCATACAGTAACTGCGACTCAATAAACTCAGGTGGAGAAACTGACTAGACTCTAGAGACTCCATGCTTTCTGCTATACTTATCAAGAATGTCAGCAGATTTATTACACTTTCTTGGGACAAAACTGCATTCCCATTAAACAAAATAACTAAAATTATCAATTGCATCCAGCAGGAGTGTTTCACTTTCCCAAGCAATTGTTGTTGCAGCTTTATTGGTGTAGCTTTCAATTCCTTTGAGATCTGTCTCAACTATAATATGTGTAAGCTTCATTTCCCTACACCAGGTAACTGCTTCATAGAAAGCTAGGCACTCCGCCTGTTCCGAGCTGCTTATTCCTGCATGGCATTTTGAGACGCCTCCCCTCCAATTGCCTGCACAATCACGTAAAATTAGTGCAGTGCCAGTAAAACCTGTATTTATATCAAAGGAAGCATCACAGTTCACTTTAAGAAATGGGGAAATAGGGGGCTTCCAAAATCTTCCTATGGGTATTATTGGAAGCACTGGGTTAATCTGACTGTGAGGTTTACTATACAGCTTCCCTAGATAAGCTGAGAAACTTAAAGCCTTCTTCGCCACAATCTGTGGTTGAATCTTCAAATTTTGAAAATTCACTTCACATCTTGAATTCCAAATGGTCCAAGTAACCACCAGAAATGTCTGAAACCAACTAGTAGAAGAGTTCTGTTGTTGCCTTTGCTTTATCCAGCTTTCAATCATCTCATTAACATTATTATATGTTCCCGTCAACACCAGCGAGCCTCCAGAGATTAATAACCAAACAACCCTGGAGAAAGGGCACTAGAACATCACATGCATAAGGGTTTCATCATGATTATTGCACAAAGGACACTGTCTGTTGATGTAGTGGCAGTTCCTTGACAATCTCACTTTTGTAGGAAGAATGTCAGTGAGACATTTCCAGAAAAAGTGTTTAATTCTTGGCCAGGTTTGGATACTCCAAAAGTCCTTCCACTTGATATCAGTACCTTGAATGGTTGTAGATAATTGTAAATTCCCTTGACTCAGTTCATATAACCTGTCATAAGATGATTTCAAAGTGAAGGAACCATTCTTAGTTAGCTTCCAGATGAGTTTATCATCAGCAGAGTTGAGTATTCTCATACCCAATGTAGTCGATCTCATATTCCAGTTTGTCTCGGTCCCGAGCGAGACACTGGTACAACGTTGTCTCGGGGAGATTCCGTTTCCAAATCTCGGTGTAATCTCGGTTCCAACTTTTATATATATAATTAAACCATGGTCCCAAAAAAGTTCTCAATGTTTTCAGATACCTGTTGTTGCTGTATGCATATGAACTGGAGTATAATTTACTTGAGTAATGGCCTTCTAATTAAAAAGTATGGTTGCTTTTCATCATCAACACCTTTTGATTGTTCAAGGATATACTAGTAGAACATGTACATGTATACAAGAGAAAGTTAGAGAATCTCTAGTCGCAGAAGTTACGTGATATTCCGTGTATGTAGGTAACGGTGTCGATGAAAGACTGACAGAGTCCCCATAAAATGATGATAAGATGGTGTTTTTGTTGGTTTAGTCGGTGGTTGGGTTACCTATTGAGTCCAAGACGGCAAACAAATGAACCAGAAGAGATAAAAAGGTGGCGTTAAGAGTGAAAGATCGTCTTTTACCTGTTAACTCTAACAAATTTTTTCTTTCTCCCCGTGTATGACCTCGACCGGAATTCCGGTTCATTTTGTCCAATCTCGGCCGGAATTTCGGTTACTTCTCGGGTATTTTCCGTCTCGGCGGAAAGTTGCATTTCGTGTTACGTTGGTCCGGAAACGGAATTTCCGGCGGAATTCCGGCCGAGATGTCGGAAATTGACTACATTGCTCATACCTAAAATCCTGCCAGCTGTTTGAGCATCAAAAAGATACCTTATGAGAGCATTATTCCATTGCCTGTTGTCCTGGAACATAAGGTCACTGACCCAGACATAAGATTCACTATCTCAACTCCATATCTTGGGGTAGGAGGTTCATTTAAACCTAAGACCCAAACATCTAGCCAAATTTAGATCTTGCTACCTTTTTATAACCTCCACTGGCTATGTTGTTTAATGAAAGTAATCTGTTTTTGAATGCCTTTCCAAGCCCATGAACAATTCAGCCTGATTCTAGAGTGAAGTAAACTAGTATATGGAAAGTATTTAGCTTGAATAGCTTTACCCTAGTGTGCATCAGTACTTGTACAAATTCTCCAAGTTGCACGGACCAAGAGAGCTTGGTTTAGAATTTTCAGATTTCTAAAGCCTTGCTCTCCACAATTCTTGTGCCGCTTTAAGTGTTTCCAGGAGGTAACGTAAGTTCCTCTTTTTCCTTCGAAACCCCACCAAAATCTTCTTTGTGCCACTTCAATATTATTGAGAATGTCCGCTGGAATTTGAAAGCATCTCATAGAATAAGCTGGTATCGTGTTTGTGACATGTTTAATCATTAGGGATTCTTCACATTGAGACATAGTCTTGCTATCCCAGGAATTGAGTCTGCCATTAACTCTGTCTACTAGTTGTGAAAAACTCCCTTTCTTTTTCTTCCCAATTATTAGAGGAATACCCAAGTACCTTTCATCCATTTGCATTCGTGGAACCTTAAGTCTTCTTGTCAGCATCCTACAAAATCTTTGAGGAACATGAGTACTGAAATGTACACTGGATTTACTGAAATTCACCAACTTCCCAGAAGTCTCTCCAAAATCTTCAATAATTTTTAGAGCATTGTTCACATTATGGAGATCAGTTTTCATGAATAATAAACAATCATCCGCGAAGAATAAATGCGAGATGGATGGAGATGTGGGAGCAATCTTAATTCCATATATTAGTTGTTGTTGTTCTGCTTGAAAGAGTTGTCTAGAGAACGCTTCCATTACTATGATAAATAGGTAGGGTGAAAGAGGGTCACCTTACCTAACCCCCCTTGTTGGATTATAAGCTGCACATGGTGATCCATTCAGAAGTATATAAATCTTTGTAGTAGAAATACACTGCATGATAAGATTACACCACTCAGAACAGAAGCCCATTTGTAACATCACATCATGTAAGAAGGACCATTCAAGCCTGTCTAAGGATTTAGACATATCTAGCTTAAGTGCAAGGTAATGATTGTCTTCATGTTTATCTTTCGTTGTATGCAATATCTCTTGGGAAAGATGGATATTATCAGTGTCTATCTTCCTTGCACATACACTGCCTGAAGAGGAGATATTATCTTTCCCATAACCTTCTTCATACGAGTTGACATCATTTTGGAAATTATCTTGTATGAGGTGTTGCACAAAGCAATTGGTATTAGATCTGACGGAAATTGCTTGTTTTTTGTTTTGGGAATCATAGAAATACTTGTGGCATTTAAACTCTTTAACATAAACCATGTACGAAATAATTTTTGTACCATCTTTATAACATCACCACCTACAATGTCCCAATGAGATTTGAAGAAACCTGCAGGAAATCCATCCGGAACAGGGGCTTTCCATGATCTCATACACTTCAAGACTTTGTAAATTTTGTCCCCATCAGGTATACGCGTTAACTTACTATTGTCCTCAGCTGTAATGGATACTGGAATGGACTGTAAGATGTTATTGTTCTTTACTGGAGAACTGGTAGTATGCAGTTTACTATAATGCCCCGTCAGTAAATTATCCAGCTCCCCTCTAGTTGTGCACCAGTTACCTTCATCGTCTTTTAGAGCCATGATATTGTTTCTAGGTCTTCTTTTATTTGCTCTAGCATGATGGTATTTAGTATTTCTGTCCATCTCCAGATAGTATTCATCTCTAGACTTTTGCCCCCAAAATTCACTTTGAATTTGATGCCAATACTCAATCTGATTCTCTAGAGATTGCACTTGACTTGTGGTAAAATTGTTAGGACTCTCCTCTTTTATGGCTTCCATTTGTTGATGTAGAAGAAAAATATTACTCTGAATGTTACCAAAATGCTCCCTGTTCCACCTAGAAACATATCTTCTAGTGATAACAATTTTTTGTGACAGCTTATAAGCATCTGAACCATTGATTTGATGAGTCCAAGATGCCTCAATTTCAGGCTTAAGAGATTCATCCCTTTCATAACATTGGAAGTACTTCCAATTACGCTTTATGTCACCTTCATTCTGGGAACAATCCAACATTATTGGACAGTGATCAGAACCAAGTTGAGGAAGGTGTATTAATTTTGCATCTGGATAAGAAAGAACCCATTCATCATTGGTGAGTTCTCTATCAAGTCTGGATCTTCGAATTCCGGTGCCATGCACATTGGAAGACCATGTGAATGATTTACCAGCATAGCTCATATCATCCAAACCATCTTCTCGAATTAACTTGATATATGGTGCATCTCTAGAAGAAGAAGTATAAGAACAAGAAGAATGTGAATTAATTCTGCCCATGTTGTTAGAAGAAACTCTATCCTCATTTTTAAAGATAAAATTCAGATCACCAATTACAAACCACGACTGGTGAATAGAATAACTTGAATCTTTGATATACCGCCACTGCTTTTCTTTGTTGTTTGGATAAGGAGATCCATACATACAAGTGAGAATCCAAGATGGCTTAGATGGATCATCTTGCACTGAACAGTTAACAATCCAGGAATCCCAATTGGTAATATTAAAAGTAAATCCATCCTTCCATAAAAAAAATAATACGTCCACCTAAACCTCTAAAGGAAATAAGTTTATGATTAGGATAGTTATAAGGCCTAACTAGTTTTGACATTTTAGATTCACCTATTTTTGCTTCGGAGATGAAAATGACATCTGGGTTATACCTAGAAATAAGGTCCTTAAGGTGATCTCTAAGTTTTTTATCAGCAAAACCCTGACAATTCCATGCAATGATCCTCATATTTACAGAAACATATTTTAAGAAACTAATATGACTGTGAGAATTTTGGGATAACTCAAGCCTACAAATATTGTAACAAAGACAGACAGACTTATGCAGACAAAAATGATTGGAAAAATTTAAAACAAGATGTAAAACTAAGTATGTGTAATTAATTACCTCAGTTGCATGGTACTTTGGAATGAGCATGGGATTCTTTGTTGTGTCAGTATATGGCATATCACTTTCTCCGGTTTCGACCCCATCCATCTTTTCAGTCTGAGTGATGTTGACGATATCACTTATGGATCCACGATGAATTGCTAGGATAGGGCCGTGAATGGAAGAATTAGAGCCATTATCTTGCTCAGGCTGATTCCTAGCTCTTTTAGTCATTCTTTCTTCTTCAGCTTCAAGCATATTCTCATCCTCCTGATTATTTCGCATCAAGTCATCTTCAGTATCGTTACCTTTTGCACATGATTTTTCCTTAGATTTCTGATGTTCCTCATATTCTTCAACTGTCATCGCCCTTTCACGTAACATCTCAGCTACTTCTTCACATATTGTGTCGTCATGATCTATAATCCAGCAGTGGTCACACAAGCTGTGAGGTTGTTTAATCTAATGATAACGGATCCGCACGGGTTCTCCATGGTTTGAATTCCACCACTCCCCTCTTTTTAAAGGCTCGGATAAATCAATCTCAATACGCGTTGTGACCATATTTCCTGATCCAAGTCTACAATTCTTCGGTTCTATAGATGTCTTTTTTCACAGATCTTCTATCGCTTCATCCACCACTGCTTCATGATGATGTTCCAATAATAAACCTTTGAATTGTACACTCCAAGGCTGCTTTATAAAGACATAGTCTATGTACGCCACTGCAGTAGTATATTCTTGTAGAGCTAATAAACACCTTTGAACATTCCAAGGGGCCTTCTTGAGAACATCATTCTTGTCTTTTTCAGAATTAAACTTGAAAAGAAATAAGTATTTTCCAACGATCATTCTTTCCCTCTTTTTGTAGTTCTTCCACAACTGATTGAACTCCTCTTTGATATCACCAGTTTCAATCTTATCATTCTTAGTAATAAGCTTACCAATTAAACTAGAAGACCATACAGATGCAGCAGCATTAAGATTTCTTGCTGAACCTGTGGTAACCCTCGAGAATTTTATATAGGTATTCTTCATCTTTTCAGTGATGGTCTTGATATTGGATGAGTTTTCATTACTATTGTTGTTTGCCTCCATTGAATCTCTGAAACACGATTTGCTAGGGTTTATGCTGTGAGCTGGGATATGGCAAAACCAAAAAGGTAGATGACTTATATTAAGGGTGAAGTCAAGGGATATTGAACCTAGAATATTTTGTTTCTTAACTAACTGATACGGATGAAACTGAAAGGAAAGTAAATATTTCTTGTTATACTTCCATTGCATGTGATCCGGGAAATAATGAAGACTACTTGAATCACAGAGGAAAAAAGTGGGAAAGTTTGGTTTTTGAATTTTCTTTGGATGAATCGGTTGCTGAGTCGTAAAACTGGACTGAACTTTCATGGTTTCAAAAAATTGAGTCGGAGTAAAGTGATATCTCTCATAATGAGAAAATCTAACATCTGACATAATCTGTTTCTGCAATATATCAGTATGAGGAGGAACTGTGATAGGCAATATATCCAAAGTAGACAAAACTGTCTTGAGAATCAAGCATATACGGAACACAAGAATCCAATATAGGAAGGAATCCATGGAAATCCAGAGAAACCTGCAAAAATTAAAACTCCATATCAGAGATCGAAGAACTTATATAATGAAAGAAGAGATAACAAGAGAAAATATATATAGAACAAATAAATCAAAGCTTAAACGACCATATAATATACTGAATAAACAAAACAAAGGAATGTGATAAGATGAAAAAAATATAAAACCAGCGAATACATAAGAAGAAAAAAGCAAACCAAAAGATAGAAATTAAAAGAAATCGATTTGAAAGATTTAATAGTTATTTAGAATCAAATTCATCTCGGCTCGAGGTCTTCGCCTTCTCCTTTTGACAACATCCTCTTTCTCTTCATTTTTATATGAAAGATCCCTCTTTTCTGATATTGGTTAGTTTTATTCTCAGGAGTTCTGGATATTTGCTTGGCTTGGCATCGCATTGACCTAATACCCATAACTCTAAGAGTCAAACTTGTTCTACATCCAATCTTGTGCTCCACAACAACTCAGTGAAAAGCTAAGACCAAATGGTGGTTGGATTCTTGACCGTTCATTCCATGTTGTTTGTAGTTGGGTATTTTTTGTCGTGATTTAAGGTTCAGGACTGTCCCATATTTAAATGGTCTACCAAAAATAAGTAGTACGAATAGTCAATATTATCATCATCACTACCCGTCACCACGGCAACCACTATGATCACACCAATAGGAATGACAGACTAGGTGATAAAGTAATTTTCTTATAATGAGGCGCGAAATGAGAGACCAAACGCCTCAACATATGCCTCCGAAGTTTGTTTTTTTTTGACTCAAAAGGGCACAATATATTACCAAGATGGTAAAGAATTGAGCAGTACCAGTACAAAGTATAACAGAAAGTACTTGAAACAAAAAACAGAAACCAAAACTCAAAACAACAAAACAAAGCTCAAATTAACTCATTACAACATCCCAATTGTATAAAATCATTTCAATAGATACTCCTTGAAGTACTTACCATTAAAGAACCTCGCATTTCTCTCTGTCCATGTAGCCCACCAAATTGCAAATGGGATGATATCCCAATTTTTTTTTTTTTTTTTTTTTTTTTTAAAGTTACTTATATTGAAAAACAAGAGAGTTACCCATAATTTTCCAAAATGTTGGTTATCCTTATCTCATCCAACGGATTTGAGATATTGGTGTCTACTAACATAATGTTAACCCCATTTTGTAAGCTAGAGCTATTAGCTGAAATAGAAAAACATATATCCGATAATAAAGCAGAATCTAGAAAATGTGGCATCAACAACCATTGTTGTTTATGAATTCCTTGTTTATGAATTCCTTGTCTATGAATTCTTTTGCCAAAATGTCTTCCACTTCATTTCCTTTCCTATGCTGAAACATAAAACCCAAATTTTCTTCGCAAGTCTTCAAAATCTTCACTGCTTCGGAGACTATGGATTGATTTCTCCAAAAGATGTTGCTCTGCTTGTCCTAAGCATAAAAGATTAGTCTCTGGCAATCACCTTCCACCCAGAATTTCTTTAAGTCCATTCTTTTTGCCCAGGTTATTGTTTCCAGCATGCTCAGAGGTTCTGCTTCTTCTGCTGTGGAGGCCCTGAAAGTCACAGCTGCAGCTTGGATTGCACCACCTGTATCACATCTCAGTATTATACCATATCCAGTAGGAGTAAAAGAGTCAATCCAAGAGGCATCAAATTTTATTTTGTGTTAGTTTACTTGGGGTTTTGACCATCTACTAGCATTTATGTTAATATGGCTATGTAATACAGAAATGGAATCATTAATAACTCCCTGTTTTGGTTGTCTCAGAGGAGACCAAAAAGCCAAGTGCCTCTGAAATGCAAGAGATAGTTGAACGCTTTTAGTTGATTTGGATTGAAATATTCTTAAACATCTTTCCTTCCAAATCAACCAACATTTAGTAGTCATGATTTCTATCTTAGAATTGTCATATATGCCTGCTATCCAGTTAGAATAAATTTGAGCAAATGAGTAATCTATATTACTACTATGATTTATACCCACAATAGGAGGCAGTAAAGCAACATTTTTGGCGTAAGGGCATTCAACAAACAAGTGATTTAGAGATTCACATTCATGCTCACAGAATATGCAAGTTGTATCTATATCATCCATATGTTCACTCAGTTTTTTCCTGACAGGCAAAGCATTATGGATACACTTCCATAAAAAAAATTAATTCTTTGCGATACATTTAGCTTCTGATGGGTTTTGAAAGTTGTTGTAAAGTGGTAAGAAAGATGTCGTTCACTCAGACTTGTAAAGATTGATTTTAGATTTATGTAGAAGTAATAACAATTTTACGAGAGACTGGGACTCAGGATTCCACCAATAAATTCATTCATGCGATTCATATATTTATTCTAGACAATTATAGCTCAAATAGAATATTGACTATGTTTATTTGCTAAGGTAGATTTTTGAAAAGCAACGACTGTAAATCTAAAGCATGGGATATCAAAAGATTTAACCTAAGTATAACCCATCAATTGAAATCACAACCATTGAATAAAAACCATAAAGCAATTAATAATCCATGCAAAAAGTCATGAAAGAATTAAATATAATTACCACACACATGAAATATGGCTTCTTCCGTCATCCCAATGTTGGGGTTTAGCTCCTCATATTATTCACGTGCTCAAAATAGGTTTTCATAGCTCAAATAGGTGAAAAACAAGAGAAAACTAATAAAGCAGACAGTTTGCAACGTTGTAGTAACGTTACAAACGGCTGTTACAACGGGTGTTGAACTGTTACAGAGAAAAGATGACAAGCTTATGATATACGTGATCTGTTGAACATCGATACTTCTGTTGTGCTGTTTGAATAAGACTGCATCTGCGACTGTCCTCGTCTGTCCAATGTTCTTCAGCTTCCCTTCTTCACCATCAGCAGGTGAATATTCCTACAACTTCACCTGCGCTTCTCTGTTCCGATTCTATCGACCCCAAACTCTCGACAGCCTTTCCAGGGACTCAAAACACACTATTTATACACCACAACTCCCTATTCAGGGTAAATCTTCACCGAATATATTAGTTCCCTGCCTTGCAAGTTACGACTTCTTATTTCCTTCTTTACCTCGTCTACGCTCTTTCAGCTGCCAAACTTTCCCAAATCTCCCAAAACAAAACCATAAGATATTCACTCCTTTAAAGCCTGCACGTAACTTCCATATTCAAACAAAACAGGGTCGATATTCTCTCACAGTTTTCGTAAATATCTTCCTTTTCCATGTTTTCGATAAATATCGATTGTATGAAGATTTAATTCCTTCTTTCAGTTCCAAAAAACGTCATCTCCCCGTCAATAAGGTAACAACACAATCTGACCGTAAAACCCTTGAAAATCTCCGCGTAACTTCCATATCTACATCCCGTGATAACCTTCCCCTATGTTTCACGTCAACTCGATTATTCAGCCCATTGTAACCGATCCAAATGCACGTATCAACCCTGTTTGGTCAATTAGAGTCCGGCCCAACACAAATGTGCGATTAAATCTCCTTGGAACATCTCTAAATTCGAATCCAAAATCTGCCAGACGCTGCACACAGTTTCCCGCCAAAAATGATTTCAAACGGAGAAGATGGTGTGCCCCTTATCCTTTGTTGGGATGTGAATAGTAGTTTCCATGAGGCGTCCCTTATCAACTGAGTACCCCTTATCCATTTGAAGGGTATAAATAACATATGTCCTGGGGTGTCTCCAACATACTTCTGGGGTCCCTTCGGTAATTCCTTTCGGGGGTGCAAATACCACTTTTCGAGTCAATGTTTGCCGCAAAACCTTATTTCTCCAAAAACACCTACAAATATATAAATAACCAAATAAGTACAAAATCGAGCACTAACAATACATGTAATTGATATTAAAATAGACACATAAATGTGTCCATCAAATACCTCCAAACTTATTATTTGCTAGTCCTCGAGCAAACCAAATCTAGAAAATAAAATCCTAACTCACTGTCGCAGGCATCGTCGGTTGCATTTAGCGTATGCAACAATCCTTTAAACCTCTAGGTGGCCCTAGTGGCCGAGTTATAGTCTCGGGAGGGCTTACTAGAGATATACCCACAAAACCTTTTACTCCAGACCCTAGCTATCTACGCAGAACCTTGGAAGGCACTAAAGAATCTCCTTGGTTGGCATACTTATTGACTACATGAGGAAGTACCCTGATGCGATTCCAATTGTTGTACACGAGTTTGCACTCAAGCATACTAAAATTCATATGGAAGTGACATAGCTCTAATCAGATAGTTTCTGTACATCATAACCAGAGTCAACCAATCACATGGATAGATTAAGAAGATGGATGTAGAGAAAAACGTAGATGGTTTTGATGTTGACTAAGGTGAACGGTGTTTCACATATCTGTCTGAAGGCCACTGCCAAAATGAACCTATCCTAATTTGCTGAGATACTGGTCTGACTAATATCAACACAACTGGCATATACAAAGGAACCAGTGGCCGATAATCCTAATTCTAGATCAATTCAGCTGGCATATACATGGGAACCAGTGGTCGATTTTATTGAACAATTTATTCTGTTTGGTCTGATGGTCTGGTCGAAATTTTTCCTTATTTTATTTTATTAATTTTTTTTATTTTTTTTTTCTTTTTTCTTTTTGGTATCTCAATCACTCTATTTCACCCTAGCAGTGGTAACAACTTGAATCGTGTGCCCCACGTAATCACTTAGATAAACATATTTTAAAAAGAAAATAAAATAAAAACAGAGGTGAAAAGGATTCAACGAGATATGGCGAAACTACCATGTTTTTTTTCCTAACACCTGAGCTTTGTGCTTTTATGAATAGACTCTTTAGATGTTTCCATCTAATCAGATTGGTTCCTTGGTGTGAAAATGGGGTTGCACACAAAACTTGCAAGTATACAAGGCCAAGCTTTATAGTATAGGGATGAGTAGGGGTTTGTCCACAGGGACTTGTGAGTGTGATGAAGTCTTCCTAGCTAAAGTTATCCTACAGTGAGCTAAGGGTAGTAACTATGGTGACAGTGACAATGATCTAGAGTGGTAGTGAGCAGTGATGGATGAAGGCAGTGAATAGCAATGAGGTAACAGTGGTGGTGAAACAAAGGCAGCAGCCTAAGGCAAAGGCATTGAGCAACAGTGACAGAAAAGGAAAAAGATGCAGAACTGTGTGAAGTTACTAAGGCAATTGAATCCACCTTGTGCCCTAATCAAGCAATGCAATCTAGGTTTAGTTGAATACCTTGAGCATATGTTAGAATGGGAGGAAAATCAGCTTACTCACTGATATGCCCCTAGCATTGACTGTCTTTTGACAGCACAATCAATCACAGGCATACCTGAGCACTGATTACTTCCCATTGCTCAAGCAAAACAGGCATCAAGAAAACTATCCTAACAATGCATCATCTAACAGTGCACTAGGCTTCATCAGAGCCTTAGTTGCAGTGAATTAGCTCATGCTAGACATATAAACAACATTAACATTCATCACATATGATAATAAGAGCAAATTCAAACAAAACATGACTGGAAATTTACAAAGCAAATGAACCAACAGTGTAAACATGAAACATATGAGAAACTGGCTAGTCCAGTTCTCTACAAGAGTGAAGCTGGCTAACCCAGCATATCCAAAACATTACACCCTCACTTTCTATTTATAATCAGAACACCCAATTAGGGTTTTTACACCCAACCCTAAAATTTGCAAACCCTAATTTTTAAATTCGAAATTAAACTCACTGATTCTCTGAATTTGTCTCCCCTGTGCTCGACCCATGCTTCCTTTTCGTCCTCTCCTTCTTTTCCCATACTCTCTGATGCTCCTGTCGACTGATACTCAAACCCTAGCTCTCTTAGATTTATCTCATAGGGTGAATGACATAGAGGTGAGAGAGATAGAGTTTAGAGTGATGGGTTTTGGTTTCTGGGATGTCGGGTGAAGGTGGAAGTGGTGAAGCTCGAGGTGGAGGAAGAGAGCAGCTATGCCATGGTCGGGGAAAGGGATTTGCAGGCTCAGCAAATTTTGGGAAGAAGGGGAAGAAGAGCTCGAGAGAAGAATGGGTTAGGGGATGTTTGTTTTGGGGTATAAGGGTTCGGTTGCTAGGGTGTTGAGCGGAATCATCTGAAATTGATGCGCAGCGAGGAGATCCGTTGGATAATCACTTACAAATTAAATCGAACGGCACGATGTAAACAAGCTCTGAGCGACCGTTAGATTTAGTGATACAACAAACCTGACGGCACCATATGGGGTTAGGTGTTGTAGTGTTGGTCAGATGCATCGAAATCTGATGCACGATGACGCAGCGACCGTTGGATGATGGAATGGATCCAATCTTACGGTTAAGAAGGAAAACGGGTTTGGGTATTGAATTTTGGGTTTAGGATATGGGTTTGGGTTTAGGAATTGGATTTGGGATTAGGTAATCTTGAGCCCACTTCTTCTTTAAGAACAATTTCTTCCTTTTTAAGCCCATTTTCATCCTTGAGTCTTCCATACCGCGTTCTGCACTTCTTTTCCGCTAGAGTTTCCTCCGGCTTTTTCCCGTGTCTTTGCTCTTTTCGCTCCGCTATTCATCCAAACTTTATTTGGTACCTAAAAATGCAAAATTAATTAATAAAAAGATTTATTCTTGAAAACAATGAAAATACAGAATATGGGATAAAATGTAGAATTAATGCACAAAGATGAGTTAAATGCCAAGAAAAATATATAGAAATATGCACTTTTTAGCACTCATCAAATACCCCCAAACCTGAATTTTACTTGTCCTCAAGTAAAACAAAACTAAGGAAATCCTACTTATACCACTGTCGCTGGTCTCTCGAATGCATTTAGCGTATGCACTAAGCCTTTTAAACCACTAAGTGTCCCTAGTGGACGAGTTGAAGTCTCGTGAAGGTTTGCTTAGAACGTACCTACAAAGTTCTAGGTCAAAATATAAGCTCAGATTCCATCAAATGTGACATATGCAAGTCAGTTTAAGCTCACAGCAAAATGGAGATGTCAATCTAGCTATCAAAGGCACAATCCTAGCACTGATAACAAATAAAGACATGTGATAAGAGTGTAAAGTGTATCTACACATGTGTAAAGAAAGATCGGATGTTAAGACTACTAATCACCAAGAGATAGTTTCTCAGGCTAAGAACCAAGGTCGAAATCTAGCTAGCTGTCCGGACTTTACGAGAATTGTGAATGAGTTGGAGGTATTTCACAATTACTCGCGTTGTACATCAATGGCATACACCCTCCTTGCTTATTACAATGAAACAACAAAATGACTATTTACATGACTCTTATTTACATTGACTACTCTCTTTTTATTTTTGGAACAAGAGATGATGGAATTGATAAATACTTGATTTTTTTTTTGATAAAGAAACACTTTTGATACAAATACAAAAGGAAACAAAAGATTACATGACACTTTGCAAGAGGTAGCCCTTTTTGATGCACCCAGTTAAATTCGATGGTTGTTTTTCTTAATGTAACCTCCACCTTCTATCCCAACCAACCAAAGAACAAGCTAGTCAAGTTTCGTTCAGTATTCTAAAGTGATTGGCAATCTAACTTCCTATCAAACACCTTGAAGATCGAGGCTATACATGTATTGGTAGATCGTGCGCGTGCAAGTTTCTTATCACTATGTGAATTGTGCTAGAGTCAGGGTGCCTAAATATCTAGACTAAGAAATGAGCTCCATTTTTATGATTTTTTTTTTTTTTTTTTTTGGAATTTTGTTTAATTTTTCAAAAAGGAAGAGTTCTAGTTTTCAATTATGGCATATTATCAAAGTATCTACTTTTCACCCCCAAACCTAAACTAAACATTGTCCTCAATGTTTCAAAATATGAACAAAATTATAATACAACATATGAAGAGGATCATGTTGAGTAGAGAAAAAGGAAAGAGAATACCCGATTTCGGCGAAAGCAATATTAGAACTCCGTTATTCAAGGCAAGAATCCAACATATGTCAGCCGAGATCATATTGGATTAGCAAAATATATACAAAAGGAACAAAAGGGTTTTAAGAAATTTTATCTACTGGATTATATACAAAAATTCACCATACACTAACAATCTAAAGAGTTGAGGATCAACCCAAAAGACAGAGTGTAGAGGTTTCAACAACTTCACACAAATATAACAGGAAAGAAACGCAAGTGAAACTGTGAAACAAAATGAGCTACCCCCAAACCTGGATTTTTCAACGGATAAAATTTTGGAAACAAAATCTCGCAGTTTTGGGGGTTCATCATGCACAAGGTCTAACTCAAAGTGAACTGTGCTAGGGACGGGTACACATACTAATTCCAACTGTGGTTCCTCAAAAGTATTATACTTAGATGCAAAATAGTACAAGAGGACTTGGGAAGCACACAGTTCCAATCCTAGATTAGGGACTCTCAGAAAAGTCGGTTTGACAATATGGGTACAAACCAAATCTAGGTTGGGTGGAAGGCCATCAGATTGTGACTTATGTAGGACGATAGGCACATCATTACTAATCACATCAACATCTCCTAATTCTTCTACACGTGTCACAACATGCTTACCATGCTCACACAAATCAGAATCATCAACATCATCAGAAGAATTATTCTCATGCATCGGCAAATCAGTGGAAACATCACAACGTGACCCAGGTAGAGAATCAGACACAACAATTATATTTTCATGCATATTAGTGTCAACAGAAGATTCTATATTACCTAAGTCATCTTCATAGGACAGATGCACATACTCAAAATCAGTATCAACATCACATGTATATGGAATACTAGAAGAAACATCATTCATGAAGGTCGAGGCAGAGAAGCCTAATGTTATTGAACCAACAGGTTCCACAATATTTTCATGTTCTTCTAACATAACATCATAATCATCATCATCATCATGATAGGGATTTTGCAATCTAGGATAATTTTCAATCCTAAGGTCGGAGTTATCACAAGAATAAGACTCTAACTCATGGGGGTGACTCATACCATGTGGTGTTGTCCCTGTTTCCCTAACAGATTCCCATTGATGGGTTTTCTCTGCAATCTCAGCTAAAAATTTTCATACATCATCCACAGATTTATCAAGAAATTTACCATTACACATAGACTCAACCATGGTTCGAGATTTAAAGTCTAGTCCCTCATAGAGGATGACGACAAGTCTCCACTTCTCAAATCCATGGTGCGGACATTCGCTCAACAAATCATTAAAACGTTCAAAATAGTGAAAAACAGTTTCCTCATCCAATTGGACAAAACAATTGATACTTTGACGAATAGCGATGGTCCTATGATGTGGAAAGAATTTTTTGAAAAATAGATCTGTGAGTTGGTCCCAAGTGTTGATTGATTGTGGTCTCAAACCGTAAAACCATGTTTTGGCCCTTTCCTTTAAAGAAAATGTAAACAAACGCAATTTCAGAGAGTCTTCGGACATATGATCAGGTTGCATAGTCCGACAAATTTGTTCAAACTCTCTTACATGAGTATAGGGTTTCTCAGAATCGAACCCTCGAAATATAGGAAGTATTTGTATCATGCTTGCATTTATTTTAAAAGGGTTATTGGTTTGAGGTAATACAATACATGATAATGGAATTTTTATTGTCGGATACATGTATTCATGGAGAGCACGAGGTTGGCCCATATTGAAAAGACACAAAGCCCACTATTTGGATTTAATGGGTTTGGATTTTTGGGAAAAATATTTGGTTTTAATGGGTTTGGATTTTTGGGAAAATTTTGGTTTTTGAAATAAGGAGCAAATTTTTTTTTTTTTTTTTTTTTGAACTTAGCCTAGCATAAATTATCACAACCCATAAAAGAAAATAAAAACAACAATAATAATTACAAACCCATAAAAGAAAGAAAAAGAAGAAAAAGAAAAATTATTACAAGCCCAAATAAAAAATAAAGAAAAACAAAAATTATTACAAGCCCACAAATTAAAAATGGAAGCCCACAGGTTGGGTTCTCTTAATGGGTTTAGGCTTACCTATAAAGCACAGCCAAGCTGTTCGGTTTGGTTGCAAAAGCCCAGTTGGGCTTTGGATCGTCCTAAGCTTTGGCTTTTCTATGGCCCAGTTGGGCTTTGGTTCAACTTCTTCACCTTCTGCAGCTTACAGCCCAGTTGGGCTTTGGATCTTCCTAAACTTTTGTTGGAGAGGCCCAGTTGGGCTTTGGCTCTCAGCAACAAGCTCAGACCAGCAACTCAACAATAGCAGAAGGAGAACAACAGCAGCACCAGAGGCTGGCTGTAGCAATGGCCCAAGCTCCACCAGTAGCAGGAAGAAGTAGCAGTAGCACCAGGGAGAAGAAGAAAGTAGCAGCACAGCTCAGTTCAGCAGGCAGCAACAGCAGGACCAGGAGCAGCAGAGGCAGTTTACAGCTCCAGCACCAACATCTCCAAATATCCAGCAGGTTGCACAGCTGCAAGTCCTCAGCACCAGTAGCTTCTTAGCACCACAGTACTAAAGTATCAACAGCAGCAGCAAAGAGCAACCAGCAGCAACATGGGCCACATCACCAGTTCAGGAACTTCAGCTTCACTGCAGTTCCAACAGCAACAGCAGCTTCAAAACAGCACAGCCAAGTCCCCGGCAGCGGCGCCAAAAACTTGGTGTGAAAATGGGGTTGCACACAAAACTTGCAAGTATACAAGGACAAGCTTTATAGTATAGGTATGAGTAGGGGTTTGTCCACAGGGACTTGTGAGTGTGATGAAGTCTTCCTAGCTAAAGTTATCCTACAGTGAGCTAAGGGTAGTAACTATGGTGACAGTGACAATGATCTAGAGTGGTAGTGAGCAGTGATGGATGAAGGCAGTGAATAGCAATGAGGTAACAATGGTGGTGAAACAAAGGCAGCAACCTAAGGCAAAGGCATTGAGCAACAGTGACAGAAAAGGAAAAAGATGCAGAACTGTGTGAAGTTACTAAGGCAATTGAATCCACCTTGTGCCCTAATCAAGCAATGCAATCTAGGTTGAGTTGAAGACCTTGAGCATATGTTAGAATGGGAGGAAAATCAGCTTGCTCACTGATATGCCCCTAGCATTGACTGTCTTTTGACAGCACAATCAATCACAGGCATACCAGAGCACTGATTACTTCCCATTGCTCAAGCAAAACAGGCATCAAGAAAACTATCCTAACAATGCATCATCTAACAGTGCACTAGGCTTCATCAGAGCCTTAGTTGCAGTGAATTAGCTCATGCTAGACATATAAACAACATTAACATTCATCACATATGATAATAAGAGCAAATTCAAACAAAACATGACTGAAAATTTACAAAGAAAATGAACCAACAGTGTAAACATGAAACATATGAGAAACTGGCTAGTCCAGTTCTCTACAAGAGTGAAGCTGGCTAACCCAGCATATCCAAAACATTACACCCTCACTTTCTATTTATAATCAGAACACCCAATTAGGGTTTTTACACCCAACCCTAAAATTTGCAAACCCTAATTTTTAAATTCGAAATTAAACTCACTGATTCTCTGAATTTGTCTCCCCTGTGCTCGACCCATGCTTCCTTTTCGTCCTCTCCTTCTTTTCCCATACTCTCTGATGCTCCTGTCGACTGATACTCAAACCCTAGCTCTCTTAGATTTATCTCATAGGGTGAATGAGATAGAGGTGAGAGAGATAGAGTTTAGAGTGATGGGTTTTGGTTTCTGGGATGTCGGGTGAAGGTGGAAGTGGTGAAGCTCGAGGTGGAGGAAGAGAGCAGCTATGCCATGGTCGGGGAAAGGGATTTGCAGGCTCTGCAAATTTTGGGAAGAAGGGGAAGAAGAGCTCGAGAGAAGAATGGGTTAGGGGATGTTTGTTTTGGGGTATAAGGGTTCGGTTGCTAGGGTGTTGAGCGGAATCATCTGAAATTGATGCGCAGCGAGGAGATCCGTTGGATAATCACTTACTAATTAAATCGAACGGCACGATGTAAACAAGCTCTGAGCGACCGTTAGATTTAGTGATACAACAAACCTGACGGCACCAGATGGGGTTAGGTGTTGTAGTGTTGGTCAGATGCATCGAAATCTGATGCACGATGACGCAGCGACCGTTGGATGATGGAATGGATCCAATCTTACGGTTAAGAAGGAAAACGGGTTTGGGTATTGAATTTTGGGTTTAGGATATGGGTTTGGGTTTAGGAATTGGATTTGGGATTAGGTAATCTTGAGCCCACTTCTTCTTTAAGAACAATTTCTTCCTTTTTAATCCCATTTTCATCCTTGAGTCTTCCATACCGCGTTCTGCACTTCTTTTCCGCTAGAGTTTCCTCCGGCTTTTTCCCGTGTCTTTGCTCTTTTCGCTCCGCTATTCATCCAAACTTTATTTGGTACCTAAAAATGCAAAATTAATTAATAAAAAGATTTATTCTTGAAAACAATGAAAATACAGAATATGGGATAAAATGTAGAATTAATGCACAAAAGATGAGTTAAATGCCAAGAAAAATATATAGAAATATGCACTTTTTAGCACTCATCAAATACCCCCAAACCTGAATTTTACTTGTCCTCAAGTAAAACAAAACTAAGGAAATCCTACTTATACCACTGTCGCTGGTCTCTCGAATGCATTTAGCGTATGCACTAAGCCTTTTAAACCACTAAGTGTCCCTAGTGGACGAGTTGAAGTATCGTGAAGGTTTGCTTAGAACGTACCTACAAAGTTCTAGGTCAAAATATAAGCTCAGATTCCATCAAATGTGACATATGCAAGTCAGTTTAAGCTCACAGCAAAATGGAGATGTCAATCTAGCTATCAAAGGCACAATCCTAGCACTGATAACAAATAAAGACATGTGATAAGAGTGTAAAGTGTATCTACACATGTGTAAAGAAAGATCGGATGTTAAGACTACTAATCACCAAGAGATAGTTTCTCAGGCTAAGAACCAAGGTCGAAATCTAGCTAGCTGTCCGGACTTTACGAGAATTGTGAATGAGTTGGAGGTATTTCACAATTACTCGCGTTGTACATCAATGGCATACACCCTCCTTGCTTATTACAATGAAACAACAAAATGACTATTTACATGACTCTTATTTACATTGACTACTCTCTTTTTATTTTTGGAACAAGAGATGATGGAATTGATAAATACTCGATTTTTTTTTTTGATAAAGAAACACTTTTGATACAAATACAAAAGGAAACAAAAGATTACATGACACTTTGCAAGAGGTAGCCCTTTTTGATGCACCCAGTTAAATTCGATGGTTGTTTTTCTTAATGTAACCTCCACCTTCTATCCCAACCAACCAAAGAACAAGCTAGTCAAGTTTCGTTCAGTATTCTAAAGTTATTGGCAATCTAACTTCCTATCAAACACCTTGAAGATCGAGGCTATACATGTATTGGTAGATCGTGCACGTGCAAGTTTCTTATCACTATGTGAATTGTGCTAGAGTCAGGGTGCCTAAATATCTAGACTAAGAAATGAGCTCCATTTTTATGATTTTTTTTTTTTTTTTTTTTTTTGGAATTTTGTTTAATTTTTTCAAAAAGGAAGAGTTCTAGTTTTCAATTATGGCATATTATCAAAGTATCTACTTTTCACCCCCAAACCTAAACTAAACATTGTCCTCAATGTTTCAAAATATGAACAAAATTATAATACAACATATGAAGAAGATCATGTTGAGTAGAGAAAAAGGAAAGAGAATACCCGATTTCGGCGAAAGCAATATTAGAACTCCGTTATTCAAGGCAAGAATCCAACATATGTCAGCCGAGATCATATTGGATTAGCAAAATATATACAAAGGGAACAAAAGGGTTTTAAGAAATTTTATCTACTGGATTATATACAAAAATTCACCATACACTAACAATCTAAAGAGTTGAGGATCAACCCAAAAGACAGAGTGTAGAGGTTTCAACAGCTTCACACAAATATAACAGGAAAGAAACGCAAGTGAAACTGTGAAACAAAATGAGCTACCCCCAAACATGGATTTTTCAACGGATAAAATTTTGGAAACAAAATCTCGCAGTTTTGGGGGTTCATCATGCACAAGGTCTAACTCAAAGTGAACTGTGCTAGGGACGGGTACACATACTAATTCCAACTGTGGTTCCTCAAAAGTATTATACTTAGATGCAAAATAGTACAAGAGGACTTGGGAAGCACACAGTTCCAATCCTAGATTAGGGACTCTCAGAAAAGTCGGTTTGACAATAAAGGTACAAACCAAATCTAGGTTGGGTGGAAGGCCATCAGATTGTGACTTATGTAGGACGATAGGCACATCATTACTAATCACATCAACATCTCCTAAGTCTTCTACACGTGTCACAACATGCTTACCATGCTCACACAAATCAGAATCATCAACATCATCAGAAGAATTATTCTCATGCATCGGCAAATCAGTGGAAACATCACAACGTGACCCAGGTAGAGAATCAGACACAACAATTATATTTTCATGCATATTAGTGTCAACAGAAGATTCTATATTACCTAAGTCATCTTCATAGGACAGATGCACATACTCAAAATCAGTATCAACATCACATGTATATGGAATACTAGAAGAAACATCATTCATGAAGGTCGAGGCAGAGAAGCCTAATGTTATTGAACCAACAGGTTCCACAATATTTTCATGTTCTTCTAACATAACATCATAATCATCATCATCATCATGATAGGGATTTTGCAATCTAGGATAATTTTCAATCCTAAGGTCGGAGCTATCACAAGAATAAGACTCTAACTCATGGGGGTGACTCATACCATGTGGTGTTGTCCCTGTTTCCCTAACAGATTCCCATTGATGGGTTTTCTCTGCAATCTCAGCTAAAAATTTCCATACATCATCCACAGATTTATCAAGAAATTTACCGTTACACATAGACTCAACCATGGTTCGAGATTTAAAGTCTAGTCCCTCATAGAGGATGACGACAAGTCTCCACTTCTCAAATCCATGGTGCGGACATTCGCTCAACAAATCATTAAAACGTTCAAAATAGTGAAAAACAGTTTCCTCATCCAATTGGACAAAACAATTGATACTTTACGAATAGCGATGGTCCTATGATGTGGAAAGAATTTTTTGAAAAATAGATCTGTGAGTTGGTCCCAAGTGTTGATTGATTGTGGTCTCAAACCGTAAAACCATGTTTTGGCCCTTTCCTTTAAAGAAAATGTAAACAAACGCAATTTCAGAGAGTCTTCGGACATATGATCAGGTTGCATAGTCCGACAAATTTGTTCAAACTCTCTTACATGAGTATAGGGTTTCTCATAATCGAACCCTCGAAATATAGGAAGTATTTGTATCATGCTTGCATTTATTTTAAAAGGGTTATTGGTTTGAGGTAATACAATACATGATAATGAAATTTTTATTGTCGGATACATGTATTCATGGAGAGCACGAGGTTGGCCCATATTGAAAAGACACAAAGCCCACTATTTGGTTTTAATGGGTTTGGATTTTTGGGAAAAATATTTGGTTTTAATGGGTTTGGATTTTTGGGAAAATTTTGGTTTTTGAAATAAGGAGCAAATTTTTTTTTTTTTTTTTTTTTTGAACTTAGCCTAGCATAAATTATCACAACCCATAAAAGAAAATAAAAACAACAATAATAATTACAAACCCATAAAAGAAAGAAAAAGAAGAAAAAGAAAAATTATTACAAGCCCAAATAAAAAATAAAGAAAAACAAAAATTATTACAAGCCCACAAATTAAAAATGGAAGCCCACAGGTTGGGTTCTCTTAATGGGTTTAGGCTTACCTATAAAGCACAGCCAAGCTGTTCGGTTTGGTTGCAAAAGCCCAGTTGGGCTTTGGATCGTCCTAAGCTTTGGCTTTTCTATGGCCCAGCTGGGCTTTGGTTTAACTTCTTCACCTTCTGCAACTTACAGCCCAGTTGGGCTTTGGATCTTCCTAAACTTTTGTTGGAGAGGCCCAGTTGGGCTTTGGCTCTCAGCAACAAGCTCAGACCAGCAACTCAACAATAGCAGAAGGAGAACAACAGCAGCACCATAGGCTGGCTGTAGCAATGGCCCAAGCTCCAGCAGCAGCAGGAAGAAGTAGCAGTAGCACCAGGGAGAAGAAGAAAGTAGCAGCACAGCTCAGTTCAGCAGGCAGCAGCAGCAGGACCAGGAGCAACAGAGGCAGTTTACAGCTCCAGCACCAACATCTCCAAATATCCAGCAGGTTGCACAGCTGCAAGTCCTCAGCACCAGTAGCTTCTTAGCACCACAGTACTAAAGTATCAACAACAGCATCAAAGAGCAACCAGCAGCAACATGGGCCACAACACCAGTTCAGGAACTTCAGCTTCACTGCAGTTCCAACAGCAACAGCAGCTTCAAAACAGCACAGCCAAGTCCCCGGCAGCGGCGCCAAAAACTTGGTGTGAAAATGGGGTTGCACACAAAACTTGCAAGTATACAAGGCCAAGCTTTATAGTATAGGGATGAGTAGGGGTTTGTCCACAGGGACTTGTGAGTGTGATGAAGTCTTCCTAGCTAAAGTTATCCTACAGTGAGCTAAGGGTAGTAAATATGGTGACAGTGATAATGATCTAGAGTGGTAGTGAGCAGTGATGGATGAAGGCAGTGAATAGCAATGAGGTAACAGTGGTGGTGAAACAAAGGCATCAGCCTAAGGCAAAGGCATTGAGCAACAGTGACAGAAAAGGAAAAAGATGCAGAACTGTGTGAAGTTACTAAGGCAATTGAATCCACCTTGTGCCCTAATCAAGCAATGCAATCTAGGTTGAGTTGAAGACCTTGAGCATATGTTAGAATGGGAGGAAAATCAGCTTGCTCACTGATATGCCCCTAGCATTGACTGTCTTTTGACAGCACAATCAATCACAGGCATACCAGAGCACTGATTACTTCCCATTGCTCAAGCAAAACAGGCATCAAGAAAACTATCCTAACAATGCATCATCTAACAGTGCACTAGGCTTCATCAGAGCCTTAGTTGCAGTGAATTAGCTCATGCTAGACATATAAACAACATTAACATTCATCACATATGATAATAAGAGCAAATTCAAACAAAACATGACTGAAAATTTACAAAGCAAATGAACCAACAGTGTAAACATGAAACATATGAGAAACTGGCTAGTCCAGTTCTCTACAAGAGTGAAGCTAGCTAACAGCATATCCAAAACATTACACCCTCACTTTCTATTTATAATCAGAACACCCAATTAGGGTTTTTACACCCAACCCTAAAATTTGCAAACCCTAATTTTTAAATTCGAAATTAAACTCACTGATTCTCTGAATTTGTCTCCCCTGTGCTCGACCCATGCTTCCTTTTCGTCCTCTCCTTATTTTCCCATACTCTCTGATGCTCCTGTCGACTGATACTCAAACTCTAGCTCTCTTAGATTTATCTCATAGGGTGAATGAGATAGAGGTGAGAGAGATAGAGTTTAGAGTGATGGGTTTTGGTTTCTGGGATGTCGGGTGAAGGTGGAAGTGGTGAAGCTCGAGGTGGAGGAAGAGAGCAGCTATGCCATGGTCGGGGAAAGGGATTTGCAGGCTCTGCAAATTTTGGGAAGAAGGGGAAGAAGAGCTCGAGAGAAGAATGGGTTAGGGGATGTTTGTTTTGGGGTATAAGGGTTCGGTTGCTAGGGTGTTGAGCGGAATCATCTGAAATTGATGCGCAGCGAGGAGATCCGTTGGATAATCACTTACTAATTAAATCGAACGGCACGATGTAAACAAGCTCTGAGCGACCGTTAGATTTAGTGATACAACAAACCTGACGGCACCAGATGGGGTTAGGTGTTGTAGTGTTGGTCAGATGCATCGAAATCTGATGCACGATGACGCAGCGACCGTTGGATGATGGAATGGATCCAATCTTACGGTTAAGAAGGAAAACGGGTTTGGGTATTGAATTTTGGGTTTAGGATATGGGTTTGGGTTTAGGAATTGGATTTGGGATTAGGTAATCTTGAGCCCACTTCTTCTTTAATAACAATTTCTTCCTTTTTAAGCCCATTTTCATCCTTGAGTCTTCCATACCGCGTTCTGCACTTCTTTTCCGCTAGAGTTTCCTCCGGATTTTTCCCGTGTCTTTGCTCTTTTCGCTACGCTATTCATCCAAACTTTATTTGGTACCTAAAAATGCAAAATTAATTAATAAAAAGATTTATTCTTGAAAACAATGAAAATACAGAATATGGGATAAAATGTAGAATTAATGCACAAAAGATGAGTTAAATGCCAAGAAAAATATATAGAAATATGCACTTTTTAGCACTCATCATTCCTCAACTCCTACAACCAAGATGCTTCCATCCACTTAGATTGGTTAGTTCCATCCTTAATAAGCATAAATTTCTAGGCTCCGGAGTTTAATATAATGCAACTAAAAAGTTTTTCCCATACCCCCAAACTTAAATCTAGCATTGTCCTCAATGTTCTAAAGATAAAATGAAAAACATGAACAAGGAGAAACTGTTACCATTTGAAGCAAAAGAGTTAAGGAAAGATATTACCGTGTCGCATGAATATTCGGTTACCTCCCAAGAAGTGCTAAGTTTAATGTCTTCAGCCAGACTAAGAAAGAATTAATCACCTCGAATCATATAGCAATAATCGAGACAATTGTGGATCATCTGCATCAAAAAGTGTTACCACAAATAAAAGGAAACTGCAAGAAACCAAGAAAATGAACAACAAGAGCACACCCTTGTCTAGTTTCCTGTTTAAGATAACTATATCTAGTTGTGGTTAAGGTTCAGGTTTAGGTTCAATAAAGGGGTCTAAATGAAATATTTTCATGGGATGCACCTCCTCATAAGTAAGATCTGAAATCTCAGGTTGTAAAGTCTGCAAAAACTCAAATAATAATTTAGAAGCACATAATAATAACCTGAATAATTGAGGATCCTCATAGTCAATCATATTTTACTCAAACAGTTGACCGTAATGAAAGTGGTGGTCATTCCTAAGCAAATGTGCCGTTTCTATTTTCCTAAAGTGTTTAGGTTTAGTCTCAGAACTTAATAACTGAAACATTTGAAACCTATACATTCCCACATTTGGAAGAAAAGCTTTTGGTGGGAAAACAAATCAATCTGGGTATTATAGCCTGGGTAAACCATATCAACCAGAGGATGGGTTTCTAACAAATGAACTTCTTTATGGACATCACTACGTTCAGGAAAACGTGTATGAAGATAATCTTTTAAAATGGTTGAGGCACATATGTCAAGTCCCAAGTGAGGAACCTTTGTAAGAGTTAAATCACATGGAGAATGATAATCACCCACAAACTTAGAGTCTTGAGTTTCTCTAGATAGACTAGCTACAATTTCCTTAATTTCTAGATCGTCGGAATCCTGAAAATGGTAAATTGATTCTTCTAGGTTATACGCAGGTGATGCATCCACACTCATATTTAATAGCTCTACGAGTTCATCTTCTTCGTCTAAGACTATTGTTTCTAAATCGCTGGACACTAAAATAATATTCTCAGAATAAACTCGTTCCTCTAAACCATCACCGACTTCGTAATCAAAAGGAAATACTACATCGTCTAAAACGGGGGTATCACTAGTCAAATCCTCGTCCTTTTGAATAGGTGAATAATCATTAAAATTATTTGGATTCGAACTAGAAATAATATTACCATTGTAAAGCTCAATTGGAGAAATAAATTCCTGATCAATATACCTATATATTTCAGATTCTTCGTCAACACTATCCTCATCATAATAACATGAAAATAGTTGGACCTCATCTAAAGTAGTGTTACCAATTTTATCTTCGTCATCTTGATTATGAAAATAACTATTCTCATTTTCAAGGGTATTACTGGAAACACTATATTGGAAATTAAGATTATTTCGAGCAAGTCTTTCGTTCCTCTCTATCGCAAACCTATCTGTATTTTCAACTAGTATCTTGAGAGACTCTTTTAGAGGAAGAATAGGACCAGAATGATCAGCTATTATCTTGAGAGAATCTTCTAGAAGAAGAATAGGAACATAATGATCATAAGAAGGACTAGTTTTTAACTGTTTAATTAAGTCGTCCAAAGACGAGGAACTAGTACTATGATATTTTTCATTTTCTTGCTCGTAAGACCGGTACATATGTGGATAGAAATTGGGCTCACTATGGTATGGGTCATAAACTTGAAAAGGTCGGTGCTCCCAAACACTATCCACACTATGGTCATAAAAATAATGATGCCCAAGTTGTAAATCAGTTGGATATTCATTGTATTGGCTATTGTAATACCAGTTTGACATTCTTTTGTGTACGTGCAAATGCAGGGTTGACTAAAATGGGTAAGCTCAGGTTACCACAACAAAATATACCTATAGTCAAAGACTGGTCAAAGGTACAAGGCTGAGGTTTATGGACTTTCAGCTGGTAACTCCCATAAGGCCCAAGGTACGGGTTCAGCTTACTAATCCACGAGTTTTCCTAAAATCGGTAGTCTGACAATGCAATTGGTGTGTGCACGTGTATTTTTTTTTTAATAATAACAAAAAATACTAAAAATCAAAAAGAAATAGATAAAAACTAACAAAAACAACATCTTCGATTTTCTCTTTTTTTGGGCAAGTTTGACTTTCCACTTTTAGCTTTGAGTCAATCCTGCACAACAAAAACAAAAATACCAAAGACGTAAAAAAGAACAAAAAATATAAAAACTAATGAAAATAAATATACAAAACCTAAAAAATAAAATAAACCTAAACCTAAATACCTGAGTGAACGACATCTTTCTTACCACTTTACAACAACTTTCAAAACCCATCAGGTTCCAAAAAGATTTCCAAAAAGCAGTTATATCAGTATTAATGGAATCCAAAGAAGGGTTTTTCAGTTTTTCCTAACGTTGTTACTTGATGTTTTTCAGTTATATCAGTATTAATGGAATCCAAATGTTTTTCCTAATGTTGTTACTTGATGTTTTTTTCATGTGCCTCCCAAGTGTATCTTTTTCTTTTTTCCTAATAGTAAAATCACTTCGGGGTCCTGTCGGACGGTTTTAAATGAATAAAAGATCTGAAAATATATTGAGAGGCATATCATCAGCAGTTCAATGTGTATTTTTTCCAAGCGGCTGAAGATCAACCTATTAGTATCTACAATCAAGCACTCTCTCAAGTATATGAAAGACCAGCGAAATGAATGAGTATTCTCATCCCACAGTAATGTTTCTTTGTTGGACTGAAAAGGGAAAAGTTTATTAAGAGCGTCTAAGTTAACAGAATAGTGACAGAAACAAGAACAAAACTACAAGGAAGTGTGAAATATAGCGTCCAAATTCCAAATTAAAGTTGACAAACTATAACTATGAAAGATGTCTGCTTGCATGGCCCAATTAAACAACAAACACTTGATAGAAATAATGATTTGCTTAACGCTTCTCTTCACGTTGTTGTGTATTCGTTATTTGTCTCTTTCCACAAGCGACACCAAATTTCAAAAGGCAACAAAGACCATATTATTTTAATTCTTTTTTTGCTCTTGTTATGACCCCACTCCCACAATATTTTTCTCACATTTCCATTTTGCACCCAATTTATATCAAAATTATGCAGAAAGTAGTTCCATACCTCAAAAATCTCCTTGCATTGTAAAAACAAATCCTCATTTATTTCAGAATGACTACCACGAAATAAACAACTTGCATCTTGAACCAAATATGCATTATATAATAAATCTAGAGTCGGATCCCCATTATAGCACAAAGTCCAGGTTAAAAAAGATACTTTTGGGGAAACTTTTTGGGGTTCCAAAGTTTCTTATCCGGAAAAACTAAAAGCCCATCAGTTTCAAGTGCTTTGTATGCACTTGTGACTGAGAAATCATTTCCATACCTCCAAGTTCTAGAATCTTCATTCATCTGTAAAACAGATGGCTCACCAATCACCTACAATAAACTTGCCACTTCTAGGATCTCATTTTCATTTAAATTTCTAGAGAACAGAAAATCCCAAACAACCATAGGAGATATTCATGTCCTTGACGGAAACCAGTTTCTTTACGGACATTTTATAAAGAATACGGAAAAGAAATTTCAGGAAACGTTCACCTATCCAAAAAATCCTCCCAAAATTGGATACTATTACCATCTCCTAAATGCAGAATATAACCAGATATAACAAAGTTCTTTTGTTTTAAAATGCCTGCCCAAAGACTATTGCAGACTGACTTGTTAGAATGATTAGGAAATAAACAGTCCACTGCACCTCCAAACTCCTGGTTGATAATTCTCCTCCACAATGCCTCTTTCTCGCTGCCATACCTCCAGATCCATTTAGAATGTAGTGCTTTATTAACCAGGTGCAACTTCCTAATTCCAACACCACCTCTAGCTTTTGGAAGATTAACCTTTGACCATCTAACCCAGGTGTTCTTCTTGACATAATTACTTGAACCCTATAAAAACATCCTCATAATTTTCTCCATCTCTTTCATGCACTAACAGGCATTTTAAACATGTATTGGCAGACTAACAAGCACAGTTTGAATCATAATTAATCTTTGTCCCTTCAACAAATATGTCTTTTTCCAAGAAGCTAGTTTCTGATGTAATCTTTGAATAATATCACGCCAAACAGTTTGGTTTTTGACTTGCTTCCAAGAGGAATTCCAAGATAAGATATTGGAAGTTGAGAAGAAGAACAACTAAAGATGTCTGCATAAATCTCACTATGATGCAAATTACCCAAGCATACAATGGTACTTTTTCTTAAATTAACTTTTTAAACCGGAAACACATTCAAAACCCAAAATAATATTCTTAGATTGTGGATTTGTTGTTCATCAACATTCAGAAAAACCATTAATTCATCTGCAAATTGCAAGTGACTTATCTATGTACCATTTTGCGATACTTTGAAACCAAAAATTAAACCAACAACAGTAGGCTTCTTGAGCATAAGAGTGAGGATTTCAACAATTAAAATGAATAAGAATGGTGAAATAGGGTCACCTTGTATACCTTTCTGATTTCTGAAAAGTTGGGTAGCTTCACCCTTTAACAACATTGCAAACCTTGGAGTTGTGATGAACCATTTAATCCAACTCCTCTACTTCATACCGAAACCAAATCTATCTAAAGAAGTATCCACGCAAATTATTGAATACCTTTTAAAATTCCACCTTACAAAGAATCCATGTATCTTGTTATCTCAATCTAGAATCGAGTAACTCTGAAGCAATTAAGATTCCATCATAGATTTGTCTACCATGAACAAACGCTCCCTGATAGTCAGAAATGATGAGTGGAAGGACAACCTTTTCATTCTTTCAAAAAGTAACTTTGAAAAAATCTTATACACACTCCCAATTAAGCTAATTGCCTAAAATTATGTAAAGAAACATCTCTATTACAGTTAGGAATCAAAATGATATTGGTGCAATTCATTCTCCAATCTAACGTACTAGCATTCTCAAATTCTTTGATCATCAGCATTAAGTCTACTTTAATCATATCCCAAGAACATTTGAAAAATTCCAATGTGAAGCCATCCGGTCCCGGGCTTTCATTAACACCAAAATGAAAAATCACCTGCCTAACTTCATCCTTAGAGAAAGGTTTTTCTAGATTGTGACTATCAGCTACTGGTATTGAAGGTGTTTCAAGATGATTAAAAGCATGCCTAATATTAATGTTAAAATGATATTGTCCTATTTCCTTGAGGTAATATTCGATTCTGTATATTCTAATTGAGTTTAGGAAAAGAATTTTATTGTTTTACTTAGATAGAATAGCAAAAGAAGCAAGATCTCTTAGTGGTTTCAGTTTTCCTATGGATTCTTTTGTGTGTGATGTGAACACACTATTTTTTGATAGACTAAGAAGGAACTCAGTTTTATCTTAAACTCTGTAATCTTAGCTTCTTCTAAATATATATGAGAGGTTTTTCATTAAAAAAAAAATTGATTATGTATATTGTTTCCTTGACATGTATATTGTGTGTTATTTTGTTTCCCCATTTATTGTATATAAGAGAAATTGTATTGTATCTCTTTGAACACATTGAATACAACCCTAATTATTGAATATACATGTCATGAATATCTTTTTTATAGCATCAGAGCCAGAAAAAAATCTGAAAACCCTCTTCCGCTGCAACATAGTCCTAAGATACCAAGAATCGTCAACCTTTCTTCTCTGGTTCTTATTCTCACTTATTTGTCTTTCTTTTCCATATCCTAAAACTCAACATCAGGTATTTTATTTTTTTCCTTCAACATGTATCGTGAGGATTATCAAACAATCACTACAAGACTAGATGGAACCAACTCTAATTATTGGTCTTTTCTTATGAGAAGTTTTCTCAAAGGAAAAGGTATGTGGAAGTACATTGATGGCAAAACCAAAAACCCTAATATAACTGGTACTAGTAGTAAATATAAAGATGTTGCAGGAGAAAGCGTCGACGACTGGGAAGTAAAAAATCATAAGATATTCACATGGATTGATAACACAACGATTACATCCATAAGCATACAACTCACCAACTTTGAACATGCCAGTGAAGCATGGGAATTTTTTGCAAAAAGGTATACTCAACTCAACTTTGCTCAACATTACAAGCTTGAACAGGATATCCGATAAATGAAACAACAACATGATCAATCAATTTCTGACTTTCACTCTGAGATGTCAGTTGTACGGAACCAGTTAGCACTTATGAACATAATTGGACATTTGATATAGAGTTGTGGCAGAAATACATTAAAGAATCACAATTAGTTCATTTTTTAATGGAATTAAAAGATGAATTTGAATCATTCAGAGCATCCATTCTTCATCGAACACCTCTTCCAACTGTAGAAACTGCACTCTCTGAACTTATTTCTGAAGAAACTTGAAAAAGAATCAAGCGAGATATCCATGATGTACTTGCAGTGACTTCACGTACAAACTTCAATCCCCATGTCAATACTCAGAAGAATCATCGTGACATATCACAAGTCCACTATAAGAAACTGGACACTTATCCGGAAATTGCCATCTACCATCAATTACAACATTGCATGATATATCTCAAGGTGAAACCTCTAAAGTTCAATGCAATTATTGAAAAGAACGTGGACATACAGTAGGAAATTGTCCATCACCATCATCTAATAATATGAGAGAAAATAGGAGATTGAATGCCACTGCATCAACATATACATCTGCATCATCCATTCTTGCAACATCTGCATTAGAAAGAAGTCATGAACCGTTGGCATCTGCACCAAACAACCTTGCTAATATTCAAGAGATTCTCAAACAAACTCTTGCAATTGGTAATAATCCCTCAACAACTTCTGCTTTTCCATTTCCCACATGTACTTTAATTCTCAACTGGTTGGTTTTTCGATTCAGGTGCCTCTAATCACATGACATTCAAATTTACTGTGTTTGAGAACAATCATCCTATTGTTACACCTAAAATCCATACTGCAGATGGATCATAAATATCTGCTAGACATATTGGTTAGGTTAAAGTTTCAGACAAGATACATATAGCTTTCAAAGATATATATGAATCTTATAGCCATTGGGAAATTATGTAATCAAGGCTTTAACGTTTACTTCTTCTCTTATAGTTGTGTGATACAGGATCCTAGGACAGGGACGTTAATTTGTTGGGATATATCGTAGAGTTGGTCATTTATACCTCCTTGAAACACTCATTGTCCCTCAACAATCAAATAAAAAACTCGTTGTTGCTTCTACATCTTATTTACCTTCAACTATATCTCCATTTATGTCTTGGCACTCTAAGTTAGGTCATGTCTCTTTCTCTCGTCTTACATATATGGTCAACAAGGTTTATTAGGATTTATTCAGATTAACAAAGAACCTTATTGCATTTCATGTAAGTTGGGTAAACTGTTAGAGCACTTCTCGGTCGAACTCGCAAGCGTTGCTATCTCAAGCTTGTTTGTCAATGTTAGTGATCAAAACTATAAGTCTTGATTTCTAGTCTACTTATAGATGTCTCGTACTAGGATATATATATTGTGTAGATGAGAATTATACTTCACGGCATTCATCATTTGAAGACGAAGAACTACTAAGAAGATCTTGTGGAACTTCATCAACAAAAGGTATGTGGAGACTGAAACTCATCTATCACTTGAAAAGTCTATTTCTACTCTATCTCCTATATTGAGACATAAGTCGTAGTGCTATATAGTTTTCTACTATGCACATTTTATATTTCGAGCTGAGTTTAACTCGCTTACATATTTCTCAAAATATGTGTTGGTAAGCTTTCTCTTCGACCAAGTTCATCTTATATTCTTGACGAAAGTCAAAAGTTGATCATGTGAAAACTGTCGAGTAACATCTTACATGGTCTGTGTGATACAATCATTTGGTGTAGACTTGTAATGTTTCGTTATGATTATTTCAATAACTTGAAAATTGCGTTGATGCTAAAATGTGTGAAAACGACTATTGACATCCTCTAAGAAAGTTTCAATAATTTAAATAAGAGTTTAGAACACTTAACCATTATTGAATTATGAGATGTTGTGCGCATATGTAATTCATGTCTGGGAACCATAGTATGCATACCCGTATGCATACCTGTTGGTTTGAGAAATCCGGGAACCTAAGTATGCGTACCCGTATGCGTACTGGCGTGAGGTTCATGTCCAAGATTTTCTGCTGGGATTTGTGGTTTGTGTATCCGTTTGCGTATTGGCGAAACCAAAACTCAGTCCGGGTATTTCAAGTATGCGTACGCGTTTGCATACTTGAAGGATAAAGTTCTAAAATCGTCTATGTACATGAACTAATACATTTATATAATAAGGAATGCAATCTTTGCAAACCGTGGCTATAGTGTTCATGAATTGATTCGAGTGAATCAAACCGATTTTTCTTCAATTGTGTTCTTGTATACTTTTATGAGAATATAGAAATTGAACAACTCTTTAACTAGTTTCATTTGAGTCATTTGAACTAGTTATGGTTAAGATGAACAAGGTTGATATGAGAGTGTTGGCTAACTTCGGTTAATTATTATTAAACCAACTTGGTGTACACGTTTAGGAACGGTTACTCAAATCTAAATGAAGGTACATTTCATTTGTGTATAACAATCTAAGTTCGATCCAATGGTTGAAAGATATTAGCTTGAATCTACTCAGGTTTTCATCTAATGGTGAATATTGAATGCTTTTTTACCAAGGTAACTTAGATCGCAAACCCTGATTTGAAAACTATATAAAGGAGAATTCTACCAACTAGGAAACCTAATCCCCACATTTCTGTGTGATACTAGTTGCATATGCTAGAGTCGGTTCTCCTTTAACCTTAGGTTTTTCATGAAATCCTGTAGGTTAACGACTTGAAGACTTCATTGGAATTGTGAATCCAGACCCAACTATTTTCTCTGTAGTTGAGTGATCTGATCTTGTTGTTTTTATCATATTGAGTACTATCTTTTTAAAGATTGTATCGAGATTTATTCTTCGATAGGCAAGACAAAAAGTAGTCACAAACAACTTCGTCTCGTCGTTTGTGATTCCACAATATCTTGTTTCGCTTCCATGCGATTAAGATTATTGTGATGTGATTGATAATACTAGGCTGTTCTTCGGGAATATAAGTCAGGTTTATCAATTGGTTCATGTGCACTTTTATCTATCAAAAGACAGAACAAAACTCATAGGTATTTTTGTGGGAGACAGATTTATCTATTCCAATAGACTTTTCTGTGTGAGACAGATTTGTTTATCAAGTCTTCGACTTTGGGTCGTAGCAACTCTTAGTTGTGGGCGAGATCAGCTGAGGGAATCAAGTGTGTAGTATCATGCTGGGATCAGAGACGTAAGGATCGCAACTGTACCTTGAATCAGTGTGAGATTGATTAGGGTTCAATTACAGTTCAGTCCGAAGTTCACTGGTAGTAGGCTAGTGTCTGTATAGGCTTAATACAGTGTGGTGTTCAAAGCTGGACTAGGTCCCGGGGTTTTTCTGCATTTGCAGTTTCCTCGTTAACAAAACTTCTGGTGTTTGTGTTATCTCTTTACCGCATTATATTTTGTTATATAATTGAAATATCACAGATTGTGCGTTAAGATCAATCAATTAGATAATTCAACCTTTGGTTGTTGATATAAATTGATTGACACTTGAACATTGGTATTTGGTACCGTTCAAGTTATTTCTCCTTATTCAATCGGGCTCGCAAATTGTTATTTGTTTGATTGTGGATTGAATTGAGAAATAGAGTTATCGCTCTTTGATATACTTTCCTATAGATTGAGTCTGACTGTCTGGTTGATTCTCTTGAAAGTACATTGGAGTAAGTCCTCTCAGATTGCTAAACGAAATGTTTTGTGTGGTTGTTAGACCCCCGCTTTTTGAGTTGGTATCAGAGCAGGCAAACACGTTTAAAACCTCATAAGTTTGTGTTTGTAGCGATTTGATTATGGACATTATTATCTCTGAAAACGCTTCACCATAAATGGACAATCTCAACTTCAAGCGTGTTCTAGAAACCATTAATACGGTTGAGAATCCTGATTTAAAAAAACTCATCAATTTTCTTTGTCTAGAAAAATTGATGGTCTTTATTGCGAAGTTTATATCAAAAAATCCGATCTTCGAGAACGCTCTGAAGAGGTAGTTGACCTCTAGAAGAAGTTGGATGAACAAAACGGTACCAACTATGATCTTGCTGTAGAAATTGCAAAACTTAAGGATTTGAAATCTGTAAAGTCATCTTTAATGGTTTTGAATAACTCATCTAATTCTTCTTTAAAGAATTTTCGTAAGTCAGGTCATAAGCGAGGTTTGGGCTCTGTGAAACCTGGTGGTGCTCAGAAATCTTCGAACAAGGATAATGATATTGGTACAGGTGTGTTTTGTGGTTCTCATGATCACTTCCAACATGTATGTTTGCCTTTTAAGAAAAGATCAAAAGTTGCTGGTGATCTTCATAAGAACGTTGTACATATAATGACCCGTCCTTCCGCCGATATTGTTCCCACTTAGCCACTGCGGTTATTCGGCAGTGTGGGATTTTCAACGGGCTTCGCTGCGGTCATCCAGCAGTAACTTCCCGGGAGGTCACCCATCCCAGGATTGCTCCCGTCCGAGCACGCTTAACTGCAGAGTTTTCTGCCAACTCTGGAGCCAATTATGCTGAAAAGACCTCGGTATAATGTAGACGTTCCTTGTCTCATGTGAGAGTAGTATCTGGCATAATCCTCCAACATACTCCCCCGCCCTAGCACAAGGAAATGACCCCTAGTTGTATCCCAACTAACACCGATATTATTCCCACTTACCCACTGGGGTTATCCAGCAGTGTTAGATTTTTAACGACACTACTGCGGTTATCCAGCAGCAGCTTCCCGAGAGGTCACCCATCCTGTGACTACTCCCGGCCGAGCACGCTTAACTGAGAAGTTTTTTACACAACTCAGTCAAGTGAGCCCATCAGGCCTCGGTGTTATGAAAGGACAAACCATTACCTATATTCCATTTCATCGGTGAACCACTGCCGATCTCCGACGTTCCCTACCCCTCATGAGATTAGGACCTAACACAACCCCGGCCAGCGTACTCTCTCACCCTCGTCAGGTGAATCGTCATCGGCTCTGATACCATTTGTAATGACCCGTTCCCTACTTAGCCAATGCGGTTATCCAACAGTGTGGGATTTTGAACGGGAATCTCTGCGGTAATCCAGCAGAAACTTCCCGGATAATCACCCATCCCTGGATTTCTCCCGCCCAAGCACGCTTAACTGCAGAGTTTTCTGCCAACTCTGGAGCCAATTGTGTTGAAAAGGCCTCGGTGTTATGAAAGGACAAATCATTACTTATATTCCATTCGGCCATCCACTGCCGAAATATCAGGGCATTACAGTACAACTACTGTCTACTCTTAAAAGACATTCAATACTAACAAGAAAGCCTAATGTGGTTAGTAGTGCTAGTATGAGAGCTTTTTCTCTAACTTCAACATCACCCTTTCAGTGGTTCCTTGATAGTGGATGTAACAGGCATATGACTGGAGATCTCTCATGGTTTGTCAACACAAGCGACTTTGATGGTGGTCCAATAACATTTGGAGATGGGATCTGCTGCTACATAAGCAAGAGGGGATGATCAAGTTACCTGGCGTTCCTGAAATACATGACGTCGTATATGTTAAAGGTATGACTGTTAATCTCCTTTCTGTTAGTCAAATCTGTGACAAAGGCCATAAGGTTGTCTTCAATTCTAATAGATGTGACATTGTCGACAAATCTGGAAAAGTGATTTTTCAAGGATCACGTGGAAAAAATAACTGTTATCTCTTGGATACTCAGTTCCATAATTGTCGCAATTTGACTAAGGTGGAATCTACACATCTTTGGCATGAGCATTTTGGTCACATCAATTATCAACTTCTAACTAAGATCATTAACAAAGAACTTGTTAGAGGTGTTCCCAAAATCAATGATAAGGTTGAAGGTGTATGTGGTGCCTGTCAAAAGGGTAAACAAACGAAAGTTACGCATAAATCATCTCGAGACATTCTCACTAAAGCTCCACTTCAATTAATTCATGTGGATCTTTTTGGCTCAATTCAAAAATCTACGGTGGCTGGAAAGAAGTATGCTTTGGTTATGGTAGATGATTACACCAGATTCACATGGGTGGCGTTTTTGGCTCACAAGAATGAAACCCTCAGTGAATTCAAGATTATTGTTAATAGAATCCAGAATGAACAAGGTCGCAAACTAAAGAAAATTAAAAGTGATCGTGGAACTAAATTCAAGGACACCAAAGTGTTTGAATACTGTGACTCTCTGGGAATTATTCAACAATACTCACCGCCTATTATTCCACAAGCTAACGTAGTTGAAGAAAGGAAGAATAGAAACATTCAGGAAATTGCAAGGATAATGCTCCATAACAAAAACTTACCGTTAAGGTTTTGGGTGAGGCTGTTTTTACGGCTTGCTACTTGATCAATCGTGTTTATTTACGGTCAAAGTCCTTAAACACTCCCTATGAGTTGTGGTACGGTAAAAAACCCAACTTACACTATCTTAGAGTGTTCGGCAGTAAGTGCTACTTCTAAAGGACCGTGAACAGAAAGGGAAATTTGATTCAGAAAGCGATGCATGTATTTTTCTTGGATATACATCTGACAGTCGTGGTTTCCGAGTTTTTAATCTCAGGACCCAAGTCATGATGGAATCTGCAAATGTTATCATTGATGATCTAAGTAATTTTCGTCATGATGGCTCTCCTGCCAATTTGCCTCCAACCGAGACAATTAAGAAAATCAAAGAAATTCCAGAATCAGTAGAAGTTGTCCCAACGGTTACTGATGATGTTTCTAGTGATGAGGAGAAAAGCTCTAGTCAGGTTATTCCTGTTGAACAACGTGCCCATCCACGACATCTATAGGTTCAAAAGGAATCATGATACTAATAGTATTATTGGAGGAAGATATTCTACTGATAAGACGAGAGTACAAATTAAAAATATTTACAATTTTGGTTGTTTTCTATCGCAAGTGGAACCAACAAATATTGATGAAGCTCTTAATGATCCCTTTTGGGTGAATGCAATGCATGAAGAGTTGAATCAATTTCAAAGACAATATGTATGGGAACTCGTACCTTGTCCCTGAAATATCAATATTGTTGGTACTAAATGGATATTTAAGAACAAGTCTGATGAATTTGGCACCATTGTCAGAAACAAAGCTAGACTTGTCGCTCAGGGATATTCACAGATTGAAGGAATCGAATTTGACAAAACCTTTGCTCATGTGGCACGCCTTGAGTCCATTCCACTGTTATTAGCTCATTTTTGTTTTCTTAAGGTTAAGTTGTTTCAAATGGACATTAAATCCTCTTTCCTAAATGGAAACTTAAAGGAAGAAGTCTATGTCGCTCAACCTAAGGGATTTGAAAAACTTGATTTCCCTGATCATGTTTTTAAGCTCAATAAGGCATTATATGGGTTAAAACAAGCGCCTCGTGCCTGGTTCGAGAAACTAACTACTTCCCTTCTTAGGAAAGGTTTTTCGAGAGGTGGAGCTGATAAAACGCTGTTTACCAAATGGAGTGGGAAAGATGTTGTAATTGCTCAAGTTTATGTAGATGATATCATATATGGATCAACATCTGAGAAACTTTCAAAAGACTTTCAAGTCTCTCTTGGTAAGGAGTTTGAAATGAGCAATGTTGGTGAATTAAAATTCTTCTTGGGTTTAAAAATTCAACAACACAAAGATGGAATTTACTTATCTCAGAAAAAATATGCAAGAGACCTTTTCACAAGATTCGACCTTGATAAGTCAACTCCAAAACTAACTCCTATGCCTACCAAGGGTAAACTACATCGAGATGAGAAAGGAGTAAATGTGGATTAAAAACCGATCTATCATTGGAAGTCTTTTATATCTTACAGCCACTAGACCTGATATTTCTTTTAGTGTTGGTTGCTGTGCTAGATTTCAGGAGAATCCAAAGGAATCTCATCTTGTAGCTGCAAAAAGGATCATACGATACATTAATCACACTTTCGGGTATGGTCTATGTTACACTTTCGATACTAACATTGATCTTACTGCCTTTTCAGATGCAGATTGGGCAGGATATGTGAAAGTCAGAAAGAGTACATCAGGGGGTTTCTACTACGTAGGATTGAATCTTGTATCTTGGCATAACAAGAAACAAAATTCACAATCTCTCTCAACATGTGAAGCAGAATATATTGTTGCAGGCTCATGTTGTACTCATCTTCTATGAATGAAACAAATGCTTGTTGATTATGGAATTGACTCTGGTATAATGAAGATATTTTGTGATAACTCTAGTGCGATTGCCATCACTGAGAATCATGTTGAGCACTCAAGAACTAAGCACATTGACATAAGGTATCATTTTATTCGAGAGATTTATGAAAATGGTATCATTAATATGGAATTTGTGCCTTCCGAACAACAATTGGCTGATATTCTCACCAAACCATTAGATAATGCTACATTTCAACACTTGCGGCAGTCTATGGGTTTTCTTCTGGTTCATTAGTCTTTCATAAATATTGCCCCTGCACTTATCTCGATCTTTCGGGCAATTGAGTTTGAAATTCCATGAGTAGTGTTGCTTCAAGTTTTCATTTGTTTCTAGTAGATTCATTTCTGTTAAGTATCATAGTGTTCCTTGAAATCCTTCTTTTCTTGTAAAAGTAAGGTCGCTCTTGTTGTTCTTCCGGGAATGACATTTTATGGGAGAGAGTTCATAATTGAACTTGTGCTTAATTGACATATCTTTGTGGGGAGTGCGGCTGTGGAATATTGTAGGAGTTTTCTAGTATCTTTATAAACTCCTTGATGAATGCATTCAGCTTCGGCTATATGATTGCATCTAAAAAGTTGATATGTTGTTCTCTTTTGGTCATGAAGTATCTCTATGAAAATTTCATGAGGATCCCACTAAGGGGGAGTGATACATATCACCATAGTATTATTGTCAAAGTTGTGATACAATTGACCTTTGATGATGTGTAATAATACTATGACATTGTATAACAATGATTGAGAGCAACTGTTTTCACATTATTATTGCTATGGATCTTCAATAACGATGATACTGAGTTGAACACATTTAGAATCATGGAGTACTTGGAAGTGACGAAGATTTCGAGTATGTTGAAGAGCCAAGGATATCAATCATTTGGATGAGAAGCTACAAAGTTTTATTTATATTGTAATCCATATGTATTGATAGTTTTGTCAGTAAAATTGACAAAAGGGGAGATTGTTAGAGTATTGCTCGGTCGAACTCGCAAGCGTTGCTATCTCAAGCTTGTTTGTCAATGTTAGTGATCAAAACTATAAGTCTTGATTTCTAGTCTACTTATAGATGTCTCAGACTAGGATATAGATTGTATGGTTGAGCATTAGACTTCACGGTGTTCATCATTTAAAGACGAAGAACTACTAAGGAGAGCTTGTGGAACTTCATCAACAAAAAGTATGTGGAGACTGAAACTCATCTATCACTTGAAAAGTCTATTTCTACTCTATCTCCTATATTGAGATATAAGTCGTAGTGCTATATAGTTTTCTACTATGCACATTTGATATTTCGAGCTGAGTTTAACTCGCTTACATATTTCTCGAAATATGTGTTGGTAAGCTTTCGCTTTGACCAAGTTCATCTTATATTCTTGAAAAAAGTCAAAAGATGATCATGTGAAAATTGCCGAGTAACATCTTACATGGTTTATGTGATATAATCATCTGGTGTAGACCTGGAATGTTTCGTTATGATTATTTCAATAACTTTAAAATTGTGTTGATGCTAATAGTGTGTGAAAACGGCTATTGTCATCCTCTAAGAAAGTTTCAATGATTTAAATAATAGTTTAGAAAACTTAACCATTATTTGATTATGACATGTTGTGCACTCTTGCACATATGTACTCCATGTATGGGAACCACAGTATGCATACTCGTATGCATACCTGTTGGTTTGAGAAATCCGGGAACCTAAGTATGCGTACCCGTATACGTACTGGCGTGAGGTTCATGTCCGATATTTTCTTCTGGGATTTGTGGTTTGTGTACCAGTTTGCGTACTGGCGAAACCCAAACTCAGTCCGGGTATTTCAAGTATGCGTACCCGTTTGCATATTTGAAGGTTAAAGTTCTAAAATCGGTTGTGTACATGAACTAATACATTTATATAATAAGGAATGCAATCTTTGCAAACCGTGGCTATAATTTTGATGAATTGATTCGAGTAAATCAAACCGATTTTGCTTCAATTGTGTTCTTGTATACTTCTATGAGAATATAGCAATTGAAACAACTCTTTAACTAGTTTCATTTGTGTCATTTGAACTAGTTATGGTTAAGATGAACAAGGTTGATATGAGAGTGTTCATATGTCTAACTTCTTTACCAATCTTGATCCAACTTGGTGTACACGTTTAGGTACGGTTACTCAAACCTAAATGAAGGTACATTTCATTTGTGTATAACAAGCTAAGTTCGATCTAACGGTTGAAAGATATTAGCTTGAATCTAATCAGGTTATCATATAACGGTGAATATTGAATGTTATTTTACCAAGGTAACTTAGATTACAAACCCTGATTTGAAAACTATATAAAGGAGAACTCTAGCAACTGGGAAACCTAATCCTCACACTTCTCTGTGATACTAGTTGCATAAGCTAGAGTCGATTCTCCTTTAACCTTAGGTTTTTCACGAAATCCTGTAGGTTAACGACTTGAAGACTTCATTGGGATTGTGAAGCCAGACCCAACTATTTTCTCGGTAGTTGTGTGATCTGATCTTGCTGTTTCTATAGTATTGAGTACTATCTTCTTTAAGATTTGCTCGAGATTTATTATCCGATAAGTAAGATAAAAAGTAGTCACAAACATCTTCATCTCATCATTTGTGATTCCATAATATCTTGTTTCTCTTCCATACGATTAAGATTATTGTGAGGTGATTGATAATACTAGGCTGTTCTTCGGGAATATAAGTCTGGTTTATCAATTGGTTTTCGTGCACCTTGATTTATCAAAAGACGGAACAAAACTCATAGGTATTTCTGTGGGAGACAGATTTATCTATTCCAATAGACTTTTCTTTGTGAGAAAGATTTGTTTATCAAGTCTTCGACTTTGGGTCGTAGCAACTCTTAGTTGTGGGTGAGAGCAGTTAAGGGAATCAAGTGCGTAGTATCCTGCTGGGATCAGAGATGTAAGGAGCAAAACGATACCTTGAATCAGTGTGATATTGATTAGGGTTAAACTATAGTCCAGTCTGAAGTTTATTGGTAGTAGGCTAGTGTCTGTAGCGGATTAATACGGTGTGGTTTTCAAAGCTGGACTAGGTCCCGGGTTTTTCTACATTTGTTGTTTCCTCGTTAACAAAACTTCTGGTGGCTGTGTTATTTCTTTTCCGCGTTATATTTTGTTATATAATTGAAATATCACAGGTTGTGCGTTAAAATCGATCAACTAGATAATCCAACCTTTGTTTGTTGATATAAATTGATTGATACTTGAAAGTTGGTCTTTGGTACCGTTCAAGTTATTTGTCCTTATTCAATCGGGCTCGCAAATTATTATTTATTTTATTTCAGATTGAATTGAGAAATAGAGATATCGCTCTTTAATATACTTTCCTATAGATTGAATCTGACTGTCTAATTGATTCTCTTGAAAGTATATTGGAGTAAGTCCTCTCAGATTGCCAAATGAATTGTTGGTTGTGGTTGTTAGACCCCCGCTTTTTCATAAACAACCAGCACTTCCTTTTTATAACAACACAACTCTTTATATTTCACCTCTTGATCTTATTCGTTAAAATATTTGGGGAAAGACTCCCCTTGCTTCTAAGGGAGGGGATTTATGTTATGTTATCTTCATTGATGATTACACTCGTTTCACATGGATATATGTTTTCTGTTTTAGATCAGATTTCTTAAAACTATACACTGATTACTCTAGAATTATCAAATATCATTTTGGAAAATCTATCAAAATCTTTCATGCTGATCAGGGAGGTTAACATATATCTACTTCTTTTAATGTATTTCTCAACTCCGAATGTACCTTTCTTCAGTTGTCTGGTACAGAAAATCCAGAATAAAATGATATCAAAACCATCGTCATATCATTGAAATAGCTAGAACTCAACTTCTTTCTGCATTTGTTTCCTCTAATTTTTGGGGTGAGTCAGTTCTCACTGCAGTTTATGTACTCAACCATGTCCCAAATGTAGTTATATGAAGAATATCATCATGAACATCTTTATGGAAAGTCACCTGCCTACTATGAACTTTGTGCATTTGGTTCAACATGGTTTGTTCTTCTTACAGAACGAGAACGAAATAAACTCGGCAAAAATAATGACATATGTGTGTTTCCAGGTTGTGGTATTGAATAAAAGGGTTATCGCTGTTGTGATCCAGAGAGTCGACGATTACGTATTTCTCGTCATGCTATTTTGAGAGAAAATATCATTTTGGCCTCTTTCTAGTAGTAAATCGTATACCTTAGAGAAATTCACATTCTAGATCCCTTTGAAGATGTGTCTCCATACAATCGCAACCAACAACTATTCCTATCACCAGTACTCTCAACACATAATTCATTACTATTGAAGTTTCTGAAGCTACTCCTGACCACCACTTTATGGACAATCCTAATATTGCCTTCCCAGATGGGGATCTTGTGGCTGAAGTTAATGCATTTCCTTCGCGTATTTGTCGGATACCAGCTAAGTTATCAGATTATCATTGCTCTTTATCATCTATTTTTATCTTTACTTGAACCTAAGTCTTTCAGGGAAGCATCTTTAAGTCCAGTATGGAAAACCTCTATGAAAGAAGAATTGACTGCACACAAGGAAGATAATACATGGGACATGGTTGACTAACCTCCAATATAATTTGTTGTTGGTTGTAAAGGGGTCTACAACAAGATAAAGACTAACTCATATGGTAAAGTAGTTCAGTATAAATATCGTTTAGTTGCTCAAGGATATAATCAAGAGTATGGTATTCACTATGAAGAAATATTTTGGGCTTTTTGATAAAGTACCCCTATTTTTAACATTACACTAAAAAAGTGCCCCCGTTTTTTAAATTTTTTTTAAAGTATCCTTCCCTTGACCGTTTTCTTTCAGAAAACTGGAAAAAACGGCAATAGTTAGTTACAGACGTTAATGCTTAGGTGGCAGCGAAAAAAGTCTAGAAAACCCTTCAAACTGAGTTGAGCTGAATCCACTTGAACCGCCGATTCAAAACACCAAGTCAAGTTTCTGCAACTGTCATATTCCCAATTCAATACTCTTCAACCTGTATTTATAGAAATTATGAACCCAAGTTTTTGCAAGTCTAAAATTTTCACAAAAGTACTTAATTATATATATAAAAATATGTTCCAAAATATTACAGCATATGTTCAATGTTTTCAGCACCAAAATAGCACTAAAAAAAGACAACCCTAACTACTGTAAACCACATTATTATACTGGAACCATTCACTTCTTTGGATGAGTGTTGTTATGTTTCTTTGAAGTTGTAAAAGCTTTATCAGGTGTCTTTGGAATATTAGATGGTTGAGATTTATAAGCTTTAGAAGAAGATGCAGCTTTAGAAGAATATGGTTGAGATTTCTTAGCTTTAGAAGTAGATGCAACAGGTCTTTCATTGAATGTAAAGGTAGCACCATCTACTTGAGTTCTCTGCCTCTTTGCTTTAGTATTCTTGCCAACATCACCACCTGGACATGTGCTTTTGTTATGACTAGTTGAACCACAGTTTCGACATGAATATACCTTTGTCTGTGATTTAGGCTCATCCCATGCTCTCCTCCTCTTAACTCTAGGCCTACCTGTTTTTCTGATCTTGATAGCATATTCCAGCTCAATCCTTTCATGTTCTTCCAACTAAACAATAATAATGGACTATAACGTTAGAATGATATCCTAAAGAAATGAAGTCAACAATTAAAGTTAATAGGACAAATTACATGAAATAACTTGAACAAAATGACTAGAAAATATACCTCAGGACAATCTTCTTGAGCAGAAAATGGAAACACAACTGGAGCATATGTGGCCTGTATGCAGCAACTGAATAATAATGACAACAGTACCTGCCAACATTCCAAAATTGTTATTGCAATTGCATAAATACATAGTAAAGTTGACAAACAACAATAAAAAAAAATAAAAAGGGAAGTTGGACAATATGTACTTACTTTGTCCAATCAGGTATGAATGGTTTCAAGCAACAAATTGCATGTTGTCAAACAAAACCTCTGAGTTGCCATTGCAGACAACTACATGTATTTTCTTCCAAGTTGACAATAAAAACTTCCTTGCTACCTTCATTTATAACCTCATACAATTTACCACTAACACATGGTTCAACTTTAAATGCACCAACCAACTTCATCATCTTCCCAATTAGTTTCATTGCAGTTGGAACCAATTCATCTGGATTCCAAGGTGCACTCTCCTTTCTTCTTTTGTGAAATATACTCTTAACCAATTGATTGTAAAGAATTCATAGTCTACATACTGGTTTGTCCCTAAGATTTTTGGCTATGGAATTAAAAGACTCACTCAAGTTGTTATTTAGGTGTTCACACTTACTAGTGTCATCAAAAAAGGCTCTATCCCATGACTCAACACCAACCTCTTCAAGGTACACCACAACAGCAGCATTTTCTTTCCTCATATGTTTCTGCATACAACACACAGAAACTATAAACATATTGGCATATTATAAGACATTACAAACCATTGAAATATCAACATGTATGTAAAATAATGTGAGATGTTACATAGAAATGTTTCTTCTTGTAGCATTTGGCTGCATTCCAAAGTAATCTATACAACTTTTGTCCCTTAAAGTGCTTCTTGAAGTTGTTATACAAGTGCCTGAAACAACAAAAACTTATAAGTAGATAGCAACTATATGAAAATTTATGTTCAGAACAAATAAATATTTGAGAATCTTACCTCCAATACTATCTATTGTGTGAGTCTGGGAACACAGCAGGAACAGCTTCAAGTAGCCCTTTCTGCCTATCCGAAATGAATGTCAATGGCTTTTCATGGCCTAAGAGAAATGGATTCAAGTCAGTCAGGAACATAGTCCAATTCTCAATTGTTTCAGCAGGGAAAACTCCAATTCCTAATGTGACTAATCCATTTTGTCCATCTAACCCTGTTGCAGCCATCAACACACCACCACACTTACCATTTAGATGACAAGCATCTAACCCAATAACTGATCTACACCCTTCAAGCCATCCTTTGATTGCTCCAGCAAAACTTATTTTCATGGACTCAAATGCCATGTCAGTCTCACAATAAGAGAAACTAGCAACTGAATTCTTGTTGGAGTCATACACCATCTTATTAAACGTAACTCTCTTTATAACTCCCACATCTAGCTTCCATTACTAAGTTCTTGGCCTTCCATGCAATATGATAAGTAATATCAATTAGATGAGAAGCCTTGAAATCTACTTGAATCTGTCTTGGTCTTGGAATCACATTTCCAGATCTCAACTTGCTTTGTACAACTTCAGCTACTAATTGAGGATCTGCAGACCTATTCATTATCTTGTCTGCAACAACCTTCCCCTTGCAAGTATGAGTTAAGTTCACACTCTTACCTTAAATGTAGATTGATTTTTAAGTTTTGAAGAAAAAACAAACCACTCACACTCAACATCTCCTCTATGATTAAACCTATTTTCAAACCAAACCCTAAGTCTTCCCCTGTCACTCTTTTAATCTTTATACTCACATTCATTTAATACACAAAAAAGATTTAAATGTCTTTGGAATGCATTTTTATCAGGAAACTCAGTACCTACAATCATTTGTTCTGGATCCAATGGTTGAACAAGGTTTGAGTCATCAAACAACTCACCAGGTTCATCCTCAAACTCATGATTATCGGCTTGGAATTTCTTGTAATACTCATGATCTTCTTCACACTCCTTACCTAAACAAGTACAATCCAAAACTAATCAGTTCTACACCATCATCACTTACCTAAAAAAGTACAAGCCATAACAACACAAAAAAAATTAATGTGCTAAAACCATAAAAAACAAGAACATTAAAGTGTAATTACATATTGTACCTTGGTCATTTACTTATACACCATCATCACTTGAGTCATCATTATCTGCACAACTCCAAGGTGTTAGAACAACAATAAATGCAACAACTCATATTAAATGCACAAAGGTAGAAAAAAAAAGTATATAAATGGTGCAGGTTATGATCACCTTCATCTGTATTTTCATCTCCAACATGTTCAGCATCACTTGCATCTTCATTGTCTTCATCACTATTATAAGAAGTTGCAGCTTCAGGATCTTCTACAGGATGGCATTCATCCACTTCTTTGTTCTCAAGTTGAATCACAGTCTCATCATTTTCTTTCATCTTATTTAACCAATATTCTTGATCAAAATCATCATCAACTTCAACTGGTTCTCCATCTACTTGAACTGGTGTACTATTGGATCTTCCTCTCAAGTTATCACCAACAACACTTTCTTGAGTAGGTTGTGAACTGCCCTGCCCAAACAACTTCCTAGCAGTAGAACCACCTACACTTATGTTCTTATCACCTCCAAATCTTAGGATTCTTCTCACTTGAGGTGACTTTGATACTGCTTTCTTAGGTGTGACCTCCTTGTCCCAATCTAGATTATGAACCTTGACAGCCAACTCAATAAAACCATTACTATTTACTACAGCATTCTCCCAAAACCAAAAAAAGGCATGATCATTTTTAGTGTCCATGGAACTCCATGTCCTGATGTCCATAGAAAAACAAGATCATCTATATCTTCCAAACAGATCTTCATATGAACCATTTGCTCTAATATTCTCAGATGCATCTTATCTCTTTCTAACTGTTTGAAAACAAGCTCAATCTTACTCTCAATGCAATAACATCGTATATTTCTAATCTTGATTTTTCTCTTAACAATGTTATTACTGTAAAAAACAGAAATACAAATAAATTATTAGATTTTAAAGTGATCTGTTAAATTCTGTTAAGCATAAAGACATAATCAAGATGTACATCACATGAGACGGTCATGACACGGTCATGAGACGGAGACGGTTAAAATCATTACTGAATTGTTTAGCTCCAGTACTTTGAGGCAGTATAGAATCAAACACAAGAAAGTCGATATGAAGTCTGCTAAAAAATGGGCAGGACAAACAAAAATGGGTTTGGACTATTTTTACAGTCATGATCCAACAGTTGTACCCAGGGACTTGAAGTGCGATAACATTCTCAATGGTACACATGGTGACATTATAAAGAAGGGACTTAGGGTTTGCCACTGCAATGGAATATATTAAGAGTGCAATGAGAAGAACAAAGAATTGGTTGATATACAAAAGAATCAAGACATCATGCTTATCTTAATTACTTTCTTGTTATTACAAATGAGTACATTTTGTAATGGTTTTGATGTGCTGGATATACAAAAGAATCAAGACACTTAGACACATAAGCTTGAATCACACCCTAAAATTAAACAATTATTCACCTTTTTATGGGGATTATTATTATTATTTCTTTAATTTTATAAAATTATTGAATTTGAATTTTTTTTTTGCAGAAATAAAGAACCCGATTCTTCACAGACATCGTTCTTTTCCAGATTCAGGATTCACAGATAAAAATTAAAAGGAAAAAACAAAAAAGATGATGGGTGATGAAGATTCTTCAAGGAAAAAAACAAAAAAAAAGATAAAACAATTATGCAAAAGTTAGATTTCACAAAAAAAAAAAGGTTAGGGTTTCCCTTTATGTTGACAGAAAAAGCATCCAAATCATTTGATTTCATCATGCAAGTACAGATCTACAAAACAAAAGTTAGGGTTTCAAATCTTGTTACCTGGATATCCCTTTCTCCTTTCCAGTCGACGTCACGGACGATATATCTTCGTTCATCTTCAATTGATTCAATTAAATCATCAACTACAACCAACTATCCTATTGATTCTATCGATTCAATCAAACCACCATTTTTTCCCCTTTCAGAAACAAAACAGAGAGAAGAAGAGGAGTGTCGGCTGAAAAATAAGAAAGAGTTTACTCTCTCAAACTCGATTAGTTTACTGGGGTGGTAAATGGTCATATGACCCCCAATTTTTACTTGGTAAACGACCTTTGACTCATTTAGTGGGCCCAGGACATGAAAGTTAACTGTGAGGGGCAGTTTAACAAATTTTTAAAAAACGGGGGCATTTTTAAGTGGGTATTCAAAAAGCGGGGTACTTTATCAAAATTCCCAAATATTTTTTATTGTTGAAAAATGTCTTTCTTCATTGAGACCTTCAAGAAGAAGTATATATGAAACCACCGCCTGGATTGTCTCACTCTCTAAATCAGGTATGCAAGCTTCGTAAAGCTCTATATGGACTTAAACAAAAACCTCGTGGTTGGTTTGAGAAATTTTCCAATGCAGTTCTCCTTGGTTGGTTTGAGAAATATCCTTGGTTGGCATACTTATTGACTACAGGAGGAAGTACCCTGATGCGAAATTCCAATTGTTGTGCATGAGTTTGCACTCAAGCATACTAAAATTCATATGAAGTGACAGAGCTCTACTCAGATAGTCGCACTATGGACATCAATATCCGGATTCAAAACTAATCACATGGATAGATCAATAAGATGGATATAGAAAAACATAGATGGTTTTGATGTTTACTAGGTGAACGGTGTTTCTCATATCTGTCTGAAGGCCTCCGCCAAAATGAACCATCCTAATGGACTGAGATACTAGTCTGACTAATATCAACATACTGGCATATACAAGGGAACCAGTGATTGATAATCCTAACTCTAGGTCAACACAACTGGCATATACAAGGGTTCCAGTGGTCGACTTTATTGAATTTATTCCAGTTGGTCTGATGGTCTGGTCTCTCTTTTTTTTTTTTTTGTATCTCAATCACTCTAATTCACCATAGCATTGGTAACAACTTGAATCGTGAGCCCCACCTAATCACTTAGAGAAACATAGTTTAAAAACAAAAAAAAATAAAAACAGAAGTGAAAAGGAGTCAACGAGATATGGTGAAACTATTATGTTATTTCTAACACCTAAGCTCTGTGCTTTTATGAATAGACTCTTTAGATGTTGCCATCTAGTCAGATTGGTTCCTCAACTCCTACAACCAAAATGCTTCCATCCACTTAGATTGGTTAGTACCATCCTTAATAGGGATAAATTTCTACACTCTGGAGTTTATTTATTGCAACGAAAAGGTAACAAAAAGTTCTACCCCACCCCCAAACTTAAATCTAACATTGTCCTCAATGTTTCTAATCAAATAACAGTACCAAAAATATAAGTAACAAGAGGAAATAGTAAAGAGAGAAGTCGGAAAGATAGTACCTGGGTGAAGTGTAACCAAAAACCTACAAAAATATTATACAACATACAAAATCGCCTCGATGGTCAATCAAGGTAAACAGGGTCCTCCAGAGGGACCTCCTCAACATCACCTGTAGGAAAAGGCTCTAAAAAGGGCTTCAATCGCTGACCGTTAACCTTCGAAGAACTACTACCATCTGGTGTCTCAATCTCAACAGCGCCATGAGGAAAAACAGTACGGACCACAAAAGGACCAGTCCACCGAGAGCGCAACTTCCCGGGGAATAGATGCAAACGAGTGTCATACAGAAGAACTTTTTGACATGGAAAAAATGACTTTCGTAAAATATTCCTATCATGCACAAGTTTCATTTTGTTCTTATACTCCTTAGCACTATCGTATGCATCTCTACGAATCTCCTCCAACTCATTGAGCTGGAGCTTTCTTTGAGCTCCTGCCTTGTCAAGTGAAAAGTTTAAGTTCTTAATAGCCCAATAGGCTCGATGCTCTAACTCAACAGGCAGGTGACATGCCTTTCCAAACACTAAACGATAAGGTGACATTCCAATGGGTATCTTAAACGCAGTACAGTAAGCCCATAAGGAATCAGTAAGCCTCGACGACTAGTGTTTCCTATTTGGATTAACTGTTTTCTCTAGAATACGTTTAATTTTCCTACTGGAAACCTCTACCTGACCACTAGTATGAGGGTGATATGGGGTTGCTACTTTATGGGTAATACAATATTGTTTCATTAAAAGAGAAAACGGTTTATTACAAAAGTGTGAACCTCCATCACTAATTATAGCTCGCGGCGTACCAAAACGTGTAAGTATATTCTCTTTCAAAAACTGGACTACGACCCTGTGGTCATTCATTCTACACAGAACCGCCTCAACCCACTTAGACACATAGTCTACAGCGACAAGTATGTAAAGATAACCAAACGAAATAGGAAATGGACCCATAAAATCAATGCCCCACACATCAAAGACCTCAATCACTAAAATAAGGTTCAAAGGCATCATATTTCTACGAGAAATGGTTCCTACCTTCTGGCAACGCTCACAAGAAACACAATGACTATGGGAATCTTTAAACAACAAAGGCCAGTAAAATCCACACTGCAAAATCTTAGCAGCAATCTTCTTAGCACTAAAATGACCCCCACATGCATGTTCATAGCAAAAGGAGGTAATACTAGACTGGTCACTCTCAGATACACATCTCCTAATAATCTGGTCCGGACAATACTTAAACGAATAAGGATCGTCCCAAAAGAAATGCTTAACCTCGGCTAAAAACCTAGAACGGTCTTGCTTACCCCAATATTGAGGGGTTCGACCAGTAATAAGATAATTCACTATATTTTCGTACCAAGGTGATTGGGAAACAAAGAACAATTGTTCATCAGGAAAGCTATCCCTTATAGGAAGGGAATCACTAGGGGAACTAACAACTAGCCTAGAAAAGTGATGTGCTACTACATTTTCTGCACTCTTTTTGTCTCTAATGTCTAGGGAAAATTCCTTAACAATAGGATCCATCTAATCAATCTAGGTTTGGTATCCTTCTTAGATAAAAGGTATTTTAAAGCAGCATGATATGTATAGATTATGATCTTAGAACCTAATAGGTAGGACCTAAACTTATCCAAGGCAAACACGATGGCTAAAAGTTCCTTCTCGGTAGTTGTGTAGTTCATTTGGGTATCATTCAGAGTTTTTATAGCATAATAAATCACATGAAGTAATTTGTTTTCTCGTTGTCCTAAAACGACGCCTATAGCATAATATGAAGAATCACCCATAATCTCAAAAGGTAGGTTCCAGTTAGGTGCCTGTACTAACGGGGCAGTAGTGAGTAAAGTTTTAAGCTTCTCAAAAGCCTCTAAACAAGCATCATCAAAGACAAACTTAACATCTTTTGCAAGCAAATTGCAAAGAGGTCTAGAAATCAAGCTAAAATCCTTAATGAATCGACGGTAAAAACCTGCATGCCCTAAGAATGACTTAATATCTTTTACGGGATTTGGGACCTGTAAAGTCTTAATAAGGTCAACTTTGGCTTTGTCTACCTCTATACTCTTTGAAGAGACGATGTGCCCTAATACAATTCCTGATTTAACCATGAAATGGCATTGTTCCCAATAAAGCACTAACTTTTTTTCGTTACACCTAGTCAACACTAATGTCAAATGATGCAAGCACTCATCAAAAGATGAACCAAACACTGAAAAGTCATCCATAAAGACCTCTAAGAACCGTTCTACCATATCAGAAAATATGCTCATCATACAACGCTGAAAAGTTGCAGGGGCATTACATAGCCCGAAAAGCATGCGTCCATACGCAAAGGTACCAAAGGGACAGGTAAAAGTGGTTTTCTCTTGGTCTTCTTGGGCAATAACGATCTGATTATAACCGGAGTAGCCATCTAAGAAGCAATAGTGACTATGTCCAGCTAATCGCTCTAGCATTTGGTCGATAAAAGGAAGGGGAAAGTGATCCTTCCTTGTGACCTTGTTCAATTTCCTATAGTCAATACACACACGACATCCCGTGGTCACTTGGGTTGGGATTAATTCATTATTATCATTCTGGACTACAGTGATACCTGATTTCTTGGGGACAACCTGAACAGGGCTGACCCACTTACTGACTGAAATTGGGTAAATAATACCCGCATCTAACAACTTAAGCACCTCTTTTCGAACTACCTCTTTCATGTTAGGGTTCAGTCGACGTTGCATCTCCCTAGAAGGTTTGGAGTCTTCCTCTAAATGAATCTGATGCATTGATAGACGCATTTATGTGTCTATTTTGTTCTAAATTTTCTGTATTGTTAGACTCGATTAAGTACTTATTGTGTTATTTTGTGTTCTTGTAGATGTTTTTAGAGAAATAAGCTCTTGCAGCGATATTGGCTCAAAAAGTGGTGTTTTATACCCCAGGATAGAGTACTAAAGGCACCCCATAAATGCACCGGAAGCGTCCCAGAAATGTGCCCGAGGAATCCAGAAAAATTACTAATTCCACCCCAATTTCTAAAGGGACCCCAGGGATGGATTAGGGTGAGGTCACTTTCTTCCCAGAATTTGAAAATAATATTTGGCGGGAAAATTTCTTTATGTACTGGCAGATTTGCCAATCGATTTTTGAAGGTGTTTTAAGGTGATTAAATTGCTGAAACTTAATGGGTATATGTGATATGTATATAAGAAGATATTTTGGTGGTTGGGATCGATCAAATTTGGCCAGATAATCGATTCTCGATTAAAACAGGAAAGAAGAGATATCTGTTAAACTTGGAAAGAAAATTACGTGAAGATGTTGCATGGGTTGTGGAAATTAAGTGCAGATATTCTCCTAGGTTGCGTATCAACATATTGTGGAAATTTTCAAGACAATTAACGCATGCATAGAAAGAAAATAGGAAATTATTCCCAAGAATAATTTTCCTTTACTGTGAAGATTTTGAGGAATTAATGGAGAGATTTGATGCACCTAAAATGTATAAATAGTAGCTACATGAGTCCTGGAAGGGTTGTCGAGAGTTTGGGGTCGAGAGGAGAGCTCAGGAGGCGTGAATCAAGAGTTTTCAGAACTCTGTTGCTGCTGCTCCTGCTGCTCGTGAAGAACAGGGAAATGGCGACGGTTTACTCATCCGTCGTAACAGTTTCTTCAACTGGATTGCAACGTTTATCTTCATTGTAACAGTTTCTTCATCCTCGTTTGCAACATTTATCTTCAGATTTGTAACGATTATCTTCAGCATAACAGTTGAGACTTGAAACAGTCGGTCTGTAACGCATATGCGCTGTTGCAGATTTCCTGTTTCATTGTTTTCTCTTCTTGTAAATACGAATTGAGATTAATAAAATATTTTGAGAGGTATTTCACCATGATGAGCTAAACCCAACATTGGGACAACGGAGGAGGCGATTTTCGTCAGTCTGGTAAATTTAATTTATTCTTTTTATGACTTTTGCATTGATTTAAAATTGAAAAAATGATTTTGATTAATTGGTTATCATTTTATTTGATGCGGCATGCTTGCTTAAATGTTTGATGTCACATGCTTGCGATTTATAACTAATATTCTGAGAATCTATATTGGCAAAATAAGAGTCCGTACATTTTATGTTTTGAGCGATAATTGTTAAGGATAAATAAAATGTACCATATGCATGAGAATTGGCCAAGTCCTTAGTCCCAGTAACTCTCTACCAATTTGTCAATATATTTGTATATATATTTATTTTCTAAAAAAATTATCCTTCACAAGTCCGAGAGTTTGAACCTCATTACTACAACCCCACGAAAAATCTTTAATCATTTTGGCGCCTCCGACGCGGATTTGTGCTTAGGTAGAATTTTTAGGTTTTTATTATTTTTTATTATTTTATTTGTTCCTTTTTACGTTTTTTTTTTGTCTTTGATTTACAGGTTCGAAGTGGAATACTAAGGACTTGGGAACAAAAAGCTTAAAGCTAAAAGCTAAAAGCTAAAGGAGAAGAAAAAAAAAAGACATAATTTTTTTTTTAGGATTTAATTTTTATTATATTTTTTTGTATATAGCTTTTATTTATTTTTTTAGAATTTATAAATAGGCTTTATTTTTCATAATTTTTGTATTTTTTTGGACTTTTTATTTGGACTTTATTCTGTACAATTGAACTTTATTCTTTTTTTAACCCTACGGAAGGGTATTATTAAAAAAAAATTATATAAACTGTGTGCAGGGAAGGACGACGATTATTATATCGTCTCGGCCCCTCGGGTTCGTACATGACATAGGAGTCGTGGCCCGAGTCGACTTCAACGGTTCATCCCCCGTCTGGTACGGGAGGTAAGTCCATCGAAACACTCGCGAATCTCCTGTAAGCGAGTTACTGTATTCCTTAAGGTGATTCATTGATTGAGGACGAATTTGGACTGTTTTTATATTCCTAGTAAAGGGCAAGGCCTGGCCAATACAAGATAAGGATTCGGATTTCATCACCGCACCCTTCTTGCCCGCCTTAGGAAAACGAAACCTAACGCGAACCCAAGCTTAAAATTTGGAATAGAACGCGACCGATAGGGTAACGAGCTTAATAGGAAACTCGTTCGAAAAATATTGGTTGCTCTTTAAGCACACTCCAAAGTTCATGATGGTTTCTGTGAGTTGAATGCGTGACTGCGCCGCCTTGTGATAGCGGTGAGGCCTTGGGTATCAAAGCTCCACTGAGCTTCCCTCGCCTCAGTTCAACTTACTTTGACTAGGATTGATTCCAGAGGGGTTTGCTCAAATTGCAACGAATTCCCTTTCGAAAGATAGAAGCTGGTCTAGAAACAATCTAAGTGGAGCCATCAGGCTTTTTGTTTGCTAGAAATCTTTAGGTTTGTTTTGGTGGAGTCGAGTCGGCCTTGTTTGTGGTTGTGTAGAATTCCCTTGCAATTAAGAATGTCGAACTGGTATGATAGAAGACAATACAATGAGTATCGACCTGAATTTGAATATGGACATCATCCTTTTTATGACCATGTTGGGAATAGTGGTTGGAAACCCCATCCTTTGGAAGGATATGGGTCATACCCTGGTGAGCTCAATTACTATCCACACATGCATCAGTCTTACGAGCAAGAAGATTATAGTACTAGTTCTTCGTCTCTAGAGATACAATCAAACTATTGAAAACTAGTCCCTATTATGATCCTTCTGAACCTGTTCTTCCTCTAGAAGAGTCTCTCAAACAATTAACTGAGAATACAAATAGGTTTGTGTTAGAAATGAATAAACAAAATGCACCCATGAGTGAACCTTCTATACACGATACCATAAGGAATTCATGTGAGTTGGCCCAAAATATTTTGTTAGAGACCCAGAATAGAACTTCTCTAAAAGATCTAAATTTCCAAAATAGTGTTACCAATTTTACCCTTGATGTAAATAGTGAATATTTGCCTAATTTAGAGGACGAGGTTAGAATAAAAGACACTACTTATTTAGATAAGGTTCAATCATCTTCGTACTATGATGATGAGGATAGCAATAATGAAGAATCTGAAATATGTAGGCATAGTGATCATGAGTCTAGGAATCCAATTGAGATGTATAGTGATTATATTATTTCTAGTTCAAATCCAAATAATTTTTATGATTATTCACCTATTCAAAAGGACGAGGATTTGATTAGGGATACCACCGTTTTAGACGATGTAGTTTTTCCTTTTGATTACGAAGCCGATAGTGGTTTAGAGGAACGGGTTCATTTCGAAAATACTGTTTTAGAGTCTAGCGACTTAGAAACAATAGTCTTGGAAGAAGAAGATAGACCCGTAGAGATGAATAAAGATGCACTACCTGATAATAACTTAGAAGAATCTCTTGAATATTTTAAGGACTATGAAGATACGGAAATTCAAGAAATAATTAGAGGTCTATCTAGAGAGACTGAAAACTCTAAGTTTGGGGGTGATAATCACTTCCCTAGTGCCTTACCTTTAACTCTCAGAAAGTCCCTACACTTAGGACTTGATATATGTGCCTCGACCATTTTACAAGATTACCTTCATACTCGTTTTCCCGAGCCTAATGATGTCCATGAAGGAGTTCAGTCGTTAGAAACCCATCCTCTAGTTGATGTGGTTTGCCCAGGCTATGATCCCCAGATTGACTTTGTTTTCCCACCAAATAGTTTTCTTCCGACTGTGGGAACGTTTATATTCCAAATGTGTCGAATATTAAGTTGTGAGACTAGACCTAAATGCTTTAGGAAATTAGAATCGACACATTCGCTTAAGAATGACCACTACTCTCACTGTGGTCAATTATGTAAGTCAAACCTGATTGACTTAGAGGATCCTCAGTTATTTAGGTTATTATTATTTTGTGATTCTAAGTTCTTATTTGAGTTTTTACAGACTCTAGGACCTAATAATTTGGATCCAACCTATGAGGAAATGCATCCGAGGAAAATATTTTATTTAGACCCTTTCATAGAACCTGAACCTGAACCACAATTAGATATAAATATCTTAATCAGGAAACTAGATAAGGGCATGTTATCCTTGTTCACTTTCTTGGGTTATTGTAGTTTCCTTTGGTCAGCTATATTTCGTTTTGAAGACCCACAGTTATTTCGACTGTTACTTTATGGTTCGAGTAGACTAATCCTTTCCGATGTCTGGCTGAAGACTTTAAACTTAGCACTTCTTGGGAGGTAACCCAATCTCATGCAACACGGTAATATCTTTCCGTATCTCTTTTGCTTCAAATGGTAACAGTTTCTCCTTGTTCATGCTTTTAATTTCAACTTTAGAACATTGAGGACAATGTTAGATTTAAGTTTGGGGGTGTGGGAGAAACTTTTTAGTTGCAGTATGAATAAATAAACTCCAGAGCCTAGAAATTTATGCGTATTTAGGATGGCACTAACCAATCTAAGTGGATGGAAGCATTTTGGTTGTAGGAGTTGAGGAACCAATCTGACTAGATGGAAACATCTATAGAGTCTATTCATAAAAGCACATAGCTCAGGTGTTAGAAATAACATGATAGTTTCGCCATATCTCGTCGAGTCCTTTTCACTTTCTATTTTCAATTTTCTTTTATTTCAAGTGATTTGGTGGGGCACACGATTCAAGTTGTTACCAATTCTAGGGTGAATTAGAGTGACTGAGTTACCAAAAAAAAAAAAGACCGGACCAGTTAGACCAATCGGAATAAGTATTAACACTTGGATAGCAATATGCGTGTGTTCTCCCTGTTTCCGTCGCCTAAGCAAGCGTGGAATGCAGGACCCGTGGGAACTATCGTGTAATCTGCTGACAAGAAGCATGCGCTTGGATCAAAAAGATCTATTCATGCCGTTAAGTTAAAAAAAAAATGGTTATTGTTATGTGTAGTCAACTGCTGGTTCCCTTGTATTTGCCAGTTTGTTGATCTAGATTTAAGTTATTGACCACTGGTTCCCTTGTATATGCCAGTGTGTTAATATTAGTCAGACCGGTATCTCAGTCATTTAGGTTAGGTTCATCTTGTCAGAGGCCTTCAGACAGATATGGAAACACCGTTCGCTTTTCAACCATCTACATTTTTCTTTTTCCATCTTCTTAATCTTTTCATGTGATTAGTCTGACTCCAAGTATGATGTCCATCGTGAAACTATCTTAGTAGAGCTCTGTCACTTATATGAATTTTAGTATGCTTGAGTGCAAACTCGTGTACAGCAATTGGAATTTCACATCAGGGTTCTTCCTCTTAGAGTCAATAATTGTATGCCAACCAAGGAGGTTCTTTAGTGCTTTCCAAGGTTCTGCATAGATAGCTAGGGTCTGGAGTATTGGTTTTGTGGGTACACCTCTGGTAAACCCTCCGGAGACAACACTCTGCCACTAGGGCCACCTAGGGGTTCAAATGATTTTCCTTTCTAGAATAAATTTGCTCGAGGACTAGCAAATAATAAGTTTGGGGGTATTTGATAGACGCATTTATGTGTCTATTTTGTTCTCAATTTTCTGTATTGTTAGACTCGATTAAGTACTTATTGTGTTATTTTGTGTTCTTGTAGATGTGTTTAGAGAAATAAGCTCTTGCGGCGATATTGGCTCAAAAAGTGGTGTTTTATACCCCAGGATAGAGTACTAAAGGCACCCCAGAAATGCACCGGAAGCGTCCCAGAAATGTGCCCGAGGAATCCAGAAAAATTACTAATTCCACCCCAATTGCTAAAGGGACCCCAGGGATGGATTAGGGGGAGGTCACTTTCTTCCCAGAATTTGAAAATAATATTTGGCGGGAAAATTTCTTTATGTACTGGCAGATTTGCCAATCGATTTTTGAAGGTGTTTTAAGGTGATTAAATCGCTGAAACTTAATGGATATATGTGATATGTATATAAGAAGATATTTTGGTGGTTGAGATCGATCAAATTTTGCCAGATAATCGATTCTCGATTAAAACATGAAAGAAGAGATATCGGTTAAACTTGGAAAGAAAATTACGTGAAGATGCTGCATGGGTTGTGGAAATTAAGTGCAGATATTCTCCTAGGTTGTGTATCAACATATTGTGGAAATTTTCAAGAAAATTAACGCATGCATAGAAAGAAAATAGGAAATTATTCTCAAGAATAATTTTCCTTTACTGTGAAGATTTTGAGGAATTAATGGAGAGATTTGAAGCGCCTAAAATGTATAAATAGTAGCTACATGAGTCCTGGAAGGGTTGTCGAGAGTTTGGGGTCGAGAGGAGAGCTCAGGAGGCGTGAATCAAGAGTTTTCAGAACTCTGTTGCTGCTGCTCCTGCTGCTCGTGAAGAACAGGGAAATGGCGACGGTTTATTCATCCGTCGTAACAATTTCTTCAACTGGATTGCAACGTTTATCTTCATTGTAACAGTTTCTTCATCCTCGTTTGCAACATTTATCTTCAGATTTGTAACGATTATCTTCAGCATAACAGTTGAGACTTGAAACAGTCGGTCTGTAACGCATATGTGCTGTTGCAGATTTCCTGTTTCATTGTTTTCTCTTCTTGTAAATACGAATTGAGCTTAATAAAATATTTTGCGAGGTATTTCACCATGATGAGCTAAACCCAACATTGGGACAACGGAGGAGGCGATTTTCGTCAGTCTGGTGATGGATTTTCAAATGATGTTGTAGTTGTGGTAAAAACTGGGTTCTTTTCAGACTTGTGAAGGAAATAATTTCTTAGATTTAAATTTAAACATGCAAATAAATTTTGTTTGAAAACTTTAGGGAAAAACACCAAGACTTGGATTCCACCATTGACCCATTATTTGATAAATTCTAATAATTAATATTCATGCAATTTTTCTTTTAGAGTGATTCTAATATTATGCCTTTTGTAGATTTTTGAAGTAATAAATGTAAACACCAAGCATGAAACATCAACAGTCTTAAACTAAGCATGCTCCATCAAAATGAATCACAATTATTCAATAAAAATCAATTTTCCAATAAAAATTCCATGCAAATAATCATGTAATAATATTGCAAATAAATAATAAAGTTAGAATTATACCATAAATAAGGACCAATGGCTTCCTCTGTCACCTTGGCTAAGGGGTTTAGCTCCTCATATCAAAAACTTGCTCAAAATTGCTTAATAGGTGTTTTTATTGATGAATATGGTGATAAAGAGAAGTTTGCAACGTTGTATAAACGTTACAGCGTCACTGTTACAAAGATGAGTACTGTCGTTTATAAACGATACATATCTAACGCTGTTGAACTACGACACACGTTTCTGGTTTTAAGACTGTTGAAGAACGACTTCCTTAGCAGGTCTGTTCTTCCTCTTCTTCTTCCTCCTCGAACAGCAGCAGCAGCAGCACTGTAACTCTCTGTAATCGCTTCTCCTCGGCTCTCCTCGACTCTAAACTCTCTCCTAAGGGTTTCCCAACCCTTCTTATGACTCGAACCAACACTTATATAGCTATCAAACCCCCAAAAATCTCGAGTGGATCCGACTTCTTCTTTTTTCTCCCTTCTGTGCGGTGTTGAGAAAATATCTCTCTTGTGATCTCCCTGTACGCGTTTGTTAGCTATAAATTTGCCACCAAACTCTTATCAAGACTTGAACAAGACCAAGTATAGTTTACTTCAGCGCAAAACTCTCCCAGAATCTCTTGAAAATAGCTTTGAAGGTTAAACAGAGAGTACGTGTTCTGGTTGGACTTTGATCCATTCTCCCGGTCATTCCAGCCCAATTGGTTGGGTCCAATCGATCGTAACAGACTTGTTTACTCAATTATAGCCCATCAGTAGCAAATACAGCAATTGAATCTCCAAAAATCACGTCCAAAATTCGATCACCAAATCTGCCAGTGCTGTAACAAGTCTTCCCGCCAAAAATCCATTTTTGAATTTTGAGAAGGAATGCCCCCTATCCTCTGATGGGGTGCGAATAGCAAGTGGGGTTGAAATAAAATTCTTGGGGTGGAAATAACCAAATCTTGGGTGCGTTTAGTAATTTTCCTTGGATGTTTTCGGACTTTTCCGGGGTACTTCTGGGCTACTTCTGGTATACTGTCAACGGAGCTCCAAACGCCACATTTTAACCAATTTTTCCGCAAAACCTTATTTTTCCAAAAACACCTACAAATAAATAAAACACCATAATAAGTACAAAAATGGGTATTAACACAATATACAATTGGGATATATTAGACACATAAATGCGTCTATCAAATACCCCCAAACTTATTATTTGCTAGTCCCGAACAAATCAAAACTACAAAATAAAATCCTAACTCACTGTCGCAGGCATCGTCGATTGCATTTAGCGTATGCAATAAGCCTTTAAACCCCTAGGTGGCCCTAGTGGCCGAGTTATAGTCTCGGGAGGGCTTACCAGAGATATACCCACAAAACCTGTACTCCTAATTGGTCACAAGTATCCAAAGAGCTATGAGGACATACATATTCTCAACCTATCTCCAAGTAACTAGAATGCCAGAGAAATTAAAGGTGTCAGCTCTAAAGCTAACTGAAGAAAAGGGGAGACACATCCACACGACTGCTAGATAAAGAGATATCCGCTATACAGCTAGACAAACATTGTAAGATGCGTCCGCTGCTTTACAGCTGGATAAGATTAGGAGAGAGATAAAAATGAGAGGGACATCTTCTATACAGCTGGACTAATTACGTGTGATGAGTTAAACCAGTGCTAGAAATATCTTGTGTCAGATTGAAAGCAGACTAACAAAGCAACCAAAATGCATCTTTCTTCGACTCTCTCACAGTTCCCAGTAGAAACAACGCCTTCTTCGGTATTCAACTGTTGATGATAAACTCTCGAACCTCATAGAACCTTGACAATTAACTCTTCTCTTCGATTTCTTGCTTGACTTATAAATTTCTTCTTCCCTATGGCCTTATTGAACAAAAAGAACGTAATGATGTTTCATTTTTTGTTTTTTCATTTTTCATTTTTTTTTTTTTTTGCTTTTTTTTTGTTTGTTTGTTTAAAATAAAATAAAATAAAATTACAAGACAAAAATTTACATGGCCATGAGAGAAGGACTTTCAAAACTTAGATCTTCGCAACTTGTGATGTCTTGGTATCATGGATTCCAACAACTTATATCATTTGCTCTTATAACTTCAACTTTGATTTTTGAATTATTCTCTTCTATTGTTGCTTCTAAACCTAAAACGTCTTCACTTTCTTCATAGATTTTGATGTAGCTCCGCTTGTTGATGATGATAAGTTTCTACTGAGAGAGAGTCGCAATCCAGTAACTAAGACTACATTGTGAGGTTGCTTCGTCTTTCTGGCATTTCCTGACCTACTTGCCTTTCCATCATGTATGGTTAGGTCCATCACGGTTACCCTCTAAAAAGAACAAGTTCTCTCCTGAATTTCAAGGATCTCAATGTCTTTTTCTCTAATGTCTCAATAAGTTGTTATCTGTAGCATTCCAATTTCTATATTTCGGTGAGAAACAGTATGTAAACTTATCTAACCGGATACCATGTGACGCTAGAAGTTTCAAAAGTGCAACTAAAAAGTTTCTCCCATACCCCCAAACTTAAATCTAACATTGTCCTCAATGTTCTAAAGATGAAACTAAAAACATGAACAAGGAGAAACTGTTACCATTTGAAGCAAAAGAGATAAGGAAAGATATTACCGTGTCGCAAGAATGTTGGGTTACCTCCCAAGAAATGCTAAGTTTAAAGTCTTCAGCCATACTAAGAAAGAATTAGTCACCTCGAATCATATAGTAACAGTCGAAATAACTGTGGGTCTTCAAAACCAAATAGAGAAGACCAAAGGAAACTGCAATAAACCAAGAAAATTAACAAGACTAGCAACCTCTTACCTAGTTTCCTGATTAAGATATCTATATCTAATTGTGGTTCAGGTTCAGGTTCTATAAAAGGGTCTAAATATATTTCTTTAGGCTGCAAATCCTCAAAATTGAGATCCGAATTATTAGGTCCTAGAGTCTGTAAATACTTAAATAAGAACTTAGAAGCACATAATAATAACCTAAATAATTGAGGATCCTCTAAGTCAATCAGGTTTGACTTACATAATTGACCACAGTGAGAGTAGTGGTCATTCTTAAGAAAATGTGTCGATTCTAATATCCTAAAGTAATTAGGTTTAGTCTCAGAACTTAATAATTGACACATTTGAAATTTATACTTTCCCACAATTGTTTGAAAAATATTTGGTGGGAAAACAAAGTCGATCTTAGTATCATAGCCTGGTCTAACCTCATTAACCAGAGGATGGGTTTCTAACAACTGAACTTCCTTATGGACATCACTAGGTTCAGGAAAACGTGTGTGAAGATAATCTTGTAAAATGGTTGAGGCACATATGTCAAATCTGAAATGAGGGACCTTTCTAAGAATTAAGGTACATGGAGAATGATAGTCACCCCCAAACTTAGAGTTTTCAGTGTCTCTAGTTAGATTAGTCACAATCTCCTTAATTTCTAGGTCATCAGATTCCTGAAAATGGGCAATTGATTCTTCTAAGTCAGGTTCATCCTCATTAATATCTACGAATTCATCTAAGACTATTGTTTCTAAATCGCACGACTCTAAAACAGTATTCTCAGGATAAAACTGTTCCTCAAAACCATCATCGATTACAGTTTCTAAATCGTTCGACTCGAAAACAGTAGTCTCAAGATAAACCGGTTCCTCTAAACCTTTATCGGAGTAGTAAACAGGACATACTACATCGTCTAAAACGGGGGTATCTCTATTCAAATACTCGTCCTTTTGAATAGGTGAATAATTTTTAAAGTTATTAGGATCTGAACCAGAAATAATATAATCATTATAAAGCTCAATTGGGGTAACAAATTCCTGATCACTATTCCCACATATTTCAGATTCTTCATCAGCACTATCCTCATCATCATCATCACTGTAACATGAAAATGGTTGAACCTTATCTAAAAAAGTAGTTTTACCAATTCTAACCTCGGCATCTTGATTATGCAAATAACTATCCTCATTTTCAAGGGTACTATTGGAAACACTATATTGGCAATTCAAGTAATTTTGAGCAATTATTTCGTTCGTCTCAGCTACCCGCTTGAGGTGGTCTTCTAAAGAAGGTTCACTAATTATTTTAGTTCTTTCGTCTATAATAATACTATTCATCTCAGCTAACTTAAGCGTCGACTCAGCTAACTTACGTGTTGACTCTAGTAAAGAGGAATTATCATAAGGATCATAAAAAGGACTACTTTTCAATAGTTTGATTGTATCCTCTAGAGACGAAGAACTAGTACTATAATCTTCTTGCTCGTAAGACTGATGCATGTGTGGATAGTAATTGGGCTCACCAGGGTATGACCCATATCCTTTCAAAGGATGGCGTTCCCAACCACTATTCCCAACATGGTCATAAAAAGGATGATGTCCATATTCAAATTCAGGTCGATAATCATTGTATTGGCTTCTATCATACCAGTTCGACATTCTTAATTGCAAGGGAATTCTACACAATCACAAACAAGGCTGACTCGACCAAATCAAACCTATAAAATCTAGCAAACAAAAAGCATGATGGCTCCACTTAGATTGTTTTCTAGACCAGCTTCTATTCCTTCGAAAATGAATTCGTTACAATTTGAGCACACCCCTCTGGAATCAATCCGAGCTAATGTAAGTTGAATCGAGGCGAGGGAAGCTCAGTGGAGCTTTGATACCCAAGGCCTCACCGCTATCACAAGGCGCCGCAGTCACGCATTCAACTCACATAAACCATCATGAACTTTGAAGTGTGCTTAAAGAGCAACCAATATTTTTCGAACGAGTTTCCTATTAAGCTCGTTACCCTATCGGTCTCGTTCTATTCCAAATTTTAAAGCTTAGGTTCACGTTCGGTTTTGTTTTCCTAAGGCGGGCAAGAAGGGAGCGGTGATGAAATCCGAACCCTTATCTTGATTTGGCCAGGCCTTGCCCTTTACTAGGAAATTAAAAACAGTCCAAATTCGTCCTCAATCAATGAATCACCTTATGGAATACAGTAAACCCGCTGACAGCGAGTGTTTCGATGGACTTACCTCCCGTACCAGACGGGGGATGAACCGTTGAAGTCGACTCGGGCCACGACTCCAATGCCGTGTGCGAACCCGAGGGGCCGAGACGATATCGTAATCGTCGTCCTTCCCTGCAAACAGTTTGTATTTAAGGATACCCTTCCGTAGGGTTGAAAATAAAAAAAATGTCCAAAAGTCCAGAATAAAGTCCAAATAAAAAGTCCAAAAATTATGAAAAATAAAGCCTATTTACAAATTCTAAAAATAAATAAATAAAATCTATATACAAAAAAATAATAATAATAAAAATTAAATCCTAAAAAAAATTATGTCTTTTTTTTTCTTCTCTTTTAGCTTTTAGCTTTTAGCTTTAAGCTTTTTGTTCCCAAGTCCTTAGTATTCCACTTCGAACCTGTAAATCAAAGACACAAAAAGAAACGTAAAAAGGAACAAATAAAAATAATAAACAAATAATAAATAAAAAAATCTAAAAAAAATGCTACCTAAACACAAATCCGCGTCGGCGGCGCCAAAAATTTGATGGATTTTCAAATGATGTTGTAGTTGTGGTAAAAACTGGGTTCTTTTCAGACTTGTGAAGGAAATAATTTCTTAGATTTAAATTTAAACAGGCAAATAAATTTTGTTTGAAAACTTTAGGGAAAAACACCAAGACTTGGATTCCACCATTGACCCATTATTTGATAAATTCTAATAATTAATATTCATGCAATTTTTCTTTTAGAGTGATTCTAATATTATGCCTTTTGTAGATTTTTGAAGTAATAAATGTAAACACCAAGCATGAAACATCAACAGTCTTAAACTAAGCATGCTCCATCAAAATGAATCACAATTATTCAATAAAAATCAATTTTCCAATAAAAATTCCATGCAAATAATCATGTAATAATATTGCAAATAAATAATAAAGTTAGAATTATACCATAAATAAGGACCAATGGCTTCCTCTGTCACCTTGGCTAAGGGGTTTAGCTCCTCATATCAAAAACTTGCTCAAAATTGCTTAATAGGTGTTTTTATTGATGAATATGGTAATAAAGAGGAGTTTGCAACGCTGTATAAACGTTACAGCGTCACTGTTACAAAGATGAGTACTGCCGTTTATAAACGATACATATCTAACGATGTTGAACTACGACACACGTTTCTGGTTTTAAGACTGTTGAAGAACGACTGCCTTAGCAGGTCTGTTCTTCCTCTTCTTCTTCCTCCTCGAACAGCAGCAGCAGCAGCACTGTAACTCTCTGTAATCGCTTCTCCTCGGCTCTCCTCGACTCTAAACTCTCTCCTAAGGGTTTCCCAACCCTTCTTATGACTCGAACCAACACTTATATAGCTATCAAACCCCCAAAAATCTCGAGTGGATCCGACTTCTTCTTTTTTCTCCCTTCTCTGCGCTGTTGAGAAAATATCTCTCTTGTGATCTCCCTGTACGCGTTTGTTAGCTATAAATTTGCCACCAAACTCTTATCAAGACTTGAACAGGACCAAGTATAGTTTACTTCAGCGCAAAACTCTCCCAGAATCTCTTGAAAATAGCTTTGAAATTTAAACAGAGAGTACGTGTCCTGGTTGGACTTTGATCCATTCTCCCGGTCATTCCATCCCAATTGGTTGGGTCCAATCGATCATAACAGACTTGTTTACTCAATTATAGCCCATTAGTAGCAAATACAGCAATTGAATCTCCAAAAATCACGTCCAAAATTCGATCACCAAATCTGCCAGTGCTGTAACAAATCTTCCCGCCAAAAATCCATTTTTGAATTTTGAGAAGGAATGCCCCCTATCCTCTGATAGGGTGCGAATAGCAAGTGGGGTTGAAATAAAATTCTTGGGGTGGAAATAACCAAATCTTGGGTGCCTTTAGTAATTTTTCTTGGATGTTTTCGGACTTTTCCGGGGTACTTCTGGGCTACTTCCGGTATACTGTCAACGGAGCTCCAAACGCCACATTTTTAACCAATTTTGCCGCAAAACCTTATTTTTCCAAAAACACCTACAAATAAATAAAACACCATAATAAGTACAAAAATGGGTACTAACATAATATACAATTGGGCTATATTAGACATATAAATGCGTCTATCATCTGGTAAATTTAATTTATTCTTTTTATGACTTTTGTATTGATTTAAAATTGAAAAAATGATTTTGATTAATTAGTTATCATTTTATTTGATGTGGCATGCTTGCTTAAATGTTTGATGTCACATGCTTACGATTTATAACTAATATTCTGAGAATCTATATTGGCAAAATAAGAGTCCGTACATTTTATGTTTTGAGCGATAATTGTTAAGGATAAATAAAATGTACCATATGCATGAGAATTGGCCAAGTCCTTAGTCCCAGTAACTCTCTACCAATTTGTCAATATATTTGTATATATATTTATTTTCTAAAAAAATTATCCTTCACAAGTCCGAGAGTTTGAACCTCATTACTACAACCCCATGAAAAATCTTTCATCATTTTGGCGCCGCCGACGCGGATTTGTGCTTAGGTAGAATTTTTAGGTTTTTATTATTTTTTATTATTTTATTTGTTTCTTTTTACGTTTTTTTTTTGTCTTTGATTTACAGGTTCGAAGTGGAATACTAAGGACTTGGGAACAAAAAGCTTAAAGCTAAAAGCTAAAGGAGAAGAAAAAAAAAGACATAATTTTTTTTTTAGGATTTAATTTTTATTTTTATTTTTTTTGCCAAAAGATAAACTCATCACACCATTTAGACAGTTAATGATCGCATTAGACGTAGCTAAAAATGGGCGACCTAAAATCACAGGTATCTGGTTCTCTGGATCAGGGACAAGTTGGGTATCTAGGACCACGAAATCCACTGGATAAATAAACTTGTCGACTCAATAAGAACATCCTCGATAACACCTCGAGGGATTTTAACAGACCTATCAACTAACTGCAGTGTCATCTGAGTAGGTTTCATTTTACCAAGTCCTAGCTGTAAGTATACATGGAATGGCAGTAAGTTCACACTAGCTCCTAAGTAAAGTAAATATTTTTCTACCCGGAAGTTACCTATTGTGCAAGCAATGGTAGGAGAACCTGGGTCTTTGTACTTTGGAGTTGTGGTGTTCTGAATGATTGAACTTACGTGACTAGCTAAAAAGGCTTTCTTATGGACGCTAAGTTTTCGCTTTCGCGTACACATATCCTTAAGGAACTTGGCATAAGCAGGAATTTTCCTAGTTGCATCTAATAAGGGAAGGTTTATGGTAACTTGCTTAAAAACCTCCACTATGTCATTAAAGTTCGATTCCTTCTTTGTTGGTACTAATAGCTGAGGAAATGGGGTTCTAGGACTAAAATCAGACCTTTCAAGAATCGAATTCACATCATCAGAAACTTTATCAGTATCTTCAGCTACTAGTCCTGAGAGGTGAGATCCTGAGGGGTGAACTACAGTATGTTCACTATAGGGCATGGTTACCTTATTGTCTACAACTCTACCACTTCTAAGGGTTCTAACAGCATTCAATTGATTTGATGGTTTTGCACCTAATTCATGAACTCCTCTAAGGTTGGGTTGTGTTTGACTAGGAAACTTACCTTTTTCTCTCAAAGAATCACTTATCAGACCAACCTGGGTTTTTAACTCGGAAGTAGCCTGACTATTTTCTTGTCCTATCCTGTTACTAGCTTGTAGACTTTGTTCTACGGATAACTGAAATTTTGCAGTTTGTTGAGTTAACAAGGCGAGAGATTCCTCTAAACTTAGGATTTTCTTATCTGACTGATTCTGAAACTGAGCTAGTCCTGAGGGATTCTTAGTATAGCCAAAACCTGGGGGAGCATTAGAATTACTAGACTGACCTTGACTTTGGCCCTTAGACCACGAAAGGTTCGGATGGTTTCTCCAACCAGGATTATAGGTTTCTGAATATGGGTCAATCTTTTGACGGTTATCAAATCTAGTGTTATTATAAAGAGCATTGGCCTGCTCTTCAATATTCTGGCCTTGCCAAAAAGGATCCACTCTACCACTAGTCTAGCCCACTTCTAAGGCTACTAACCTTTTTGCTATAGCAGCAATTTTGGCATATGATTCATAGACTCTTTCTACCCTATTAACGTTTTCTCTACTTAAATGAATTGTTTTCTGGGGTGCCCTACTATTTTCCCATTCCTGGGTTTTTTCGGCGATTTCATTAAAAAATTCCATCGCCGCATCAACAGTTTGGTTTTCAAATCCACCAGTGCATGAAGACTCAACCATGGTCGTTGTGGAATAATCTAAACCCTCATAAAGGATCTGAACTAGCCTAACCTTTTCTAAACCATGATGAGGACACTGGGATAATAAATCGTTGAACCTTTCCAAATACCTATATAGAGATTCTCCCTCTTGTTGTGAAAATGTGCATATTTGCGTCCTAATAGACGATGTTTTGTTCCTAGGGAAAAACTTATTAAAAAAGGTAGATGTAAGTTGTTCATATGTCTCAATTGACTCGGAGTCCAAACTATACATCCACGACTTGGCCTTATCTTTCAGGGAAAATGAGAATAACCTAAGTTTCAAAGCATCATCATCTAAGCCTCTAATTCTTAGAGTACTACAAATTTCCTCAAAATCCCTAACATGGTAATAAGGGTTTTCATTTTCTTTCCCTAAAAAGATTGGGAGCATCTGTAAGGTCCCAGGTTTCAGTTCATAGGGTGCCTCTGTTTCAGCTAACTTAATACATGAAGGACGGGTAGTCCTGGTTGGATTCAACAAAGCTTTCAAAGTTGCCATTTCTGGCGCTATCGGAGCAACAGGGATTCTCTCCTCAGTCAAATAACGTTCAAAAACAGACTCTTCAAAAGCCGGACTTTCTAGATTAAGGTAATCGAGACGCTTCGAACTACTAGGTTTCTCTTTAACAAATCTACCTAGTGCGTCTCTTTTACGTTCAGGCATACAATAGAATTTTCTAAATTGGAAGGGTAAGCAAACACAGATCAAGGCCGACTCAACCAAATCAAACCTATTGATTTCTAGCAAACAAAAAGCATGATGGCTCCACTTAGATTGTTTCTAGACCAACTTCTAATCCTTCGAACGGGAATTCTTGACAATTTAAGCAAACCCCTCTGGAATCAATCCGAGTTAACGTAAGTTGAATAGAGGCGAGGGAAGCTCGGTGGAGATTTGATACCCAAGGCCTCACCGGTACTATTTGGCGGCGCAGTCACGCATTCAACTTACAGAAATCGTCAAAAACTTCGAAGTATGCTTAAAAGAGTAACCAATATTTTTCGAATGACTTTCCTGTTAAGCTCGTTACCCTATCGGTCTCGTTCTAGTCAAAATTTTAGGCTTAGGTTCGCGTAGGTTACGTGTTTCTAAAGTGGGCAAGAAGAGAACGGTGATGAAATCTGAACCCTTATCTTGTATGGTCAGGCCTTTGCCCTTTACTAGAAAATAAATGTCCGTATTCAGTCCTCAGCATATATTCATACGGAGGAGTCCAGTAACTCGCTGACAGGGGATTCGCGAGTGTTTAGAATCTTACCTTCCGTTCCAGACGGGGGATGAATCGGTTGTAGTCGACTCGGGCCACTGACTCCGATGTCTAGTGTACGAACCCAAGGTGCAGAGACAATATCGTAATTGTCCTCCTTCTCTGCAAACAGTTTATATTTAAAGTACCCTTTCGTAGGGTAATAAAAAAAATGTCCCAAAGTCCAAAAGTCCAAAAGTATAAAGAAAAACTACAAAAATAATAAACCCTAATACAGTTTTTTTTTTAAATAAAATAAACAAGCCCCAAACTAAAATTGTCTAAAATAAAATTGTCTTCTTTTCTGTTCTTTTTGCTTTAATCTTTAGCTCCAAGTCTTTATGAAATCACCAAACTCCTTGGCTCAATTTTCTTTATGATCCAGAACCTGTAGACACAAGATAAATACCCAAAAACATAAAAAAGGACAAAAAAGGACAAAAATAATAAAATAAAAAATAAAAATAAATCTAAAACCCTAAAAACAAGTCCGCGTCGGCGGCGCCAAAAATTGATGTGATTTGTAGATAGTGGTAAAAGTGGTTCGATTCTCAGACTTGTGAAGGATATTAATAGACTTAAATTCTAATACTAAAATAGAAAACTCACTAAAAGTTATAGCAAACTCAATCAAAGATGATATCAATACTAAAAGAAACACTGAGGCTAAGATTCCACTGTTTTCCAAATTCAAAGTGATTAAATCAATACTTATATTTGTGCAACTTTCTTGTTTAATTTGATTCTAAAATATTGCAACAAGTAGATTTTCAAAAGTAATAATTGTAAATACCAAGTATGAAGCATCAAAAGTCTTAAAACTAAGCATACTCCATCAAAATAGATCACAATCACTCAAATAAAAATCATATTCAATAATCGTTCAAGGCAAATAATCATACAAATAAAAAGATAAAATAGAATATACCACTTTTTGTTGGAAAAATAGCTTCCTCTATCGCCTCAGCAATGGGGTTTAGCTCCTCATATTAATCATGATCTCAAAATATGTGTTTGTTGCTCAAAAGATGATTAAAAGAGTGAAAAGTAATAACACATATTGTTCGCAACAGTGTATTGGTGTTGCAAAACAGTTGTTACAATGGAACTGTTACAGAAAAACTGTTGCTTTATCGCTGATTTTAAGACCCTAGAATAAGACTGCCCTGAACAGCTTAATGTTCTTCAGCTGTTAAACAACGACACTTTTCTGCGACTGTGTACCGAGCGTCAATTTTCTTCGCGTTCTTCTTCTTCAGCAGCAGCAGCAGAAATAGAGTTTGGTAAAGCTCTGATTTTTTCTTCTCTGGCTCTCCTTAGGTTCCCAAACTCTCGACCCCTCTTCTATATGACCCAAGACATTTATTTATATCAAAAATACCGATTAAATCTCTCCCAAATCTTCCAAAATATCTTTCCTTCTCTTCACGGCCAAGTTGCGACAATTTCTTGTTTTTGGATTTCTACGCGTTTCTGAGCTTTCCTTTTTATTCTAAACTCTTCCTTAGATAGATACAAATCTTTGGGAAGGTTTACAGCGCTTTAATCTCTCTAAAATTCCCTAAAACAGGTCACACACGTGACTTTCCATATTTTCTTGTTGTGAGAAAAATCTGTCGGCTGAGCCCATTTTCATCGATTTAAACACCCATTTCAGATTCCTAGACCCATAAGGAGTCTATCCTATGAAAATCAGAGGTTTAATCAACCTCAAACTCCATAAAATCACGATTGCCAAAACTGCTCTTTAACTGCACTTTTTTCCCGCCAAAAACCTGATTTTTTAATGTTGAAGATGGTTGCCCCTTATCCAGAGTAGGGGTGCGATTAGCAACTGCCTGGAAATGGGATGCTCCTTAGTAATTAGGTTACCCCTTATCCAAAGTGAGAGTCCGAATAGCAAATGTCCTCCGGGTGCTTTCCGACAACTTTTCGAGCCAATTTTTTCCAAAAATGTTTATTGGCCAAAAATACCTACAAATAAATAAAACACCATAATAAGTACAAAAATGAGCCCTAACAACATGTAGAATCGAGACAAATCGGACACAAAAATGTGTCTATCAAATACCCACAAACCTATTATTTGCTAGTCCTCGAGCAAAAATAAAATAGAAATAAAATTTTAACTCACTGTTGCAGGCATCGTCGATTGCATTTAGCGTATGCAATAAGCCTTTAAACCCCTAGGTGTCCCTAGTGGCGGAGTGTTGTCTCTGAAGGGATTACCAGAGGTATACCCACAAAACCTTTTTACTCCAGACCCTGGATATCTACACAGAACCTTGGAAGGCACTAAAGAATCTCCTTGGTTGGCATACTTATTGACTACAGGGTATTGCTTGTTTCTAGTTAACTCTTTAATATGTTGGTGTAGTAAGAAACAAACAGTGGTTTCTCATTCTAGGATGAGACTGAGTATCGAGTTTTTGCTCATGCTACTTCTGAAATTGTTTGGTTGCAATGGCTTATTCATGATATGGGAGTTTAATTATCAGAACCTACTCCACTTTGTTGTGATAACAAGTCTGTTGTTCACATTGCTCATAATACAAAACATATTGAAATTGACTATCATATTGTACAATACCACTTCAAGCAACAAACTATTCCGTTGTCGTTTGTTCCGTCAGAATTGCAGATTGCTGACATTTTCACCAAGACTCTTCCTTCAGCTCGCCTTCAGTTCTTAATTTCCAAATTCAACATGTTCTCTACACCATCTTGCGGTTGAGGGAGGGTGTTAAATGATATTGTCCTAGTTCCTTGAGATAATATTCGATTATGTATATTTTTTCCTTGACATATATATATATATTCTTTTTATTTCTCTGTTTCTTGTATATAAGAGCAGATGTATTGTATCTCCTTTAATATGTTGAATACGACCCTAATTCCTGAATATACATCTCATGACTATCTTTGTCAAGTAACGTCTAATTTGATCTTTTTTGACCAAACTCCTTCAATTTGAATCATAGTTCTCCTCCCTGAGACCTTGCTTTTATGCAAATTTTATGCAACATGAACAAAGCTACGGTCACATAGTACACATTAATGGTAAATTATGAGATGTAGTGTATATTTTGAGTACTACTAGTCAACAAACACATTTTAATTCACCAAGCCATTTGAGTTCATGGAGAAGATTTTCCGAAAATAGTAAATTTGAGTCACCTGACATATTTCGGCCCAAAGAACTACATACAAACTCGGATAATACATTTGAAGATGTTCTGGCGTAAAATTGGATCACAACGAAAATTATGGTTTCTAGGGCAAATTTTTTAAATTACAAAATAAAATTTGTATCACTATGATTTTAGGTACCAACACAGATTTTAGGTCATGACATAAAATAATGATTGTCCGTGATCAATGTTTTAATTTTGGATCACAATAGTAATTTTCGGACACTAAAAGCAACTGCAGGCACAACAGTAACCACATCGTGGCTTTATTTGTAATATGAAGAAGAGCAATTGCCATGGGATTCACCTTCTCTATATTTTAGGAGATAGCTTAGCTTGAGTTATAGCATGCTACATAATATAGCGGGTTTTGATTTAGCGTAAGCAGTCGGAAATATAGCTTTTGTCCAATGACGAAATCCATTTTTTGCCTAACTTTTGACTAGGCAGAAACTTACTTCCCAGTCCCGATAGTTGGTTTTTCTTCCACTGTAAGAGCGACTGCAATGGTACGACTAAACTCAAAGATCAAAGACCAAAAAAAAAGACTAAATATGAGTTTAATTTGTACTGTGACGTTATGGGGAGAAGACCAAATTTGGTCGCGCGTAAAATTAATCACCGCACGAAAACGGGCGTAAATTTGGTGTACGCTTGAATGGGGCGTAAAATTGGTTTACTCCCGAAATTTGAATGGGGCGGATGGTTTGGTGTCCGCCTGATGAGTAAGTGAACGGACGGATGGTTGGGTGTCCGCCTGATGAATTTCATTTTGAATGGGGCGGATGGTTTGGTGTCCGCCTGACGAAATGTGAACGGACGGATGATTGGGTGTCCGCCTGATGAATTTCATTTTGAATGGGGCGGATGGTTTGGTGCCCGCCTGATGAGTAAGTGAACGGGCGGATGGTTGGGTGTCCGCCCACCAACAAGCGTACTTTAAATTTACGCCCGACTATATTAGGATTTGGTATTTGGTCGCGACCAAATATGATCTGGGATTTGATCTTTGGCTGGGATTTAATCTTTACTCCGTCCCACTGCATTACGATCTCATCCCAAATTTTTGGTTATACTCGCCCACTGTGGATGCTCTAAGCTAGGCAGACAAATACCCTAAATCTAGCCTAGCCTAGAGTCACCTTAGCCTTACTATTTTAACTAAATCACAGTACTATGCTTTTCCATTTTACTTGGCTATATGACTTCAATATTGCAAAGCCAAGAGTCTGTAAAATTAACCTCACTATAGGAGGGACGCATTTCTTAGTTTACATAGACAGAAACAAAATTCACATTAAAAATAATAGGTCAACCCCTTTTAAAGAATCCTATTGTTTGGGCTTGAAAGGTCATGATCTTTTGGGGGCTGTCAAGGGCTGCCAAATAGTAATTGGGACACCCCAATCAAATATTTATATAAATGACTAATATGACCCCTCGTTGATTTTACATAATAAATTTGATTAATTTTACTAATTAATCATGATTAGCTAATTAATCAACACTAATTCATTTCCTTAAGTTAAGTGTTGAAGTTGAAAATCAAAACAAAATAAAAACAGAGAGGAGGAGGAGGAGAAGAAGAAGAAGAAGAAGAAGAAGAAGAAGGGAAGGAAATTGGGGAAAAATTTAAAATCAGTGATTCAAGCAAAACTTTTGATGTAGGTGAACCCTCATTGTAATGACCCGTCCATCCACCGATACTGTCCCCACTTAGCCACTGCGGTCATCCAGTAGTGTGGGGTTTTCAATTGGCATCGCTGCGGTAATCTAGCAGAAACTTCCCGGATGGTCACCCATCCCTTGATTACTCCCACCCTAGCACGCTTAACTGCGGAGTTTTCTACCAACTCTGGAGCCAATTGTGCTGAAAAGGCCTCAGCGTTAGGGAAGGACAAACCATTATTTATATTCCTTTCGGCCAACCACCGCCGAATATCGGGGTATTACAATACCCCCATCTTAAATTGGAGCCGTCCTCGGCTCCTGAATATATTCGCAAGCCCAGATCTCCGACGTTCCCTACCCATCATGAGAAGCACCTGGACCAACCCCGTCCAGCGTACCTTCCCACCCTCGGCGGGTGAATCGTCATCGGTTATGATACCATTTGTAATGACCCGTCCATCCACCGATACTGTCTCCACTTAGCCACTGCGGTCATCCGGCAGTGTGGGGTTTTCAATGGGCATCGCTGCGGTAATCCAGCAGAAACTTCCCGGATGGTCACCCATCCCTTGATTACTCCCACCCGAGCACGCTTAACTGCGGAGTTTTCTACCAACTCTGGAGCCAATTGTGCTGAAAAGGCCTCGGTGTTAGGGAAAGACAAACCATTAATTATATTCCTTTCGGCCAACCACCGACGAATATCGAGGTATTACACTCATCTTCAAAATACGATAACATATTAATACCCATCAACAACGATCAGTTCTTTGCTGATTTTTCACAAAATCATGAAATTTCTTCTCAAACTCAAAATAACCCTTATGAACCCTACTATGATTTCGAAGGACCAACCCAAGAATAAGAATAAATCGAAGAAACAATTGCTCAAGATTACCAGGTATACCTCTATTCTAACTCTTATTTCAATTTTGAAGCTCAGAGTTTCGATATTTTCCTTCCGAAAACCGTAGGTTTCCAGCCGCCAGGTACAATCACGGTTGGGAAACCATGAACTCCTGGCCGTTATTGAGTTATACGGCTCACAGTTCATGAACTCCCAGCCGTTACTAAACCTTACGGATGGAACGATAGAAAATTCCTAGTCGTAACTAGTCAATTACGGCCAGGTATTTTGTACGTGCATGGGAAGCATTTAATATTGTCGGCGGCGGTTAGGTTTCCTGTCCGAAAATATCAAATGTTATTTAATGCTGGTGGCACCGGTTGGGTTACCCAGCCGTAACCAGTTTTACGGCTCGATTTTTAGGCCATAAACTGACTCCTCCAGGTACATGAAACTATACGTCTTGGTATACCTGGTCGTAAATGGTTTACGGTTAGGAATAATACTTTTCGACCCAGTCGTGTACACTTTGACGGCTGGAATATCACTTGTCAACCCAGCCGTGTACACTTTGACGGCTGGAATATCACTCTTGAGCCTAGCCGTTTCTCTGTGTTTAAATTTCTTTTGTGAATAATTATGTGACATATGTCATTTTATTATAGATTGTACCGTACATTCCGGTGGAATATCAAGAGGTGGTTATGGAAGATCAAGAGTTGTTTATTGAAGAACAAGAGGTGGTTATGGAAGATCAACCCCCACCTGTGCAAGTTTCCGAGGACACAAGTGCTCACTATGCAAACAACTATGAATGGGAAGATAAGAAAGATGCAAAGTTGTGGGATCGATCGCAAGGGTTGAAAAAGATGTGCATCATAGTCCAGAATAAACAAGTTACAGACAAGAGCTTTCAAATGGTTTGCGAGTGTAGTGGAAAGTATGAGAGCCACTGGAAAAAGGGTAGTGAGTATAAACCAAAAATTGTGAGGAAGAAGGGAGTATATAATACGAAGAAGACCGGATGCCCTTTTAATCTTAAATTTAAATTTAACGACGACAACAAAATGTGGTATATGGAAAAAGTCGTCTCGGGTTATCATAATCATCCTATTCCGGAAAGTTTGATCAACCATCCTTATTCGGCTAGGCTCAACCTTTTAGAAAAGGATTTAGTACGCGTGTTGAGTAAAAGATGCACAAGACCTATTGATATTCTTAGTGGCGTCAAGGTGTTAAATCCCCAAAACTCATCCTCATTGGCAACTATCTATAACGAAAGAGAAAAATTTAGAAAAGAGTCATGGGAAGAGAGAATGGTTATGCAACAATTATTGTTTTTGTTTGAGGAGGCAAAGTACTCTACGGCGTATGACAGGAATGAAGAAAACGAAGTGGAATATCTTTTCGTCGCGAATCCGAAATGTGTACAATTTGCAAGATTCTTTCATCAAATTTTCTTTATGGATTGCACGTATAAAACGAACAAGTACAACATGCCAATATTGAACTTTGTTGGGCAAACATTTTGTTTCTTGAAAGATGAGTCAAAGGAAAGTTATTTGTGGGCATTGCAAAAGGTCAAGTTATTGTATCAAGAAGGTTATACTCCTACAGTGTTGATTACGGATAATGAGCAAGCATTGATGTGGGCCATACAACGTGCTTTCCCCTATGCGCGTCATCATCTTCGCACGTTTCATATATGGAACAATGTGCAAACTAATTGCAAGAGGATTATATGGCCAGTAAAGAAGACCGAAATGGAGAGGATCAAAAATCTACTGTTGGAGATATAGAAAAAAAAAAGGTTTAAGATGAATGACAAGATAGCCGAGGTTCTTAGGGCGGATTTTCAAGGTGATTGGGAACAACTAATATGGTCGCTCACGGAACCATTATATTTACAAAGGGAGCGTTTTGTAATGGAAAAATGGTCAACCTACCCGGATGTTATAACATATTTGAAGAACGAGTTATTGGATCCCCACAAAGAAAAGTTTGTTAGTGCATGGGTAAACCGTTATAGACATTGTGACAATCAAGTCACAAGCACGGTGGAGTCGGCTCACTATCGGTTCAAGACTAAGTTAAATGGTTGTGATGGTGGATTCATTGTTGTTTTTGAAGCTATGGTTGAGTATTTCAAGCGTGATCTCGATAGAATTAAAGGGGCTTTTGAAAAGAGCCAATCTAGACTCGTTACCGACTACCGGGATAGCCCTTGGCTCTGGGGAATAAGTATATATGTTTCTCGATGGGCAATCCTAAAAATGATAACGGAAGTGGAGGCTTGAGAGGAACACAATTTTCCACCGGGAATGATATGTAATTGTCCAATTAAGTCGGCTTTGGGGCTCCCATGTAGGCATCTAATAGCAAACTATCCCATAAGGATGATTCCGATTGAAGATATAGATTCATATTGGCAACAACTAACATTTAAATATTCATCACCAAATCAAGGTCTTGGGGAAGTGTTTTGCGACACGGAGGTACACAAGGAACTTTTTAATAAGTATGCTTCTTTACTACCGGCGCAAAGACAACTTTGGTTGTATGAATTGCGGAGATTCAACCGTCCAGAGACTAGACAAGATATTTTAGAACCTCAGAAGGGGCAGGGCAAGAGTAGGCCTTCGAACAAAACAACAAAGAAACAAGAAAGGGCAGAAGCTAAGAGAAAGGTTCAAGAAGGTCCACAATTGACTCTTTCAATGCGAAGAGATCCTTGTGCTTATGAGAAGTTGAACGAATTGTAAAAACTTAAAAGAAAGGAAATGGAAAAAGGCGGACCAAGCGGAGCTAGTGAAATGAAGGGAAAATGCCACAAGAAGAATGTGGTTGTTGCATCAAGTTCAAAAAGAAAAGTTGATAGTGGAGTCAAAATTAAAGACCCGGTTGTTCCATCCCAACAAAGTTCAACAACCAAAGAAGCTAGTAATGTCCAAAGAAAGGTTGGTGGTGCGGTTGGTATTAAGCAATTAGCGAGAAGCCGAGGTAATGATGGAAAAGCACCAATGGTCGAACCATTGCTAATCACCCCACAAAGGGTTGTTAGTAACCTCGATGGTGAGAAAGAGACGGTCTTCTTGGATGTAGGTCTGATGAAATCACCCCCTATAGATGAGGAAGGTAATTATATCTGACCTACTTACACGATATACAAAAATTACATGCATTTTTTACCATATTTTATTCATAACTACGTCAAGTCCACCGACGATGTTGAGGGCGACGAAAATTGTGGTTACCATGTGTTCGTAGATCAACTTGGACCTTTTGAGCAGGCAAAAGTTTGGGGTGGCGACCAAATTAATTATGTTAGGCAAAAGTGTTTACTTGAACTACGTGGTTTCCCCGATTTCTACAAGCCAATGATGAGATTCGAAAGAAATGACATGGAGGCGATGCTAAACGAGGAGTTCAAAGCATTTGAACGGCGTTTAATGGGAAACAAGTGTTTGACAAGTGAATATTGGATGAGAATGCCAATATGTGGCCATCTACTCGCCAATGCATTCCATTGTGTTATTCATTCCATCTCCTATGCAGAACATAGTTTTACTCTTATTATTTGTTTGTAATGATAATATGATAAAGTTATGAGGTTACTTAGAGGTATTTACGGCCAGGTCATATGCTGACACGACCTAGCCGTAACGACCCAAGTGAGCAATTCGCATAATCACGGCTGGGAAACCTAACCGAAAATTCGGTAACGTCTAGGAATTCAACCCGTATTTCTGGGTAATGTAAAACTTACGGCTGGTAATCCTGGTTGTAACTCTTCCCGTAATCCCAGTTTTAGATTTTAATAAGTTACGACTGAGACACTAGACCGTAAACCCGATTTCGGCTATGTTTTCTGCCCGTAATTCTGGGTACAGGGAGTTCAATGGCTGGTAATCTTAGCCGTTGATTCAACTTACGGCTGGTTATCCTAGCCGTTACCAAATATTACGGCTGGTAATCCTGGCCGTAAATTAAGAATCTCATAAATTAAGAATCAAAAAACTATTATCCATTCATTCAAGGTTAATGAAAAGTAACTCTGAAAAGTAAATCACCGAAATCCATAACCTTAAACATGCTAAAAATCTGCATAAACATAAGATGGAATGACTTAAACAAGTAAATTATCTACAATCATCCACTACGACCAACAATTGAAGGAACATTCTCAGAAGATGATGAAGAACTGTCGGGAGTTTGGGAAAGACTAATCCAATCATCAATTACTTCGTCAGTATATAGATCATCCCTCATTGGATTATGTAACTCCAGAAGCCTGAGAATCAGTTTTCTTTATTCCTCGCAATCCAAATATAAAACCTCCTCAATGTTACGCCTCAGTCTCCTGGCAATCCACTTAGCTCTCTTGACCTATTTTCACATCATTCAATTAATAGTGGTACATAATTTGAGAAACGTATACCAAAAAAAGAATCATATACTTAGGCTACGTACCATCATCGTAGAAATATCACACATTGGTAGTTCCTGGGGTTCTTTCTTCTTCCCAGGGTTCCTAAAAATGATGAAAAACATATCAGAAGATAGGATTACGGATTGGAAATAACAGATAACCCATCCGTTAGAAACAGTATCGTCCAGGAAAAGTGAGACAGCCTAACCGTAAACATAGTCTCGGCTTAGAAATATGCGGACGACCAAACCGTAAAGAAAGTATAGCTAGAAAATACAAATAACGGTTAGGGATATTTATTTACGGTTAGGAAACTACCAGCCGAAACACTCATCACCCAATTTTACTCTGCAAACACAGGACAACTTACGGCTGGGAAAGTCCCATCCATAATAGTATTACACGGTTGGGTTCTCAAATATTCCTAACCGCGTGAGACAATAACGGCTGGGAGTTCTTAATGTCCCAACCGTTAAGTGTACATTACGGCCAGGACGATATGATATCCCGGGCATAAACGTTTCATAAAACCATTTTTTAAAACCCTAAAACGATGATGGAACCTATTTTTTCAATCTAATGGTAAAATAACTAGTGGGTTTTTCGATTCCTACCTAGTAGGAGCCATTTGTGGATGATTCGCAGGTGTTTGAACAGATTGGAGAGATTGGTTCACCACAGGAGGATTTGCAGGTGTTTGGAGAGATTGGTTCACCACATCTCCATGAAAAGGAACATCAATAACTTGCTCTGATTCAGAATCAGGGTTCAACCGGCCGGATCTTCTCACTCTTGATCTTGCTGCCATCTTGAGAATCAATGGGGAAGAGATTGGTTATTATTAGGTTTTTGAGAGTTTTTTTTGAGAAGAAGAAGAAGAATAGAGAAAATGAATGGATTTTGATGTTTGGTTTTGATTTAGGATTAAGATTAGGTTTTGATTTTAAATTATTTATTTACAAAGGGTAAATCTGACTTTTTAATCACTTAAGTCTCCCCTTATCTATAATTTGCCTACCCAAAACAAATAAGCTCCCAAAATGGTCAACCCTTTAAGCCCGAACAATAGAGTTCTTTTTAAATCCCAAAGAAAACGATAACAAAAAATGAATAAATGTAAAGTGTTATTTTTTACTTACAAAACTAAATTCTCGTTTGCATCTCTTAACCAAAAGAGTAATAAATGTGCTCCACTCACTAGTTAAACAAAACTTTCCACGACATTGTAGTTAAGAAATGGCACAATTGCAACTAAGTTGATCCATTCAAGTTTCTGAAAATGGTACGACATATGATTATACCTTAGATGTTAATAGCGTATTTGGATAGCATATAAAAAAAATTTCTTGACGTCTAGAAATTGAAAAATCATAAATCAATTTGAATATCAGGTTTTAAAATCATTTTTAAAAATTGAAAATTAACTTTTTACAAAGCAAAATAATCCTGTTTACGAAGCAAAATATTTCAGACTTTTGCTTTCGATGTCCAAAAACGCTATATGTACTCATAATATACCAGAATTAGCCAACTTTCGTGACATCCATAACCTAGTGTACTTCCGTGACATCCACTTCGAAGTGGTGTACCGAGTGGGGATCACACATCCTAAGTATCACCCCTCTGTAGTGGAATAGGGATGAGGCATGAATGGACTCCACCTCACTCACACGGTGCTGCACTTGGAAGTGTTCGTTTATTTTTTTTGTTTTACTTTTTTGTCTTTTGTCTGTTGAAAGATGCTCATGATTGAACACGTAGAGCACTTTTCTGATTACTGTGAGTCAGTGATTGTTAGCTGAGAGAGCCTGTGAACCCCAATAAAACCCATTTCTCATAAAAATCTTTTCTTGATAGAAATAAATAAAACATAAACGGCCAAAGTATTTACTCCCACCGGAAGTATGGACGTCCATCTTCTGCTTCTTCCTCCGCACAACACATCGATAACCCAATCCCTGCGTCCTCCTCATTCCGATTTTGCCCATCATATTTTCCGACTCTCTAGCCGTTCCAGTGCCAGATTTAGCCCTAGAACTCACTCTTCTTCTACTTCCCACTCTCATGTTTCATTTATAGGTCGGTTAAAACCCTTTACTCTGTCTGTCCGTTGCCACCCGAATTCCGGCACCCCTTCACCAAAATCTGATGGAGAAGACATCGTTCCCGTCTTAGGTATGCCCATAATCACATAATTATAATCTGAATGGGGTTTTCTTTTTTATACCTGAAATATGATTTAATTTGTATTTGAAGAATTATTTGAGATTGAAGTAATTAGTGAATTGGTATTTTTGATTGATAAATTTTAAATTTTAGAACATTTTGAAGTTTTGGAAGTTGAAAAATTAATGATATCCCTAAGGTTCTTAGGTTTAAACTAAGAGTATGGTTGGTTATAGAGGAGACGATTGAGTTAGTTCTTCTGAATGATTTTTGTAGTTCAGTAAAGCAAAATAGCTTGGATTTTGCCTTCGTTTGTAGTTGACACTTAAAAATATGAAGGAAGAACCAAAGATAATATCCCATGTAATAATTTTTTTGGATTAGAGATTAGCAACAAAGAATCCTACTGCTTTTCCATGCATAATGATCTTACAAAGAATCGATGAAAGAGCAACAACTAAGTAGAAGTAACTTGTGGTTGTAGTCCCCTTATATAAGATTCCTGAAAATTGGCGGGATTGGATGTCACTGTTAAATTACTTAATAGTTGCATATAGGAATGACATGACTTGTATGAGACTTGTTGAAATTCTTTTTGCTAAATGGCTTGGATTGGCATCATTTGATACTGCCAACTATGTGTAAATCGGTGTTTATCAGCAATGATATCAATACGATATGCCATATTTAACCGGTTTCTTATCCGATTCTAGTTCTAATTCAATGGTCTAAAAGATTGGATATGGGAGCAGAAATAGCAGAAACTTGAATCATAAAAATACCTTTATGTCTATATGTTTTCTGAGTGCTTACTAGATTTTGCAAGTTCTCAAGTATAGTAACAGCACAATTACATTAGACAGAGTTGATTTTCTTAATTTTATCCATCAGAAGGTTGAAGATGAATTTGTGCAATGCTTATATTATATTAGACTGAGTTATGCCTTGGAAAAAGTTGTGTGCGCAAAGATAGGTCAGGACTCAGAAGTTTATTAGAGGTGTGAATTTATTTGCAAGTTCCAAAACGAGTATAGCTGTGAACATGTGGTAATGGATGACCAATGACTTGGTATATACTATGCTAATAGGGATATACTGAAGTTGACGGAAACAGTAACTTATGAGAATATTATTTTTTATCACCCTCTTTTAAAGGTTGATCTCTTTCTTTACTGACACTAAAAAACCCCTAGGCCTCGGGTGTCTCAGACATTTTTTGAGACAAATGGTCCCTGCATCAGGTGTTTAAAACTTCGTGTGACTACAGTATGCCCATGTTTTAGGTGTCCAACAATGTAACTGCTCTCTATAGGATGCTGAATTTGTTTGATTTGACCTCTGTCCAATGTCACACAGAACCTTAATTTTCTTCTTCGCTCAAAATATACTTGCCTGTTAGTTACTTCATCTAATGGAGGATTGGAAAGATCTGATTATTTAATTTGAAATTGCAAAGTGATAACTGATTATATTATATTATTAGTATGATTATTGTTTTAGCTTGTTCGTAGGACATGACTATCAGATTATGTTCATTGTGTTGTGGTTACTCAGTTGGACCATTGGGGTTAACTTTCACCACATGAATGTGCATCTTAAGATAAAACAATGAGCGAAATCATTATAAAACGGAGTAGAATAACAAGAGTCTGCGCGGAAATACTTTGTATGCGTGGTACACTGTGAAGTTGTGTAGATTTTCTGAGACCCAAAAATAGCTAATTATGTGTTAATAAACTAGATCTTGACATGGAAGCTTAAACCCAAAATGATCAATCTTATCGTATGAATTGTTGTGTTACACACTGCAAGGAGATTCATCTGAAGCACATGATACTTCATCATCTCTACAAAGGATAAGAAAAGTGAAATGTGGGGTCATTAGACTTGTACCATCACATTACCAGACAGTGTCTACTAACTTACTAAGGGAATTGGAATATCATAAAGAAGGAAGATAAAAAGTGCGGTCGAATAGATAGTGTTTCTATGTCATGAGGATAACTGGTTAAAAAATGGCAATAGAAAGTTAAGCGAATTTGCATTACTACATGCAAATCTAAGTACTGAAGCTTATATGACTGCTTGCAGGGCCACTACTACATGTCCCTAGTTCCATTAGTGGGGTACTTTGTAGCTATCTACAAATCAGCTCTATCCTTTATTTACTGTTTGTTAAATCCGATAGTTTTACTCTAGAGATTCAATCCCATACAAATAAATTTTATTTCATCTCATTAGTTTGTGCCTGTGTTTCTTTATTTGGGTTCTCACCATCTTCTTCTTTTCTTTTTTGCTATGTTGCCATTCGTGAATAGGTATAGATGAAACTTTGTCTAAGTTCCAACATCGTACGCAGATATTCTTTGCTGTTCTGTTTTGGATGTCTCTCTTCTTTTGGGCTTGTGCAACAGATGGGAATAATGATGGCGGGTCAAGCAAGCGCTCTGGCTTTAGAAGATGACTATTGACTAGTGTAAGCATTTATTTTGTAAATACGAATAGTTATAGGAGTGTATTAAATTTTTATTTTTTTACTTTCAAATAAGAAATGACTTTGCCTTGTAGATACGGGTTGGTCAAGAACCTGTCTTGGTTGTTAAGTCTATGTGATATTATGCCAAAATGTAGATTGTTTTGTATGAATATTTATCAAATGCGAAATCCTGAATATATGGTTACTGTTTCAGAATGAAAAGGATTTGGTGGGTTTGTTTGTATCACAATGTAAACTTAAGTTTTCTTAATCATGTCAATATACTACTTGCTGTATGATTTATAAGATAACAGTCTAGTATCTAAAGAATTGCTAGGGTGACCAAAGATGTCAGCATAAAACTGGTGTTGCAGTGCCCACATCTGGACTCTAATTTTGTCAGCCATGTAGAAACTTTTATTTAACGAGGTCCTGTCCATTTTAGTCGGGTTTTAAGCCTATTTAACTTAAATGGGTGTTTAGTTTAGCTGTCTGCTTTTGCAACCTGTATACATTCTTCTCTCATTTTCCATTGTTATTATTGCAAGTCTTGAAGGGGTATAATTTGCATCAAGAACGGTTCATGGCTTTTGGATTGAGTTGACATGTTTTCTGTTTTGCTCAAAACTGATTTTGGGGATGCTACATTGAGAGACATTCCATAATTTCTTTGTAAAAAAGATGCGTGTAGTGTATCGACTTGAGAAGGCTAGGTGCTTTTCCCCAGTGATTGGATCTTGCGCTTGAGCCTTATTTCCCAGCCTCCCATTTTGGAATAATATTATAGAATTCTTTTGCAGTATCTTGAGAGATTTGAGTAGTTCTTTAATAACCATAACCATAGTCTGGGAAGAAGCATCAAATATGACAAGCATTTCGTCACTGTAAAGCTTGAAACATAGAATTTGAAGGAATGTCATTTATTATAAAAGAACAGGTAACCCTTGCAAGTTGCAAGTTTTCGACTCCCTTTTTACAGGGCAACAACTGAAAGCCATGAAATCCAGACTGGGTAGCATCTCACAACTGGAACTTTTACAGCAAAAACCTTTGTATTTAAAACAAAGAACAAACAATGTACAGAGCTGGCTACATAAAAAAAAAAAAAAAAAAAACTTTGTATTTGAGACTGGATATCCTTGCCAACACTACATCCGAACAAACTATATCTCTATATTTATTACACATATTCTGTTATCTAGGCCCTGATAATCGAACAGCTGAAAGATATGCGTCACTGAAGCATTCCGATGGACCGGATGAAGTTCCGTCTTCACTTATCGATTTAAAGAAAGAAGAATAAATACGTTGCCCCATTTTAGAGTTGGTTGGAGGCATAGGTACAGCGCAAACGCCTTCCAGCATTTGGACTACTTTACTCATCGATGGTCTTAGGTACATATCTTCTTGTATGCACCACAGAGCAACTTTGATTGCATTGGACACGCTTTCGTCTTCCTTGTCTATCGTCAAATTTGGGTCAAGGATCGCTTCCAGTTTCCCTTCTTCCGCCATTTTCAAAGCATATGACGGAAAATGAGCCTTTTCTGATTGCTCTGACTGATCAAAATTCTTTCTTCCGCCAATTATTTCAAGCAAAACCATTCCGTAGCTATAAACGTCACTCTTTTCTGATATTGCGTAGTTTGTGATCCATTCAGGTGCCAAATAACCCCTTGTACCCCTTAGTGTTGTAAACACATGACTCTGCTCTCTGGACATTAGCTTTGCCAAACCAAAATCTGATACTTTGGCTACAAAGTTATCGTCAAGAAGAACGTTCTCGGGCTTTATATCGCAGTGGACAATCTTGACATCGCAATCTTCATGGAGATAAGCCAGTCCTTTGGCAGTACCTAGAGCTATATTGTACCTTGTTTCCCACTGCAACATATGCTTTTCACTGTTCCTCTTGAAAATCCATTTTTCGAGAGAATTGTTCCCCATATACTCATAAACAAGAAGCCGGTGAGCTCCTTCTGCGCAGAATCCCTTGAGCCTTACCAAATGAACATGGTGAATACTTCCAATGATGCTAACTTCTGCACGAAACTCTTTCGTACCCTGACCAACACCTTCCAATTGTTTAACAGCTAGTTGAGTCCCATCTTTTAGTGATCCTCGGTAGACTGAACCAAACCCTCCCTGCCCAAGCTTTATAGTGAAATGGTTAGTAGCTTCCTCTAGGTCCTTAAAACTGAATCTAATTGGCATTCCAACCAAGTTCTCTAAGAAATTATCTTCTTCGGAATCATTTGGAGGATCATCCGATGATTTCTTCTTCTTGTTCTTCTTCCAATGATATCGAAGTCCCAAGTATACTAAACCAGCTATAACTAGTACAGTTCCAACAACAATGATAACCACAAACGGGAAATGCTTTCCCTCGCTGCCATCTCCTCCCCCTGCGTTATTTCCGTTATTAAAATTCTTTGGAACCTTGATGTAAGTGACAAATCCAGAGCTGCCTTGAGCCGACTGCAGGGTTCCAATTTCGTCAAACAGAAAGCAATTTGCTGAACTAGTTTCGAAAAACAACACTTTACATGAGCAATTCTTCAGGCAAGCATTTTTGCAACTGTCTAAATTAGATTTAGAAATCGGACGAGCGTATCCAAGCGCAAAGTAATCGAGTTTATCACCAATATCTGCAAGCTCCACCTCCGCCGAATTCGAGCTATTACACGCAGGAATGACCCCAGGACTGCAATTTGGATGAGAGTTCAAAGCTGCAGGACACAGACACCTGTTATCAGCACTATTGCAAATGGAATACGGATCACAGGGTTCAGGCGTACTGCATGAATCTTGCGGTATCTTCATCCTCTCCGCCACTGTTCCGCCGCTATTAAGATTATAGAAGGAAACTAACCCATCACTACCTAAAACTGCAGCCCATGTCACATCCTCGTCAGGATCGGCGAAAACAAATTGCCAAAGTAACTTCTTCTTCTGATCAAAGAACTGCCATGAATTAGAAACTAGAGATGCAGAATAAACATCCCCATTAACTTGATTTATCGTCCTACGGCTCTCCTTCTTAATAGACCAGTAAGCTTGTGGAGTTGGAAAATCAGCATAAAGAAGCATATCTCCAGACCCAATTTCAAGATTGAAACTCAATTTATAGTTGTTTGGGTTACTTACAAGTTTCATTCCACCTACAAATTCCTGACCTGACAAAAGTGTATCAGTCGGATTGCTGAAGCTCTGCCAGATTATGTTGCGATTTTCGCCGAATAACACCAAATTACCGGAATCCAGCAATTCCAATGAAGTAACATCTTTATCTGCAGTATTCGTCGACCAAACATTTTTTCCACCACTTGTTAAGTACGCATCTCCATTCTTGTCAAATGTAAATTTGTCTGAATTCTTCACCTCTGAGCCTCTGTTCGCAGTCCAAAGAACTCTTGAAGTCGGCTTATGAAGGATAACTAACAGAAATAAAGTCACATCATCTTTGATTGATTCAAACCCAAATGCAAAATTCGAGTTATTAGATAACAGAAACAATCCTTCATTATCAACCCAATTCATTTGAGATCCTTGAAACCCAGGTGAAATTTGAGCTATTTTTCGAACACTAGCAGAACAAGTTCCAAATAAAAGAAAAAAGAGCAGAAATACAGATCCAATAGAAACTTGAGTCGCCATGGTTACTCAAGAAAACCCTGAATTGAGCTTAAAAATTTCCAAAATGAAAATTGAGGAAACCTTTGCACTTCTCCGAAAAAAAGGTTAAAACTTTACATAAAGAAGAGCTGAAAGGAAATGACAGTGAACCCTGAAGCCAAACTACAGCATTTTTCCGAACCGAACAAAGACTAAAAAGAAAATCCCAAATCAGGAGAATGGATGCATGGTTTAAGCTTTTACCATAACCCCAAAGATTAACTTTCTAGAAAGATTGATAATTTAATCTGACCTCAGATTTTTTTTTGGTTCAGTTGCAGAAGAAACAATCAGAAACAAAACAACTGGGTTGGTTTTGGAAGATGTTGATACTTCTTTAGTTTTATTTTCTAACAAAAAAACATGATCTCACTCCTCTGTTACAGCTGGAAAGGAGGTGATCTAGTGGTCATGGAAATTTTAAATTCTTCTTGATTACTGTTACAAACTTTATTACTTTCCTGGGTTTTGGTAATTCCTTTTCATTTAAAATTCATTCTGGATTTGGAGTTTTGGACTACTGGTTGGCATTAATTTAATGCAAGGTGGATGGGTAGTGAAATGAATGCGGTTGGGGGATCCATGACAATGTTGGCTGGAAAGAAGGAAGAGTCAAGGTTCCAAAACTAACTCATGAATGGTCTATTTTGGCGAGTAGTACTTCCATCTTTTTGCAGATGTGAACCCCGCTTTCTCTTTTTGTGTTCACGTGTGAGCTTTGTTTTAGGTGTACCAAGTCGTTTCATTTCTTATCCTATTCGATCAATTTATCCAAGTCAAGTCATTCTTTTTCTTTTTCCTAATCGATCCATTTATCAGTGGAGCTAGGACCGTTGCTCGACTAGAGTTGGAGATTTTTTTTTTTTGGGTGTTACTATAAGAAATCGGAAAATCTTATCGGGATTTTCAAAATCATTACACAACCTTCAAATCTATAGCATCTTCACCGGTTCTTGCAAAATCAACCGTTATGTGAGAATGAATATGATGAAGATTTCCTCTTTTTATGCAATAAAAACATATAAAAAATTATAGGTAATTGTATCAGAGCTCCTGGAGTCGATGTAAATGATGAAATCTCTGGAGGAACTAAACTAGTTTTTGGTTGGCAGAGAAACACTATAAATGAATGGTGAACTGGAAGCTGAAGATATGACCATCCTCATAAAGATTAGAGAATAAAGGCATGTATCAAAATGCAGTCCATGAGATTTCCGCTCAGTTATCATGTCAGCTATCAAGGAGGTACTGAAGTAATTGTTTATACTCAAGGTGAGATCCCAAACCTTAATGTTTGAGAATCTTTTTGTTAAGATTTTCGAATTTATATGTTTTGTTTTTTCCATCAAGTAAAACGTATTTCTTGAAGATTTATTAGTAAAGCATACTTGTATACTAGCTAATATTGAGTTATCATCCATGAGAGATTTCGACGTATTAGTCGGATATTATTTGGAATTAGACAAAATAGAAAGCCGGTGTTTATTGCTTATCTTTAGAATATTATCGGTTATGGAAATTCCTTGCAATTCAATCTACCTTGGTCTATAAATATTGAAGTTTGTTCCTCTTACAAACTTATCCCGACACATGCATTTGATTTTGTAGTCACTGTGGTAGCCAACTAATAGTATTACTTGTAATACTATCTCGGAGAGAAGAGTAACCTAATAGGTAAATCTCTTACGTCTGTTAGTTTAAAGACTTATGTGGGATCAAGAAGCATCTAGACAGTACCTTATGGGAAACTAAAATTTGCATTGTTTTTAGTTTTCAATTATTGATTTGATTGATTAACGGTTATTAAACCTTGATTGCATCTAGTTTGATTATTCTTGAGATCAAGGATTGACGGTAGTTCAAATCTTTTAGATTTGATGATAGACTTGTTATCATAAGTGAAATCAAGTTTATTTGTGTAGGTGCTTTGAAGACATTGAAGATTTGAAGGCAAAAAGATTTATTATTTATCTATGTGATTTACTTTGTGTATATACTTGATAGGATAGGATCCGACTAGGCTATGTTTATCTTTTGATAAACATCTTATTGCTAGTCATATATATCGACAATCTATCATTTGGTGGTTTTCTTCAGGATCTGAATCTGACAGTTTGTGAACCTAGATCTGATTATCTTGAGAATCTAGATCTTGGTTGATCCAACCGAACAAAGGAGTTTATTAGATTAAACGGAACAACCTTTGTTTGAATCAACTAAATCTTTGATTTACTTCTTGAGATTGAGAGAGCAGTTACCAGAAAAAGATTAGTCCTTTATTGTTTTAGAAGACGATCTGTAGGAGTTGAGTACAAGAAGTCTTCACTACCGGTGAAGCAACTTAAGATAGTGGACTTTATCACGTGCGTTGCTCAGATTGGTTGTAGGCGCTGAGATATTAAGAAAAATTGGTAACTAGGGGTAGTTTACTTGGTCTCAACTATACAAAGTTGGTAGTAGCTTTTGTATAGCGTCTTAATTCTGATAATATTTAAAATTGGACTAAGTCCAGGGGTTTTTCTGCATTTCAACTGAGAGTCGAACTAGGCTCTTAGTGCTTTTAGCATACTAGAAATTGACCTAAATTTCGTAGACATATTTATTATTGGGAGTTGACTTACATTTCCAATGTTTAGATTCATAATGAAGCTTCATTAAGTTTTAAATTATGCTCGGATTTGTTCATCTGAAACATCCAAATATCTTATTGTTCTTCATAAAGTTTTATAATATGGGTCAATAATCATAGGCAAGTATATGTAAATTTTGGTATGATAAATTATAATTACTTTTCCCTTTAATCATGAAGTAGACGTCAATCATATGATAGAGCTTTTATGGGTGCATAAAACCTTTCATCCTGTTCTAAAGCTCCTTACATAGATTCTATTAAAGAAGACCATGAACATGTAAGTCATTGCTAGATTTTATTTTCCTAAAAGAATTCAAACTACTTAAATAGGGTTTTGACTCCTCCGAAATCAGGTGGCAGCTTCAAAACATCTTTAAAAAATGCAACTCATTAGTAACAAACTATTAAGAAGTTGTTTTTGTACCACTTGTACATTAGACATCGATAAACGAATGAGCACAACGTTATACACGCATTACCCACTAAACAGCCTCTCCACGAAAAGAGATTCGGGGAAATAAGACGTGGAGAGCTTCTGCATATCCTATGCGCTCCTGCGGTTTCTACAACGACGACCTTTTCGATAATTCTTTAACGAATCAACTCGAAAACTTATGAATTAGGGATTTAATTTATTTCTAATTTTTTATCGTGATACTTATGTTTATCTCAGAAAGCTTAATAATTCCGGCTACCAATTTCTCAGTAATATGTCGCCACCGGTAGAAAAGGTTACAGCTAGGGTTGGCTTGAACCTGAACAGAGTTGAACATATATGACCCATGTTAAATGCTTTCTAAAATACAACAAACTAAGTTCACGAAAAAATGAAGGACGAAGCAGAAGTAAAGTCACAAAATGTTAGAGCATTGCTCGGTCGAGCCCACAAGTGTGGCTATCTCAAGCTTATTGTGAAATTTAGTTGTTAAAACTCTATCTTGATTTCTAGTCTACATTTAGTCAAGTCTCGGATTAGGATAAAAGTGTGTAGTTGAGTTTCGGATATCACTCCGTTCTACCGTTTGAAGGCGAAGATCAATAGGAGCACTGGAGAACTTCTTCAAAAAAAGATAACTGAAGACTGAACTACGTATTTCTCAAATTTTCACCTTTCTATCTATGATACATTTCCGCATGACTAAATTAGATAATACATGCATAACAAAAAAAATTATTCAAGTTTATCTTGATTAATCGTTCTCGAAATATGCTAAGCTTGAGAACATTTGTTCATACTTGATGAATTTGGTTAAGAATAATTTATTGTTTATGACCTAATTATGATTCAAGATTTAATCATTTGAAAATAGCCTGGAACAATGATATGTGACATTGATGTTATTCAGGAATGTTTCAAATCGATTATTAGAGAGATATAAAACTACTGTAAATCTGGATACAGGAGAGTATGCATACCAGTTCACATACTGGGAGAACTATTATAAGTCCAAAGTCGTAGTACATGTACCCTGTACACAAACCGGCGTAGTTGTAGTTCGGTTACGACTTTTTGGTACGCATACCTGGTATCCATACCAAAAAAGGATGTTGACTCGTGAACCTACAGGAAGGTATGCATTCCTTGTATGCGAATCGGAAAAGATCTATTGGTTTCTTAACCGAAAAGGTACGCATACCCAGTATGCAAACCATAAAAGATCCGTGAGTTCTTAAACCCGTTATTGTCTTAAAGGTATACATACCCGGTACACATACTATGACAAAAATGTTCACGAACAGGTATAATGCACGTACTTACACTGTCAAATATTTTCAGATGCATTAGAATTATTTCTATGAGATAATCGGTATTTTAACAACTCTTTAAAACACTATATAGACATGTTTGATCACATTTGTGACTCAAGGAAAAGTCTTAATGTGTTATATGAAAATGGTTAAGCTTATCGTTCAATTTGCTAGCTTCGACTAACCTTTTATGAACAAGTCTTTGTACATGGTTCGGGTACTGTTCATCCTAACCAGAATGTATATTCAACTATGTTAATCTCAAGTAAACTTTTTCATCTAACGGTGATTATTTATTGCTTGATTCCAAAGCTATCTTAGCTTAAATCTAAAGCAACCTTGATCTTGAAAGTCTATATAAGGAGAACCTCAAACAACTATGACATTTGAATCCCTGAGACTATTCTTGTGTGTCCTAGTTGGAAACTAGAGTCGTCCTCTCATTTAAACCTTTTTAGGTTTAGCAAATAAAAATACTTCACCTAGGGATTCGTGAAGCCATGTCTAACTATCTTTATCTTGATAGTTCGTGTATCTTGATCTTGTTTTGATTGTCGAGCCTCGCTCCAACAAAAAAGATAGATAGAAATCACAAAGTTTCTTTGTCTCGGACTTTGTGATTCCACAAGTTTATACTTGTGAGGTGAATAATAATCTAGGATGTTCTTCCGGAGTCATAAGACTGGATTTTGAGGTTTGCTACACTTTTTCCATTGCAATCGACTTCCTACTTTACCTTGATCTTTGGTCAGAAAGGAAATCACATATAGGCTTATCTGTAGGAGGCATATTGGTTTAAAGTCTTCAATTGGGTTGAAGCAACTCTTAGGTTGTAAAGGACGTCATCTAAGGGAATCAATTGCGCGAAGTCCTGTTGGGATTCAAGAGGCGTAAAGAGTGTGACTGTAAGTGAATTGTTGTGACAGTTTAATTCGGTTTCAACTACATTCCAGTCCGAGGTTCTGATAGTAGGATAGATTCTGTAGCGGCTTAGTACAGTTTGGTCTTCAAATTTGGACTACGTCCCGGGATTTTTCAGCATTTGTGGTTTCCTCGTTAACAAAATTCTGGTGTTTGTGTTATTTATTTTCCAAATTCTACTGTTTTATCTTTATAATTTAAATATCACAGGTTGTACATAAAATCAATTCAAGCAAATAAGTCCACAGAAATTGTTGGAAACGACTTGATTGATTCTTGGATATTGATCTTTGGAATCGTCCAAGTACTCTCACGGTATAACCAGGTTCAGAGACTTGTCTCTGTTTACATTGTGATTGTGAGAGAAAGAGATGCAAACTCTTCATATATTTCTTGATTGAGATTCATTAAGTTGAACTCTTGGAATTATATTTGAGTTTAGTCCATACAGGTTTCCTAAGAAAAAGTTGGTGGTGTATTTTGGTACCCTGCGTTTTCAATTGGTATCAGAACAGGCAAACACGTAAAACCTAATAAGTTTATGTTTAGTATATCTTGAAATTACATCTTTATGGGAAACTACTTTGGGAAGCTTTTTATGTTCACCTATAATGTACACCACAGTTCCTTAAAGATTTTTCAGAGTTTATTTTTCTCATGGTTGTCTATCCCTCAAAAAGCTTTCGATTCAATCAATGTCTTGGTTGAGGGTAAAAAATCTATAGGAAAGGATAAAGACTCTTATACCCAGGTGAAAAACAAGAAACGTCATGTTAAAAGTAATAAGTTACGTTGTCTTAAAAGATCTTTAAACACTCTCTTTAAGGAATGCAACAAAAAGGGACTTGTAGATGAAAATATCTATGTAGCTTTTGAAAAGAATTTTAAATTCTTAAAATACCTGGAATTCATACTGAGAAAGGATAAGTCCTTGGAACTAATAAAGCCTTCTTTCAGTGTGGAGAATTTGGACATGTCAAAAAATCTTGCAAGTTTACTGCAATGATACTGAATGCTCCTTATTATAGAATACCATCTCTTGATCACAACAAAAAGGGAGAAACAAATCGGAAAGACTGTCTTGTCGAGATGGTTTGTGATTACGTTGTTTATCCAACCTCTTAATAATATCTTGGCGTTACCCCATCATGTATCTATTTCTTGAGATGGGGCAAGAAATAAAGGTTTGTTTGTGTTTGTATTAATCGTTGTTCCGTGATATATCCGTCAAATATCTGAGATCCTGATAACTTGGTAATTGACTTTGTATAAAGGAAGGTACTTTGTATCAGGTGTGATCAAAGGAAAACATCATATATTTTTGAGATGGCTCCAATTTCATGATGGTATAAGATCATAATAAATTACAACACTTCTAATCCTTTGAATATCAATATTGACTTATGCTCTGAAACTCATTGTTCACGATATTTGATTCAGTGAGCTTAGAATAAGATTAACCATCTTATTATATTGATATTGCAATTGTCATTTATTAGATGTCATTAGGAAATCATAATACAGTATGATCGTAAACATCAAAAGAAATATGTAATTTTTTTTTCTAATTATGGGTTTCCGCATCGGAACCAACAAAATCC